>NC_066870.1:31494274-31866774 GCF_022985175.1 Labeo rohita
TTTGTTTGAAATCGTCAAACCTGTTACTGTCAGTCTGTTACTTTTTAGAGTAACAGGTTTTGACGTGGGTAACAGGGATGACACAGATTAGGATTGACTCTGTTTTTAAAGATTGTCTTTGTAAAATTCAAAACATTAATAGGGTTGACAGAAATACCAAAACACGAGGTAGAAAAATAGTCATAAAATAATGAATTACATAGCCTGAGATGGCACAATACAATTTCTTATCATTTTAAGGTGTCTTCATTTCATGGATATTTAAAAAATATTTTTTTTATTATTATTATTATTTTTCCAAGTGGAAAAGGCACCGATTTTGTGGAATGACCCTAATAAATCTTTAGAAAAAATATTATTTGTATAAATTGTTTTTAATTTATTTAATTTTTTTATTTAAATGATTTGATATACAGAAAATATTTTAAAGTGTTTGTAAAAAAATATATATAAATATATATAAATTGTACTGTTAAAAAAAGTCCTGTATAAACAATCCTTACGGTAGTATCAGGCTGCAGCACCCAATCAGAATCCCACCATCTTAAGCCCATAAATCCTGTGATTTACTGGTTTGAAACTTTCATGTATGTAAGACTAAATGACAGACTCCTCATGAATCTATTCTTTGTGTTCCCTCTGTAGCCTGGTGCCTCCGTAATGAAGGAGTGAGTTCTGTTCTCCTGGGGACCTCCAACCCTGCACAGCTCACTGAGAACCTGGGGGCGATACAGGCAAGAGATTTATCAAAACATCTCAAACACACTCACACACTCCCATAAACTCTGGTGGCCTGCTACAGCTCTGGGCTTTCATCTCTTAACACCTATCTTCTGAATCTCCCATGGTTAATTTATATTTAAAATATCAAAAACAGGATACTGCTTGATGTTATTTTTATGTGCCAAGGCAAAATTTAACACACCGATAAGAGACCCAACTAAACCAGCTTTAATTAAAGATAAAGGTTTTATGTAGTTCTAGCTTTGGACGTGCATTTAGACAGTCTTTTTCAGCTAGGTGGGTTCAAGATGACTTGATATCACTAAAAATAATTAGTAATTAGACCTAATCATGTGGATTACATTCTCGCCAACAGGTTCTTCCAAAGATCACCGCTCACGTGGCCTCGGACATCGACAAAATCCTGGGTAACCGTCCCCACAGTAAGAAGGACTACCATCACTAGGCCTTTTTGTGAACCTGTAAGCCTTGAGACTCAGGATCCCGTGTCAGCCCTCTTGTGTCGGCGGGTGTGATTCTCACCGTTGCGTGTCTGTGTCAACTTCTCGTGCAGAGAGCCATTGTTACTGTTACATTAGAAATGCTAAAATGTTATGCATGCTTCTGTTTGACCTAAACCTGAGCTCAACCTCGCATTAAGATCTCTGTGGAGACACACCTGCCTGTGAAGCACAGAAGCTCCCGGATTCCCTCGTCTGTGGGGTTTCGCATTCAGCCGTCATAACCCGTATGTGCCAAAGTGAACCTGGACTTGACCCTTGACCTCCAGACATCCATTCTGAATGATTACTGTCTATGAATAACTGTAGGCGAAATAAAGCAAGGAAAACACTGCATATTGCTCTGAGAATGTACAAACTATGAACTGTGACGTATGGCAGAACAGCATGTAGAGGTGACCTGTGTACACTGGTAAAATGTGTTGGATTAAAAAGCCATCGACAGCAAAGTGGGCTGTTATTGTGTTTAAATGTTCTCCAAAAAGTTCAACATCTTAAAACGACTGTTTGTGTGCGTTGCCTTTGTAAACCCTGCAATTTGTGTCACGTCTAACCTGTTCAATAATTTCTTACTTCTCCATTGTTTTAAATGTACATTATAAAAGAAACTTAGTTTGTTCAAATGCTTTTCCAGTGACAAAGTCACACTGGTTAAAGATTTAAATGCTTGCTGCTGTATTTAGCAACTTTTGAACTGCTAAGCAGTACATACTTGAGTCCAGAGAGTGACAGAAATGCACAACTACAAATAGCAACTAGTTAATGTCCATGACAAATAGGGTCAAAATGTTTACAAACTTGATGAAAATGATAAAGCTGTTAATTAATGCATTGTGCAGAGTGCTTTTAACATTAAAATAAAAATGTGCATCTCCAGTTTATGGTGTTTTGTTATAAGTGTTTTTTTTTTTTTTTTACTATTTTAAGCTATTTTGCTGGTTTAAAAGCTACTAAAAGTCACCTAGAAACAAAATAACCTGAAATGCATGGGCTACAGTTATAAAAAGAAAAACGAAACATAACTAATTTAAAAGTAGAAGAACTAGGCCGTGACTGAACGGAAAAATCTAGGCCACACGAAGCTGCTAAAACACTGAATAACATAAACATTGCCTTCTCCATAGAGACTTGATGCAACGAGCCACGCCCACTTTGGTTTTCTATTGGATGTCCGCTCTGTCAGTTTCAAAATTCTGTTTTTTCATTGGCTCTTGTCTTCCCGTCAGCTTATTTCGATTCCATACGCGCCAAACATTGTAGGCTGTGACATACTTAACGCAAACACTTCGAATTAGCTCGGTTTATGGCTGTTAATAACTGAAAAACACTGATTGTTTTTTAAACAAGGGTTTGTTTTGTTATTTATAATCGAATTTAGCCGTCAAAAAGCAAAGAAGGAACAATCCCTCTCTCTGTCTCCAAGGCAGCAGACAGTAAACTGAAAGCACAGCAAGTGTGTTGTTGAAACGAGCAGCGTGGTGGGTGAGTCGCGCTCCTTATATTCATGATGTATTAGTTTGTAATGCGATATACATGAGCGGAGCTTTCTCGCTAGTCTCGAAAACAATAACGGCGTTGGTTGGAATCATATTTATGACTGTCCGCTTTGATTTAAAGCGCGTCGGCGATGTGGCTGACGCACGGCCGGAGGAGCAGCCCCAGGGGCGACAGTGTTTGTGCTGCTGATGAGGACTGCAGTATTAGCAGTATGATGAAGACTGACTCCTTCTGTATGAACCAGTCCTTCCCGTCTGCACGCAACTGCACTCTCAACCGCATGGACGCATCAGGTGGGCCAGACAGCTTTTACACCTGTGCCTGTGTGTGGAGACTTAAACATAAAATAATAACGATAAAGGTCATTAAAAGTATAACAATGCAGCATACAGCAGTAGTTGTGGCAATAAAATCCGCCACAGTGGATGTCTCTTGTTGTTGTTGTTGTTGTTGTTGTTGCCAAATGCTTTAAAAAAAAATATGAAAACATGGTTATTCAGCAGTGAGTTTCAAGTGTTTGCTGAAAGAGATTATTGCCCAAATCAGATGATAATTTTGGTCACCCTCATTTTGCTCAAAACGTGTATGCCTTTATTTGAAAGACAAAAAAATATATATAAGACCGAATGAAGGCCTCAGTCACCATTCATTTTCACTGTGTTGAGAAAAACCAACAACAAAAAACACTATTGTTCGTAAGTGTGGGCTTGGAATATTTTTAAAAATATGTTGATGTGTTATTAATTAAAAAAAAAAAAAAATAGTACTATTATAGTAAAGAGTAGTATTATTGTGAAATAATATTGAAATAAAAAATTTGTTTTTAATTTGTAATATATTTTAAATGTAATTTATTCCTGTGATTGCAAAGCTTGTGATTTGTTGTTAAAAAACAATTGTTAATATTAATATTATTATTAATAGTACTATTGTGAAATAATATTGCAATTTAAAATGTTTGCTATTGTAATACATTTAAAAAGTTATTTATTCCTGTGATGGCAAAGTTTGCAAGTTGTTACAGATTTCTTATCCAAGTTGAAAACATTTGTTAATATTAATATTTTTTTTTAAATAGTACTATTGTGAAATAATATTGCAATTAAAAAAAAATAATAATTAATATGGTTTAAAAAATAATATATTCCAGCTCTGACTGCAAAGCTTGCAATTTCTATACATTTCTTATCCTTCTTAAACAATTGTTAATATTAATATTTTTTTGCAACTTGTAAAAACTTTTTAACATTTATTTATCAATTTGATGAACAGACATTTCAGAAGAACAGCATTTGTTTGAAATAGGTTTTTTTTTATTATTATTATTTTTAAAATAAATTTCTTTACTGTCATGTTTAGTCAAATTAATGCATACTTTCTAAATAAACTATTAATTTAAAATAAAAACACCATCTTACTGACCCCAAACTGTTTGGAGGAGTCATATAAGACAGAATGACAGCCTCAGTCTCCACTCATTTTCATTGTGTGGGAAAATGCAATTAAAAAATGTTTTCTATTTTAATATATTATAAAAGTAATTTATTCCTGTACTAGCAAAGCTTGCAATTTGCTACACATTTCTTATCAATGTTGAAAACAATTGTTAATATTAAAATCTTTGTGTAAACTGTAATAATTTTTTCGGGTTCAAGGTGTAACTTTTAAAAACTTTAAAAACTTTTTAACATTTATTTATACATTTGATGAATAGAAATTTTTAAAAAGAACAGCATTTATTTTGTTTGAGATAGATTTTTTTTTTTTTTTTAAGATTTTTAAAATAAATTTCTTTACTTGAACGGTATTTTACATTGGTTTGGAAAAGAACGGTGAGAAGTAAATTTACAGAATATTCATTTTTACTCAATTCACTTTCCAAAAGGCGATTCTCATGTTGGTTCATCAGTGGCGATGCGGAATCTTCAGATCTCTGATCTGCATTGTTTCAACCCTGTGTCTCCGTCATCAACTCGTGGGTCTCCAGTGTTGGAAAGCTCTCTGCTCAGACAGCTGATGTGTACCGCTCCAGAGAAGAGAGGCACAGCTCTCACCATCAACCCTATTAAAGCTGTCCTGTCCATTAACTGCACCACATTACAGGTAACAGGCGATTGTTCTCGTCAAAGCTCTTTTTTGATTAAACAATGGCCATATTACACTGTTATTTTGGTAAAAAGGATTCTTCGCCTGGACTTTTTGCCTGCACACCTATTCATTGAACTGTTGAGGTATTATAAAGGATTTCTATTATTTATTGATGTTATCTCTTTTTTGCAAGGTTTTGGATGCAAATGAACATGCTTGTAAGCTGTTTGAGTGTGCATACAGTGATTTGATTGGCCGGAAGCTGACTTCTCTCCTAAAAGCCAGTCAGACACTAGAGGAAGTCCTGAAGGAGGAGACTATGGATTCTGATGGGAACCTGGTTGCTATTTCTGCCAAAGTGGTATGAAACACTGCGGTTAATTAAATAACAATTCACTTAGCTGTCACTGAATTATTTGAGTGAATATTTAATTTCTTCCACACTGGATGCTTTGTCCATGGCTCTGATCTCTGCTTTCCTGTGCTGGATGTGAGCATCATTAATTAAAGCACGGCTCTGGCTCATTCTCTCCACAGGTGAGTGCAGTGAGTTTGACAGGAGCTGAGTTTCCTGTGTCAGTGTGGCTCCAGATACCCGAGCAGCGGCAGCAGATCCTAGAGATCCTGCTGGAGCGAGTGGAGAGAATCACAGCACATGTGACGTTCACTCAAAATGTGAGACTCATTCCCTCTGCACTGAAAGGTTATCTTTATCTATAAAGTTAAGCATTTGTAAGCAGTGTTGGGGAAGGTTACTTTTAGAAGTACTGCATTACAATATTGATTGAATTTGATAATCGAAGCTCGAAGCTACAAATAATATTTGTATTGTTTACTATTTAATTGTTGTAGATTTGCATCATACTCTCGGTTTGGAGTTCATTGTTTTTTATTAATTTGGAGCAATACTGAATCTGTTTTTGTGCGAGTGAGATGAGTAAAGGCGTGTTCACATTTAGTCTAGAACTACAGTAACCATGCACACAACGATTCTGCACTTACTCACGATTTCGCTCAATATTAGGACAGGACAAGTAACCGGTGTTACTTATTTGAAAAAGTAACTTAGATATTTTCTTATAAATTAAAAAGTATGTCACTTTACTAGTTACTTAAAAAAGTAATCTGATTACGTAACTCGCATTACTTGTAATGTGTTACCCCCAACACTGTTTGTAAGTGTAATTTGATTACTATAAGTTTATATTGATATTATACTATAAAAATCAACAGAATTAACTGTTGATTTTAAAAGTTTGGGGTCAGTAAGATCAGTATATTAGAATGATTTCTGAAGGATCATGTGACACTGAAGACTGGAGTAATGGCTGCTAAAAAAAAGTGCTTTTCTGTTACAGTAATAAATTAAATTTTATAATATATTAGTATAGAAAACAGTTTTTTATATGTTGTAATAATATTTCGTTTTTTTTATCAAATGCAGCCTTGGTGAGCATAAGAGGCTTTTCAGAATAAATAAATTAATTGTACAGACCCCAAATTTTTAAACAGATGTGTACCTTTAAAGAAAATTGTTGTGTAAAACGGTTGTTCAGTGTGCTAGAAAAGTATTAGCTCCCCCTTCTGTTTCCTCAGGGTGGAATCCTCAGTTGTGACGCCACTTTTGCCCATTTGTATGGATGCCACTCTGCTGAGGAGATGACTGGCCTGTCAATTATGTCTCTGATGCCATCACTACAAATCCCCTTTAATTGCAGGACAACTCCAAAGGTCTCAAAGTCTCTAAAAAAAAATCTTTAGGGAAATATTTGTCATTTTTGCAACTTCGTTTGGTCATACTAGTGATACAGCAATTACCATGAAATTACTGACTGGTTTTGAATTAGCCTTTATATTTATGCCTTCATTTTTCCATTTTAATTAGTTTCGTTTTCATTTTTTTTTTTACCCTATAAAGGGATAGTTAACCCAAAAATGAAAATTCTGTCTTTAATTACTCACCCTCTTGTCGTTCCAAACCTGTAAGACCATCGTTCATCTTCAGAACACAAATTAGGATATTTTTGATAAAATCCAACAGCTTTCTGACTCTGCATAGACGGCAATATAACTGAAATGTTCCCAGGCCCAGAAACATAGGAACATTGGTAAAACAGTCCATGTGACATCAGTGGTTCAACCGTAATTTTGCTAAGCTACAAGAGTGCGTTTTGTGTGAAAAGAAAAGAAAAATAACAAAGGTCTTACAGGTTTGGAACGACATGAGGGTGAAAAATTAATTACTTTTTGGGTGAACTGTCCTGTGTTCAACTCAAATTATTTAAGGCAACATTTTTAAATTTATGTAGGTAATATTTATAATTTGGCTTTATTTCAGTCTACAAATGTATATAATAGTTTGTTTATAATAACAACACAATTGTGCACCTTCATACTTGTTTCTTTACCTTTGGTGACCTCAGGTGTTGCGTGTTCAGAGATTGCGTGTGCAAGCCAGGTCTGGTTTGGTGGTGCCAGCATGTGTCCGTCTGCAGGCCGCTGTGTCCTGTGGAAGATCACCGCTGCGGAAGAATGGATCAGCACATTCAGGACCTTCTGATAGTTCGCTCATAAGCTCTGAACAGACTAACCGAACTCCTTCTGGTTAGTCCTCACTCTTTCACTGCAGAGCATGCAATTTTATAACTGATAGTTGCTTCAGCAAACTGAAGTCACAAACACAGTTACCCATCAAAAATAAAATAAAAATGCAGATTTCCTAACAGTGAATCAGATTTCTGTATCTGTGGGGATTTATTCATAGCCTAGAGCTGCTAGTTAAAGGAAATCTATATTTTCATTGTGCTTCTTGTTGGTACTTGTCCAATCTAATTAACTAAGTTCCTCATGAATTAAATTAGACATAATGCATGTAAATTGCCATTGATTTCAGTGTGATCAACGCAGTGCACTCTTGTCCTGCAGGTGGTAAATCAGGTGAGGGCGGTGTCCTGTCCCCTAGCGCAGGTGTGCTGTACTCTGGGTCTGTCTGTGTGTTTGCTCCCAGTAGCTGCCTCCTGACGCTTCTGCCTGATGGCACCATTCACAGTCTCAACAACCCCTTCAGCTTTCTGCTGCTTGGATACAACGGCAATCAGCTGCTCGGAAAGGTATAGATGCTATAAAACATTCCCTTTATGTCAGGATTTGTGTTAAGCAGGTATAACTCTCTTTTATCCAGTTCATGAGCACTAGTTTACATGCTAACAGCAGGCCTGCGCATCTGTTTTTAGAATGTCACATACTTGATACCAGCGTTTTATGAGCGAGTTCGTGCTCCTGACCGAAGCGACCACCCTACATCTCATCCGCATGGCACATCCAGCCCCTCTGACAGTTGCACAGGTACAGAGACGTGATGCGCTGTAAGGAGATATACACTTAAGCTTGTGATGCTGTGCTAAAATCTCCTCACTTCCTATCTGCCTGCTTCTCAGACCCCTGTAGATGTTCTGCTAGTGCTAACCGTCCCCCTGCTGATGTTCTAAGTCTTTCTACTGACATGCTCTCAACTAAGGAAGATCAACAGGAGACGTGTAGTGAGTTCCTTCTATTATTGCTGCACAATTTTATATGATGTTATATTATATTGCACTTTATTTATTAAATGTATTCATTTTTTTTTTTTTTTTTTTTTTTTTTTGTATTTATTTTAGTAGTTATTTTATTTGTCTTTATTCATTATATATTAACCAGTGGTTTTGCTCTGATTGAATGATATGTGCAGATGCAAACACAGTGCTTGCTGGTGACAGTGTGATGGTGCATCTAGCCATGCGTAGGAGAGTGGGTCTTGGGAAAGGAAAGAGGATCTTCACTGGGACAAGCGCCAAACTGGAGAAGGAGAACAGCGTCCTATCAACCATGACCTCACCTGCTGTCACCTCCACACCACTTAATGAGTTAGATGCACCACTAAATCCTCTGATTTCATCTTTGTTCCCCTTTATTTGTTAATGAGCACAGTTTTTTTTTTTTTTTTTTTTTTTTTTTTTTTTTTATATATAGAGATGTCCAGGTTTTTTTTTTATATATATTTATCTCTCTCTCTCTCTATATATATATATGTATATATATATATATATATATATATATATGTATATATGTGTGTATATATATATATATATATATATATATATAAACATTAAGTATTTTGTATGCAAAGTAAACATACTTGCTTTCGTACTTAAGTAATTTATTTATTTTTTATTTATTTATTCCTTCATTAATTTCCTCACAGATTATTAAAAAATCATAATTATATATATTAAAATATTAAATTCTGTTGTATTTATTTTAGTATATAAACTAGGGATGCACAATATTGGATTTTTGCCGATATTTTTCAACTAATTTTGGCCGATAGCCGATGCTGATACGATATATTTGCTTTTGTTTGGAAACAACACCAAGTCTCTCCTGTGCGGAAATAAGCTAATTATTTTTTTAATTTTGGTTAGTTTTTAACAAGAACTTATTTGTTAGAATTGAATAAACAGTAATAAAGTTCTGTTATAATGACAGTACATTGACACTTGAAAATAACTATAAATAAACTGCATCAATCGCTGCTTTTTTCTTTTTTTTTTTTTCCCAGAAAAATGCAGTGAAAACCTTAACATTTTATTTTAAGATTTAACATTTGTAGATGATCTAAAGCAAAAGAGTTAAAGTTAAGAGTTAAAGAGTAAAAGTTCATAAGCTCAACATTTGTTTAAAAAAGTAACATTACACATTAATGAATAAATTTTCTGTAAGTGCATTCTCAGCATCGGCAAGACATATCGGCATAATTTTTCACATCGGGCAGATGCCAATTTACATATCTGATATTCCGATATCGGTCCAAAAATATCGTGCATCCCTAATACAAACTAAATATTAATAAGAAATGTTTCCCTGGCAATATAGATGTTACAGAAAAAAGATTGTCAGATCATCATTATTTGTCTTAATTCTCTCTGTTGTCATCAGGTTGGATGACACTACAGAGCTTTGTGAGCAGGTTGTAGATGTGACTGCTCAAGTATCTGAGTCCGACTCTGCCAACTCCACCACCGCTCTTCTACAGACCTTTGCTCTGGTGGAGTCCCTGGAAGTCCACAAGACCTGCCTCCCCACTACTATCCCTGCTCATTGTAGCCCATCAGAGCAGCTGTTTGCTGGGCGAGATGCCTCAAATGCCCTGAACTCAGACTGTAAAGATGTTCCAGGAAAGTCCTGTGATTCTGAACCACATTCAAAACCAAACACACAGGTCTGCCAGTGTTCTGAGCAAGCCAAGCTTCAAGATTCCAGCTTTGAGGTGATTTCCCTGGGCAGTGGGTCATCGTCTGGGTTCTGCGAGCGGCTTGTGGGCGGTTCTGGTCCTGAAAAGTTAGATGAGTCTCAGCAGGGACATCAGCTAGCAGAATCAGGCAGCACCTTTCTGGATTTGAACTCAAATGGAGATGTCATCATTCATGCCATGGCAGAGATGGACCTGAACGACAGTGTTGAGATCCCAAACGCCTCTGTAGATCTTAACCATTCACTCACCTCATGTGATACCGCTGAGCTCTTGCGTACCCCTTCACCCTATGTTGTGGAATCTGACCATGATGCAGAAGCTCAAAGCTGCCCAGAGCAAGAGACAACACAAAAACCTGCCCCATCACCACAAGAAGAGCAAACAAACCCTCGGCAGAAGACTTTAGAGCAACTGCCAAAAAATCATCTTACCAAAGTTCAGGAACAGTGGAATTCCTTTTCGGAACATGCTGTCGGCCGTGTTCTGGATCTCCAGAGGGGTGGAATTTTGTTGGCAGGCGACACTCCTGCCACCTCCACTCCGAAGAAGGTCAAGGCAAACTCTTCCATTCCAGAGGGCAGGATTCATGTGACCTGCTACAACAGAGATGGAACACCAATCGGTATGTCGACTTTCCTTCTAATTGTAATTATACTAGGGTCTATTAATGACCAAGTTGTTTCAGATAAGGAATGGTTAATACCGTACAAGGTGCTTAAAATGCTTGAAGTACTTGATTCTGACTTTTTGAAATGTAATTTTCAAAACTTTTGAAAATAACAATTTTCCAGAAGAGGTACTTGAAAAGTGCTTCATAAGCACATATCTTTTCACACAATTAAAAAAAAAAAATCATACCTTTTTTCGCTTATTTCAGTTTATTTCATCAAACTAGCAAGCTAAGCCAGTAGTAGTACTGACAATGTTGCGTAAACGTGGCTGACGACACGAAAAGAGAAACAGATGAACCAAATCAATTGAGTCATTTACGCTCGAACCACGCGATACACGATTTGAAGTCTCTATTTAAAACAAATACTCGAAGTTCCGATCTAAGTCAAATGATTTGTGATCCGAGTCCTAATCTGAAATGATGATTCATGAATCATTTTTCATATTGCTACTTCGGAACGTGGATTGCGAATCATTTGATTTAGATCAGAGCTTTGCAGCACGTATGGTGAATCATTTGTTTCAGATCAGCATTTCAGAGCAGAATCTTTTCAGATTTTTTTCTCTCTTAAAACGGGGCTGTGCAAAAAAACAGATGTGATTATTATGCGCATCTTGTTAGTAATGCCAGTTCTGTGATTAGTTGTAAATCTCCATCACATGCTGTCAGATGGAGCGGCATTTACTACACAGCCGTAGTTCACTGACAAGCTACGCAATATCGAGTTCAAAATCAGAGGTAATACATATCCCTAATATGGACACTCATATTTTGCAAAATATCTTTGTTCCATAGATGAAAAATTTTGCAACAACACGACTGCAATCAAATGACAGGATGATAATTTTGCTTGAACTATCCCTAGGTACGGTAATCCACCAGTGAGATAATAAAATAATTTAAACTCCAAATCAACATTTCATATCCATCTATTTATTTGGCAAGTAGTCGTGCAATAAGCGGGACATGGTAGTCATTATCGCAAAATAAACCCCTTTAGGGTAATCCGAGACCCTTGTCTGGGTTTATTTTGTGATAATGACTGTACGTTATCTCTTACTGTACTTCATTTTTCCATTTCAAACTGTGTACTCTTTTTGTATGCCAAGTCTGAAAAGCACCTTCCATCTTTTCTACTGTACATTTATGATGTTTCAGTGCATGAATACAACTGATAAAGTGGCCATTTTCACCGTCTCTTTCTCACTCTGTTTAGAGGTGCAGTGTGATGTGCGCTGGGTGTCTCTGTCCAGCGGCAGCTCTCTGGTCTGTTTATGGCTGAGTGGGAGTCATCTCCTCCTCCACCACCAGGAGGCGCTACAGAGCACAATGTCTCCCACAGTGAGGACAGGAGCCCCAGAGCAGGAGGCCTTTGCTTGCAGCCTTGCTGAGGTGATCTGCCTGAATACTTTAAAACTAAGCTTTTTAAGGGATGGTCCCAATATATGGTTTTAAATGTGTGCATTTCTATCTTCTGTAGAACACAAAAGATGATATTTTGAAGAATCAAACCAAACAGTTGATCACCTGTTGATTTCCACTGTGTGGACAAAAAATGCAAAGGAAATCAATAGGAACTGAAGTTGTTTGGTTACCAGCATTCTTCAAAATATCTTCTATTGAGCTCCTCAGAAGAAAGTAAATCATACATTCAAAGTGGACTATAATTTTTTTTTTTTTTTTTATATATATCTGCATTTACAATAAAGCGGCAAATAAAGCAGCAGTTTTTCTTTCTTCCTCATTTAGGCAGTTCGTTCAGATGCCTTGCGCTCCTCTGTAGACTTGGATCAGTCCGGAGCATGCACAGGTTACTTTGAAGAAGGCTATCGTCCACTGCGCTCCATTGGAAAAGGAGCCTTCGGCTTTGTCTGGCTCGCTGCAAGACGGATAGACGGACAGGAAGTCAGTGACACTCTCTCTGCACTCACTGCTGTTCATACACTCATATTCTTCCGGCTGTGAGATAACTCAATAATAGTGACGTCAGTTGTTCAAACCTTGATCAGGGTTCTTAACAGACAATGTTTACATACTGAGTCAGTGTCATTGCTGTAGGGTGTATCCAGTCTTTTATGGACAATTATATGAGCTGGTGAAGAGATGTTGAATTTATTAGCTCTCACTTCAATTTCAGGTGGTTGTGAAGTTCATTAGGAAAAGCGCAGTGGTGAGTGAATGCTGGGTGGATGATCCCAATCTGGGTCGGGTCACTCAAGAAGTTGCTATTCTGGCCCGTCTGCAACACCCCAATATTGTGAAGGTACACACAGAGAACTGTTTGATTGTATGTTAAAGGTGCCATAGAATGGAAAACTGTATTTGAATAATAACACTTCTGTACGTGGAAATGCCATACCGTGAGCCTCAAACACCATTGTTTCCTCATGCTTATGTAAATCTTGTTTGTGCAAAAGACCACTGAAAAAGAGGCGACTCCCAACATAAAACGAACTGTGACGTTATAGTCAGGATCATTAATAGTTACGTATACAACATTTGCATATACCAGAAACAAGCGAAAATGGCAGATTATGGAGATAAATGTTAAGTTCCAGGCTGTGCAGGGGATGTAATGTGCAGGGATGGGTTGGTGTCTGTATTCAGAAAGGAACAAAAAACAAAGCAAGCGTTCTAATAAAATAACGTGAGCCACTAAAGGGACATGGTTAGCTGCTTGCTAGCGGTAGTCTGTTACATTACAGTACATAAGATTTCACCTACCACAAAAGTAAGGAGAGATGACGGAGGATGATGACGAATGATTTACAAATCCTGAGCACTACTGACAAGCATCTGAAATTTTAAAATATGTGGTAAATACTGCCGCTGTACTATACACAGAGCATGTGCGTTCGCAAATCTTGAAAGTGAAAGTAAAAAGTGATTGTGCATTCAAATGGACATGTAAAACCATTTCTGGAGAATCTTTGCCCTTACCTAAGCCGCATAACTTCTATGTAGATATCAGAGAGCAATTTAAAATATTGTACCAATGCATTCTACGGCACCTTTAAATGTAATAAAAAAAAAAAACAAAAAAAAACCTTGTATCTCATTTTACATTACATTTTCACTGTACTAAAAATGCACTACAATGCAAATGTTTGGAGTCAAGGGTGTGTGGTGTTTGTTTTTTTTTTTTTTTTTTTTTCCCCCCAGGTGCTAGAGGTGTTTGAGAATGAGAGATTCTTCCAAATGGTGATGGAGAAACATGGAGATGGTCTAGACCTGTTCGAGTTTATCGACATGCAGCCGAGACTGGATGAGCCTCTAGCAAGCTACATCTTCAGACAGGTGAGAAACAGGCTGTGAGAAATGTTGCACAAAGAAGTTGTTGTAATTGGATCACTTGTTCCTGATGTGCCCTATGTGTGTGTATGCAGTTGGTAGCCGCAGTGAGTTACCTGCGTGGCAAAAGACTGCTCCACAGGGACATAAAGGATGAAAATATCATTATAGACTCTAAATTCCACATCCGGCTGATCGACTTTGGTTCTGCTGCCCTGCTGGAACCTGGAAAGCTTTTCTACACGTTCTGTGGCACTCTGGAGTACTGCTCACCAGAAGTGCTTCAGGGAAACCCGTACGTACTGAAACATCACACAGCCCGTCTCTGTTCCATCTGAGCTTGATAAAGACAGAACACAAGATAGAATCAGGTAGTTAAAGGGTTAGTTTACCCAAAAATGAAAATTCTGTCATTACTCACCCTCAAGTCACTCCGAACCCGTAAGACCTTCATTCATCTTCAGAACACAAATTAAGATGTTTTGATTAAATCTTTCTGATCATATATAGACAGCAACACAACTACCATGTTCAAGGCCCAAGAATGAGTAAGGGGGTCATCAGATGCAAAGTTCACTTTTCAGATCGTTTTTATAGAATACTGTGGTCAAAGACGCCAATTGAAGCTAAACATGGATGTTTAAATGGAAAGACTAATGCATGAAACCTGATATGGTTTCTGACATCTGAAAGCTGAATAAATAAGCTTTCAATTGGTGTTTGGTTTGTTAGGATAGGGCAATATTTGACTGAGGTTCAACTATTTGAATATATGGACTCTGGAAATAAAAGAGAGAAAATCACCTTTAAAGTTATCCAAATGAAGTTCTTAGCAATGCATATTAGTAATCATAAATTAAGTTTTGATATATTTACAGTAGGAATTTTACTAAATATCTTCATGGAACATGATCTTTACTTTCCTAATGTTTTTTTGGCATAAAAGAAAAATCAATAATTTTGACCCATACAATGTATTTTTGGCTACTGCTACAAATATACCGCAGTGACTTAAGACTGGTTTTGTGGTCCAGAGTCACACATGCAGTTCATATTATATTAGCCCTACAGTTACAGCCTTAAATACTATTTTAATTTCATAACATTTTACATTACCTGTTTTATCTCACAGTTTTGACTTGCAAATGCAAGTTTAGATTTCATATTTCTGAATTTCTAACTTGACTGAACTCAACAATAGTGAGTTTGTCAATTTTGAGGAAAAAGAAAGCCAGAAGTGTGGGATGTAAACTCATGATTCTGAACAGAGGAAAAAAGAATGAGTTGATTTTTATTATCAGAATTGTGAGATAATCTCATAATTATGAGAGTAAAGTCCAAATTTTGAAATGTAAACTCAAATTTATTTATTTTTTTTTTTTTTTATGCTTTTATTCCATGGCTTCCATAGACTGCTACTTTGCAAACACCGAACTGGTCTATACAGTCTTGCATAAATGCCTATATATACACTCATCTGCTTATAAAGCATTATGCTTGTGTTTAAAGGTTAAATATGATACTTCAAGCTCCTTATTATTATTATTATTATTATTATTATTATTATTATTATTATTATTATTATTATTATTATATATTTTTTTTTTTTTGTATGTAGGTATGAGGGTCCAGAGCTGGAGATGTGGTCTCTAGGAGTGCTCTTATACACCTTACTCTTCAGTGAAAACCCGTTTTGCAGTGTGGAGGAAACCCTGCAGGCCCGACTCAACCCTCCATGCCAGATATCCACAGGTTTGAAGCTCTGCTTCATCACAGCTATAAAGACGTCACAGCCAGCATGACTAATTTGGTTTATTTCAGGGTTTCTGTGGGTCTTAAAGTGTATCAGTTCTCCCTTCCACAAATGAAAAAGTTAAAAAGGTCTTAAATCAGAGCAGAAAGTCTGAAATTCAAACATTCTTAAATCAGGATGTACAGTTGAGGTCAAAAGTTTTTGTACACCTTGCAGAATCTGCAAAATGTTAATTATTTTACCAAAATAAGAGGGATCATACAAATTGCATTTTACTTTTTATTTAGCACTGACCTGAATAAGATATTTCATGTTAAAGACATTTACATATAGGCGATAAGAAAAAATAAAAGTTCAAAACCCTGTTCAAATTTTTTTGAATTTGAAGATCAGGGTAAATGTAACTTATTTAGTCTTCTGGGAAGTATCTTCTGTAGTTTCTGAAGGGCAGTACTAAATGAAAAGGTTATGATATTTAGGCAAAATAAGAAAAATGTACAGCTTTATTCTGTTCAAAAGTTTTCACCCTCAGTCCTTAATGCATTGTTTTTCCTTCTGGAGCATCAGTGAGTGTTTGAACCTTCTGTAATAGTTGCATATGAGTCCCTAAGTTGTTCGCAGTGTGAAAAGATGGATCTCAAAATCATACAGTCGTTGTTGTAAAGGGTTCAAAAACACACAGGTAACAAAACAGTATTAAGAATTCAATTCAAATTTAATTCAAATTTATTTGTATAGTGCTTTTCACGATACATATCATTACAAAGCAACTTTACACCAAATTAAAGTTTTTACAATATATTTAGTAGTAGCTTACTAGAGGTGACTATGTCAAGTTGATGTACATATGGCAGAGAGTTATGGTAAAGATCAATAAATGACGTAATCAGACACCATAAATTAAGAATCAAGTGTATGTTAACTTTTAAACTCGGTCATTTTTATAAATTCAACAATTATTTTCTCTTGTGACTATATGTAAACCTCTTTTATTTGAAACATCTTGTTCAGGTCAGTACTATAAAAAAAACTTTTTTACTTTACTTTATATGATTCCCCCTTATTTTTGTCAAATAATTAACATTTTGCAGATTCTGCAAGGTTTACGTAAACTTTTGACTTCAACTGTATTTACTTGAGATGCAAAATGAAGATATGTTAATGCAAACTGATTTTACGCTTATAGGAAGCAGTATCTATTAATAATGCTTGAAGGCTTGTTTCCCTTTACATTAAGTTGATTTTTCTGAGCCCAATGGCAGATATGTATCATTTTAATCATAAATGTTTTTTTGTTTTTTTTTTTTTAAACACTTTCTCGGAATATAAGATTTTGGACATTGCTTGTAATAAAACCTGTAAACCCCCCATTTATTACTGTTGAACCTGTCACTTTGTTCTTGTTTTAGAGTTGTTTGCACTGTTGGCTGGTCTTTTGCACCCAGTGGTTAATCAAAGAATGACTCTAGAGGAGCTCTTGGAGTCGCAATGGATACAGCAACCCATAAATCTAGCGGAGTACTCATGGGGAGAGGTCTTCCCCTCCAGCAACGGTAAGAGAATTGGTGTTAGGTTATTTCATACTGTGACCATTTATGTTTTCATCCACCTTTAAAATATAATATTCAACTTAAACACGTTCATACATCATATGATTTCATCTCAGAATCCACAGAACATGCAGAGTCCAACTCGTGTGTGAACCGGGCGGATATCCGCTACCTGGACCCTGAAAACAATCTGAGTACGTCCGAGGACACTCCTCTAGAAGAGGAAGATGAGGAGGATGAGGAGCAGAGAAGAACAATGGCGGCACTGCAGTCTGAGCTGCTGAAATACCTCACCGACGAGTGAGGAACTGTTATGAAAGAAACACTAATGTGTTCTGCTCAACTAATTATGACATGACATCTAATGTCACCTTGAGCACTAATGCACAATCTCTGCAGAACGGTCCGTCCACCTGCTGTTGTCCCTGCCGTTGTCCTCCCTGATGATACCAGTCCGTCCAAAGAGCAAAAGGAAACCGTGACTGGGAATGGAAGTCACCTGTGTTGCTAAGAAACAGCTTTATCTCTGTGTTTGGTGAAGGAATAGGAGTGTTTTTTTATCAATGTGATGTTTTTCACCTTTCATGGTGGTTTCAAAACAAAGTATTCTGAGATGTAGAAAGTTGTTGCTGTTCACACAAGGATTGTCCTGTTAAAACATACGAGACACATGCACTAGACCTGGATGAGGGTCATCTGAGCTTTAAGATATATGTTATTGGGCCTTCAGAGCTTTAAAAGAATTTTAGGTTGATTTTTAACTTTTTAAATTATGAATATTTTAATTATTTTTTAACATTTCAATATTTATCCTATGAATAAATTGTTATTGGTTTAATTTCAGTTTGCTTTTGGCAACTCTGATTTCATTTCAGGCTTTGTAAAGCCTCTTAAATGTTAATGCATTTCTTCAATAAAATATTAGCAGTTTATTTTCATTTTTGTTTCGTCTTCCGTTCAAGCATCCGGAACTTTTAAGCTGTGACTGTTGTTTCAGTGCGGGTGTATTTTGACGCGGCACAGACATGGGTACACATGTGTGCAGAAAACGGGTAAGGACGAAGCGATAAAAGAAAATATTTCACACGATATCGTAGAATTGGACACTAGATTCAATGTTCAACCACTACCTTAAAAATATCACGCTTGGTTTCTTTGTAAGAAGCGGTTTCTTTGATTGCTAGTGGTAATCACCGTAACACTCAGTTGTGATGAATCGGATAATGAAAATAAATGAATAAAAAGCTTATTTATGTGACGGCTAGAGAACCTGAATCTCCTAAAACGTTTGATAAAACGAAGACTAATTTTGCAAGAAACAACAGCTGCCTCAATGAATGGAACTGCAAGGTCACCGGTGTTCATACTGAATTTAAAACGATGCTCTAATTGTTGTTTCATCATTATACGTTAACCTTTTAAGGTAACAACGGGACGCAAAAGCTAAAAGGTTATTAAGATTTGTTTATAGCCCCTCAAATAGTTACAGCATCATCGTTTCAACATATAACGTTATACATAATGGAGACTGGGGCTTGTCACATTACTGGTTTTCTGTAGCAAACACCGTCTTCTGTCTTCAAAATGAAAATTGCAGTTTCATATTTTTGTACTAGCTATTGAGTAAACACTTTTAGCATTTTTTTTTTTCCTATTTCTATTTTTATTTAATCATTTATTAGATGTTTTTATCCAAATCGACTTAAATAGAAGCAATCTTTTATTTTTAATAAAGAAAATAAGAATTAGAAAGAAGTATAAATAGAACAGAAAGCCAACTTACTGATCTACTGTTTAAGATGATGATTCTTCTTCTGAGCCAAATTTCGGTATCTATCTCCTCCTAGAGCAGGGGTCACCAGACCCGGTCCTGGAGGGCCGGTGTCCCTGCAGAGTTTAGCTCCAACCCTAATCAAACACACCTGAACCAGCTAATCAAGGTCTTACTAGGTATACTTGAAACTTCCAGACAGGTGTGTTGAGGAAAGTTGGAGGTAAACTCTGCAGGACACCGGCCCTCCAGGAACAAGTTTGGTGACCCCTGTCCTAGAGCTTTCAAGCTAGAACCACCCACCTTCAGGCTGGTCTGACTCGGTGTGCTGTATCTTTTCAGACTGATCCAGCTTACAGTTTTCGTAAACCAGACTAACAAAACCACCAAAAATCCCATAGACTTACGTTGACGGAATGTTCAAATGAGCAACACTCTTCAAACTCCAACTGACAAAATTCAAATCTAAACTCCCAGAATCCCTTGAGCCTCAATCAAGCTTCCCTTCTATGTACTATTTCTAATCCATTTAGACTCAAGCTTCCACTCTAATATTTCTAATATTTCTAATCTATCTAGCTAAATCATGCTAGCAACATGCTAGTAACATGTTAATCATGCTAACATCATGCTAATAACTTGTTAATCATGTTAAAAACATGCTAGCAACTTTGTTAATCATGCCAGAAACATGCTAGCGACATGCTAATCATGCTAGAAACATGCTAGCAACATGGTAAATATGTTAGAAACATGCTAGCAACTTTGCTAATCATGCTAGAAACATGCTAACAACTTGTTAATCATGCTAGAAACATGTTAGCAACTTGTTAATCATGCTAGAAACAATGCTAGCGACATGCTAATCATGCTAGAAACATGTTAGCAACTTTGTTAATCATGCTAGCAACTTTGCTAATCATGCTAGAAACATGCTAACAACTTGCTAATCAGGTTAGAAACATGCTAGCAACATGCTAATCATGCTAGAAACATGCTAACAACTTGCTAATCAGGTTAGAAACATGCTAGCAACATGTTAATCATGCTAGAAACATGCTAGCAACTTGTTAATCGTGTTAGCAACATGCTAGCAACTTTGCTAATCATGCTAGAACCATGCTAGCAACTTTGCTAATAATGCTAGAAGCATGCTAGCAACTTGCTAATCATGCTAGAAACATGCTAGCAGCTTTGCTAATCATGATAGAAACGTGTTAGCAACTTGCTAATCATGCCAGAAACATGCTAGCGAAATGTTAATCATGCTAGAAACATGCTAACGACATGCTAATCATGCTAATAACTTGCTAGCAGGTTTGTTAATCATGCTAGAAACATGCTAGCAACTTGCTAATCATGCTAGAAACATGCTATCAACTTGCTAATTATGTTAGAAACATGCTAGCAACTTTGTTAATCATGCCAGAAACATGCTAGCGACATGCTAATCATGCTAGAAACATGCTAGCAACTTTGCTAATCATGATAGAAACATGCTAGCAACATGCTAGTAACTTGCTAACCATGTTAACAACATGCTAGTAACATGCTAATCATGTTAACAACATGCTAATCATGCTAATAACTTGTTAATCATGATAGAAGCGTGCTACCAACGTGCTAGTAACATGCTTATTATTCTAACAACATGCTATTACTAGGGATGGCGAAAACTAAAAAATTTCTTGACCGACCACCGAGCCTCAATAGCCGGTTGAAACCGGTTAACCGATTAGTTTAAACTATGGTACGCTATTTGAAATAACAGCCATTTCGAGCCGCGCCTGCAATTTCGCAACTCTGTCGCATCTCTCTGCAGCTCTGCCTCCCGCACACACACACACACACAGCGCGAAACATGAGTCCCGCAAACGCGGCGCCGAAGAGCTTGTTGTATGTAATCGTAGGACAAATGGCTCCTTAGTTTCAAATGGTTTGGGTACAAGGTGATCGCTTTGAAAATAAAGGCGTTTGTCTAGGTTAGAAGCTCATTTGAAACATTGCCATGGCTCATTTAAGAAAATGACAGCTCCGAAGAGACGCCGCTCTAACCTCGAGTGTTTTAGCCTGTTGCCTTTACTTTTCGCAAACCTTGTGAGCGCGCGAACCCAAACGCTGTGACCTCGCGCCAAATGTTTTTATTGGTTTATTAAGTACAAACAGGCGAGTTATGAAAAATTGAGTGTGAGGGATAATTTGTTCACTTAACACAAAAAGATGAGGAATGAGATGGCTAACTGTAGTAGCGTATAGTCCACTGTCTATAATAGCCTATTATATTTAGATATCACTTTTTTTTTTAACCGACTACCGACAACTTTGACCGGTTAACGTTGATACGGTCAACCACCGGTCAAACGGTCATCGGTTAACATCCCTAGCTATTACCTTGGCAATCATGCTTACAATATGCTAGTAACTTACTAATCATGGTAACAGCATGCTAATCATGTTAGAAACATACTAGCAGCTTTGTTAATCATGATAGAAACGTGCTAACAACTTGCTAATCATGCTAGAAACATGCTAGCAGCTTTGCTAATCATGATAGAAACGTGCTAGCAACTTGCTAGTAACATGCTAATCATGTTAGCAACATGCTAATCATGCTAATAACTTGTTAATCATGATAGAAACGTGCTACCAACGTGCTAGTAACATGCTTATTATGCTAACAACATGCTATTACCTTGGCAATCATGCTTACAATATGCTAGTAACTTACTAATCATGGTAACAGCATGCTAATCATGTTAGAAACATACTAGCAGCTTTGTTAATCATGATAGAAACGTGCTAGCAACTTGCTAATCATGCTAGAAACATGCTAGCAGCTTTGCTAATCATGATAGAAACGTGCTAGCAACTTGCTAATCATGCTAGAAACATGCTAGCAGCTTTGCTAATTATGTTGGGAACATTCTAGCAACTTTGTTAATCATGCCAGAAACATGCTAGCGACATGCTAATCATGCTAGAAACATGCTAGCAACTTGCTAATTATGTTAGGAACATGCTAGCAACTTTGTTAAACATGCGAGCGACATGCTAATCATGCTAGAAACATGCTAGCAACTTTGCTTATCATGATAGAAACATGCTAGCAACATGCTAGTAACTTGCTAACCATGTTAGCAACATGCTAGTAACATGCTAATCATGTTAACAACATGCTAATCATGCTAATAACTTGCTAATCATGATAGAAACGTGCTACCAACGTGCTAGTAACATGCTAATCATGCTAACAAAATGCTATTACCTTGGCAATCATGCTTACAATATGCTAGTAACTTACTAATCATGGTAACAGCATGCTAATCATGTTAGAAACATACTAGCAACATGCTAATCGTGCTAACAACATGCTAATAACATGCTAATCATGCTAGCAACATGTTAACAACAAGCTAGTAACATGTTAGCCATATTAAAAACATGCTAATCAAGCTAGAAACACGCTAATAACTTGCTAATCATGCTAACAACATTCTAGTAATTTGCAAATTATGCTAACAACATGCCAGTCATGCTAACAACATTGTAATCAGCCTATAAAACTACAAGCAATAAGCTAATAATGCTAAAACATGTTAACAACATGTTAAATCATGTAAGCAATGTGTTAAATCATGCTAGCTGCTTCCATACTTTTACAACTGCTTCAAACTTTCAGGCTAGGCTTTCTCAAGCCAACTTAAAGTTTGTTCTCAAACTTTACTCATCTAGTTATATTTTATGTTAATATAGTATAAATATTAAAAATATTTTCACATCGTTTGAGCCCTCCAAACGCTTTCGGAGCGGTTTGTTTTCATACGCCTCTTCAGTCGGCCATATTGGCGGCACTGAACATAAACAATGCCGCCGAACCGAACGAAACTCGCATATTTTGCTGATTATTGCTGCTGAAATGGAGAATTATTGTCATGTTTTGGGCTCGTTCGAACTGGGAAAAACATTTGGAGTACTATGACTGCCAAAAGTTGCCAAATTATGCAGAAGAATACAAAAATACTTTCTGAGGCGTTTGTCGTTGGCCAAACTGAACAAGGATTTCCAGGGCAAGAATCTTGACAACATTAGTGTTTGTGCTCATCATTTCCTGTTAGGTAGGTGAAATATTAGGCTAATATCTTTAATTAATACTGCTTGTACGTATCTTTACCACCTATTAACTTTAGTTTGTCAAAATATTGCGCCCTTTCCTGCTTACTAAGTTTTTCTCTATATGATTTAGCAGTTTCCACACATTTGTCATTTATGGTTTAGACAGCATAAATTAGCAGAATACATTCAGTAGTACATTAACCGGGCAATCCATGCTGTTGTTTACATGTGAGTATTGCCGATATGGCCACACATCCGGGTAACTGACCAAATTGTGAGAAGTGCGAACCCATTATTGCACGTTAAGCATTTTCCTTCAATAGAAAAATGTTATAAGAAAACTATGTGAAAACACCTTTATTGTAAATCTATATATATTCAGTGTCCAAACATTTTGGGGCCATTATGTATTGAACTGAACAGCATTTCCTTCCTCTTTCTATGTCTCAGATGGTGCGATGGATGTGGAGATGGAGTGTTTGTCCAGTGCCGGTGAGCAGAGGTCATATGCCGTTCTGCTCCACACAACAAGAGCCCCATCAAGCGAGTCCATCTCACACCAGTCAGGTCAATCAGCTCAACCTATGCTCTTTGCTCGAGATGGGCTTCTCTGAAACTCAAGCCAAGGAGATGCACGAAGGCGCTACGAAGAGCCGAGGGAAACATGTTCCATCTGTTCTGACCGCACTGTTGCTCCTGGGCTTAAATCCCTCCAGTATCCTGAAAATAATGCAGAAGTGCCCTGAAGTGTATTCACTTAAAGGTGCAGACCTACAGCAGCGCGTCGATCATCTGAGGAAGATGGGACTGGTAGAAGGTGACGAATCTTGTTTTTTAGTGAATTACACTTGCTGTTATAAAGTTTGGAGTCAGTAAGATTCTTAGAGGATAAGTTGTTAAAAAAAATTATTTCTAATAAATAGTTCTTTTGAATTTCCTATTCATCAAGCAATCCTACAAAAAAAGAGTATCACAGCACAGCTGTTTTCAACACTGATAATAATAAAAAAATTCCTAAACAGCAAATCAGCATATTAGAATGATTTCTGACACTGAAGACAGGAGTAATGATACTGAAAAATAAGCTTTGCTTAACAGGAGTAAATTAGTTTTTAAACATATTAAAATAGAAACCGTTATTTTATTTTAAATTGTAACACTATTTCACAATACAGCTGTTCAGTCAAATGCAGCCTTGGTGAACATGAGAGCCTTTATTCAAATACAGAGATTAAACTAACAGACCAAAATTTGCAGACCAGAAATAGCACTGGAAGTACGTGTCATGTATCATGTTTGTTTATTAAAGACGAGTTCCTGCCAGAGTGCAGCAGACACATTATTTTCAAATTATTTGCATGGGTTTACTAAGGATTCGAGCACGTTGTGCTGAAACACTATTGTAATTGTAAGGATTTTTTTAACTTTCAAAAACTTTACATCGTTGCAATCCTTGGGTCAAGACGAACAAAACTATATTGCGATTTTCTGTACGACGTACAGTTTATTCGCAAAATGGCGGGTCTATAAGGACATTTGCGTATCTAGAAAAACATGGCCGCCTTTGGCCAATGAAGTTTGAGCACCTATTAGACAGGGTTAATGGAGGCCGATCGGAACGAAACTCACTGGGCATGTTCGACTCATGGCCCTAAAGGTCTGTAAGAATTTTGAAATAAATCAATAAATAAATAAATAATAAATAATAAATAAATAAACAAGTTTTTTGCCTCTGTGATCTCGTGGTGTTTCACACATCCATACAAATGCATATCATTTGATAGATCTCCTCATGCTGAGCAACTTTGCCTCAAGAACCATTGCTGTCAATCAAATTGTTCATTAAATATTCACAAATATGTGAAAAACCTACTTTTGCAAACTAACAAATCTCGATCAATCCACTGCAGCGCAGTTCTCCAGACTCTGTAGATCAAAAATTATTGAAAATTTAGCTTTGATCACAGGAATAAATTGCATTTTCAAATATATTTAATAGAAAGCAGTTATTTCAGATAGTAAAAATATTTCACAGTATTACTGCTTTTGCTGTATTTTGGATTAAATAAATGCAAGCTTGGTGAGCAGAAGAGACTTTAAAAACATTAAAAATCTTACTGTTCAAAAACTTTTGACCAGTAGTCATTGCAAGTGAGGAAAGAAGAGAAATAAATAAATATATAAACAATAAATAAAAAAAAAATCAAATTACATGCTGATTTTTTCCCCCTCGCTGTTAAAATACATTTTGTAATTTTTTTTCTGTAATTTCTGTAACAGCCACTGACAAAGAGTTGTAAAATCTGTCCACAGGTAGTCTTCAGAGGATGATCAGTCACTACCCCAAGGTTTTGCTTCTGCCAATCAAGAGGGTAAACATGGTGTCCCGACTGCTTCGAGAGAAATGCCTCTTCACCATCCATCAGGTCACAGACATCCTCAGAGACTCGCCTGAGGTTTTGGAGGAGGATTTGGCTGAGCTAGAGTACAAATTTCAGGTATTTTTCACTACAAGTTTCCCAGCTCAGCACATACAAAATCTTGGGGTAAACTGCATGTAAATGCATTCTAATTACTTTTTGCTGTGGTGTGAGCCATTTTAGGTTACTGAAGTTGCCATTTAAAGCTTTACAGTAATTTCAAGCTGACGAACAACTTGTTTTCTCCCCTCAGTATGCATATTTTCGTATGGGGGTGCGACAGCCGGAGATGGTAAAGGCAAAGCTCTTCAGGTTGTCTCTGTCCGAGCTGCGTTGTCGTCACTGTTTTCTGGAGCGGAGGGGTCTGTACCAGACGCCTGACAAGAAGGGCCAAACGCTCATCGTTAACCCCCCGCTCAAAGACGTCCTCTGCGTCTCTGAGGAAACGTACCTGACGCAAGTCGCCATGGCAACAGCAGAGGAGTTCCATGTTTTTCGTAAGCTGATGGCAAGAGAGCAAGAGGAAGAAGGGAGGGAGGACGAGTACAGCAGTGGTGAGGATGAAGAGTTAGGGGAGGATAAAAATGATGATGACGGAGTGCACAGGAGAAAACGTCAGTGGAACACTGGTTACAAGAAGGACAGGAAATGATGCGATTTGTTTTAAATATTCAAAGGGAATAAAAACTATTTCATGCTGCAAAATTATGTAATTTAGTTTCTGGGTTTTTTTCGGGGAAATATCTGATGGCAGCATCTCATGTTTTTGCATCTGTAACCCAACACATGCAAACCACTAGAATATTATTTACATTCTGGTGGTCATGCCAACATTTTTGTATATTATTTGTTTGTCTAACCCTCCATGTCATTTATTGCTTTATAAGCTTTTACCTCCGGATATGAGGTGCATAGTAGTGTCGAGGGACATTGAGGTAATAATGGTGTTAGTGTTAGTTTATCTGAACAGCCTGTCATGGGGAGGGTCAGCATAATTTACACCAAATGCAGAGTAACCATGGAGAGCTGAAAGAGTGTTAGTGCCGTGCCATCGTTTACGGATCTGTGCGCATCAGTGGAACGCCTGATCTCTGATAACAAGGACAGAGCCGGGAGGTATTGATCTGCGGCAACATTAGTCTAATGGGGGCCTGGATGGAAGCGGGAGTTACTGCACATGTGGATGTGCGGAACAGGTACGTGAGTCATTTTAACACGATTAATCGATTTTTAGTCAATGCGTCCGTATTTGATTCTTCCTCTCTGAGCTGTTTGTCGATCAAACGGGGCTGAAACTTAAAAGAGTGTTCTGCTGAGTTGGAATTACATACCATGGCGTAATGATTTGTGTGTTTGTATTAGAGATAACACACCATAGTACAACATTATTTGTATATATATGGTTTTTTTTGTGCTTGTCAAGCATCATGCTACTAGCAGTTGTGGTCGAAATTTGTGTATTTGTAAGTAAATTCTTCTCAGTCAGTTATATATAATACAAGTATATTGTTTTATATTTCATAGTCATCACTATTAACTCTTGGATTTGTGACGGAATCTTTTCCTGAAAATGTACAGTCACATATGTTCATACTCCCTAACTATTCTTTTTTTTTATGTATTTATTTTTTAAATGAAGTATTATTAGGAACATTTACTTTTCGTTCTAAAATAGGAATAGGGATTTTATTTTCCGTTTGGGGTTAAAATGACATAAATAATGACTTTGTTTTTAGTCAAATTGTGTAGGAAGAAAATTGCTTTGTGAATGTTTGATGGTCTTTAACTTAAAAAAATACTAATAATAATCAGGAATGATGATGATGTGATGTGTAACATTCATCCATCATTATTTTGAAAAAAAAGTAAACGGTAAAGATTTGTTCAGGTCATTATAACCATTTAACCTCTTTACTTTCAACGTCCCGCTGACAGGACACTTGGTGCTCTTTTTTCATTTGTCTTTTTTCCCTATCGAATATTTTTGTCATCATCATAAATTTAATATCATTTGAAAGCGTAAAATCTCAAAATGAATCATGTGAAAACCCTTACTATGAAAATGGTAAATTTAATTTCAAATCTTTTAGCAGTCTCCTCCTTAGTAGGTGGTATTAAGTGTCATATTACTCAATTTATTATAATATTTTACAATCAAAACGTTTTAGGATCTTGACCAATGTAAAGGTCTCAAAATTCCATATTTGGTGGTAATTTTGTGAAAAATTAAATGGATATCAACTTCAAATTTGGAACTTAACGAATTTAGACATATGGCTTTGACTTTATAGCAATAAATATTTTGTGCAATATTTATTTGATATAAAACATTTTCTTTACAGTAAATTTAAACTTCTGTAACATCTATGTTAAAAAAATGATAACTTAATTATAAAAATATTTAACATTTAAAAGCCAGAAAGTGATTCTAAAAGAAACATTTTATATTTTAGTATTTGTATATTAGGTATGTTTTGATTATTTATATATACATATATATATATATATAATATTTAATATTTAAACTAATGACTAAATGATATGCGTTGTTATTTGTCATGACAAAACTATATAAAGTGCAACTGGGTGAATCTCACAAAGAAATGTCTAATAACAAAAAAAAAAAAAAATTAGTTAATAAAATAAGCTTAAGTTTATGCGAGCCAGTTAAAAAAAAAAAAAGTTTTTATCTCACTCTTTTCTTGCAATTGTGAGTTTAAACCTTCCAATTCTGACTTTTTTTCTGACTCAAAACCCTATAATACAAACTCCAGAAATAAAGTCAGAATTGCAAGAAAAACTCTTTCTTGTAACCGTAAGTTTTGTCTTAAAATTCAATTTTGTTTCTCACAATTTTGAATTCTTTCTTGCAATTATGAATTTTTACATCTTGCAATTCTATCTTTTTTTCTCAAAACCCTATAATACAATAAAAACAAACAATTCAGATTTTTTTTCTTGCAACTGTAAGTTTTGTATCTTAAAATTCAATTTTTTTTTTTCGCAATTAGATTTTTTTCTAGAATTGTACAATATAGATGTAGACTTGCAAATCTAAGAAAAAAGTCACAATTGCAAGATATAAACTGACAGTTAAGGGGTTAAAGGGATAGTTCACCTAAAATGAAATTCTGTCATCATCATTGTTCTCACGGTCACAGAAGAAAGAAATCATACAGGTTTGGAACGACGTGGTAAAGAAATGACAGAATTTATTTAGGAGTTAAAATTTGGGCAAATATCTGAAGAAATTGTTCCTCTTCCTTTTAGCCGGAACTTATTGAACTGAGTTCCTTTGAAAAAAAAAAAACAACAACTCAGTCATGTCCCAAATAATTGCTAGTTAGTTGCCATTATTTTTCTATACAGCGTTTATCTGGACAAAAAAAGTTGTGTTCTGTCGTGACTTTTTGTTGTCGTTCCTGGTTTGAAAATGTAACTGCATTTTCTTATGTTTGAAATATGTTTGATTTTCCTCATCCTAAGTTTACAGATCACACGGTTTACAAGTCTGTACTCATGTGTCTTTTGCTTCCTGTAGGTAGAAAAGCCGCAAACAAAGGAGCTATTGTTCTTTAGCCAAACACTTTCTCTCAGTAGTGTGCTGCTGAACTCCAAACATGACTGATTCTGACATTGTCAACATCTCTGTGAAGTGGTACAGCATAATGAAGAGCAGTCACATGGATCTGTTCCTCATCCCCACAGTTCTGCTAACCTCCGTTACACTGCTGGTCAACCCTGTTCTGTCCCTCTGCATACTGTGTTTTCCTTCGCTACGTCAAGAGACCCGCTACCTGCTCCTTGCTAACATGCTCTTCGCAGATATGCTCTTCCTCGCCATAAACCTTGCGATGGTCTCCTGCAATTCTGTGGGCCTGTACATGCCCTACTGGTTGTGTGAGTTTATGATGGTGAGCATGGTAATGACATACAGCACCTCCGTGTTCACGGTCACGTTGATGGTCGTGGACACATACGTGGCAGTACGTTGGCCGTTACGTTACAAAGAGATTCTCCCACCATCTCGGGCCAGGAAGATAATCATGGGCTTGTGGGTGATGGCCGCAGTGTGTCCCATCTCTTTGCTCGTGATGTTTCAGGTGGTCATGGGCAGTGATAAGAAGGAACGTCCAGTGTGTTTGATGTTGATTGCACTGTATTCGTTGGAACAGAAGATGAAGGTTGGCGTTCATTTGTACTTCATCATTGGCATCAGCCTCTGCACTATTCTCATTGTGTACTGTTATATCCATCTCTACATCATCACCAAGACTTCTGGGATATGGCGTAGTCGGTACTCTCGTGCGCGTATGACGCTTCTGGCACACACTCTGTTGCTCATGATGTATTTTATACCCGCGTTGGTCTTTGCCATCGAGCTGGCTCTTTTAAAGGACAAAACTCAGATTCAAGATTCAAACTCAGATAAAGTGGGAGTGTGGATTAACTTGGTGAACATGTGCGTTTTGATGCTGTTGCCACGCTGTTGCACTCCTTACCTGTACATCCTGCGCTATCGAGAGATTTACAAGACTGTCCAGCAGGTGTTGTGGAAAAAGAGATACCAAAGTCAGAGTGTAACCTACTGAACTTGAAGCAGAGCAAGCCTGCAAAATAACTGTATCTGGTTGCTCTGCCGTTGGAGGATTCATTTGCAAAAGAGGAAATTTAAAAGACTTCTGAGCCAGAAAGTGATTCTAAAAGAAGCATTTTATATTTTAGTATTTGTTTTGTTACATTCTATTAAAGCATGTTAACTGTTAACATCAATGTGAGTGTGTCCCAGCACTGGGGATGGACAAGTTAGTGCACTCTCAGGGCTGGGTTTGCAGCTGGAAGAGCATCCGGCGTAAAACGTGCCAAATCGGCTGTGCGGATCACTCTGCTGTGGTGACCCCTGATCAAGGGAGCAAGCCGAAGGAGAGAGAGAGAACTGTTAACATCAATGTATATTAAGTATGTTTGGAAGTATGTTTTTTTTATATTTTCATATTTAAACTAAAGACTAAATAATATGTGTTGTTATTTATCATAACAAAACTATATAAAGTGCAAATGGGTGAATCTCACAAAGAAATGTCTAGGTCACGTTTCCGCCACTAAGTAAAAAATAAAAAATGTAATTGTGAGTTTTTGTCTCGCAGTTGACTGTTTTCTCAGAATTGTACTCTATAATACAAACTCAAAATAAAGTCAGAATTGCAAGATTTTTCTCACAACTGCAAGTTTTGTATCTCTTTTGTATCTCTTGTACTTTTGTCTCACAATTCCAAAGTCAAAAATGACTTTTTTGTCAGAATTGTGAGATATAAACTTGCAATTGTGAGACTCATATGTTCTCAGAATTGTGAGTTTATAACAATTGCAAGATATAAACTTCTCATTTTTAGTGAAAAAAAAAAGAATTGTGAGTTATCTCTCAGATTTCTCAGATATATTGCATTTTTGACATATACGCAATTCTGAGAAAAAAGTCAGAACTGTGAGTTAGAATTAAGAGAAATAAACTCGCAATTGCAAAATTTTTTAACTTGCAATTCTGACTTATAGATGAGATATAACTTGCAATTGTGAGTTATGAAGTCCGTTTCTCAGGGGGGAAAAATTGCAGAATTGCAAGTTAATATCTCATAATTCTGACTTAATAACTCGCAATTGCAAATTGTGAACTGCAAGATGTGGACTCACAAATCTAAGAAAAAAAAGTCACAATTGCAAGATATAAACTTACAATTCTTTAAAAAATAAAAAAAAGTCAGAATTGTGAGTTATACACCTTGCAGTTCTGCCTTTTTTCTCTGAATTGTATAATACAAACTCAAGAAATAAACTTGCAATTGTGAGTTATAAAGTCTTAAATGCAAGCTATAAACTCGCAATTCTAAATATAAAAATAAAGTCAGAATTCAAAATAAAAACAGTTCACAAATGCGAGTTTGGTATCTTGCAATTCTGACTTTTTTTTGCAGTTCTGAGTTTATAGCTTGAAAAAAAAAAAAACCTTTTTCTCAGAATTGTGAGATAAACTCACAATTGCGAGTTGATATCTTGCATTTTTGACTTTCTTTTTGGGTTAGTATCTCACGATTCTGACTTTGTTTCTCTGAATTTTATAATACAAACTCAAGAAATAAATTTGCAATTCTGACTTTTTTTCTCCCAATTGCATGATATGAAACTCACGATTGTGTGTTATAAAGTCAGAACAGCGAGATAAAAACTTGGAATTGCGTCAGAATTCAAAATAAAAACAATTCTTTTCTCACAATTCTAAGTTTATAGCTTGCAATTCTGATTTCTGAGGGGAGAAAAAAGACTGATATTCCCATGAATCTTCTCAGAATTGCATGTTTATATCTCACAATTCTGGCTTAATAGCTTGCATTTGCGTTTTATAAAATCAGAATTGCAAGACATAAACCTCACAAATCTGAGAAAAAGAGTCACAATTATTAGATATAAACTTGCAATTCTGAGAAAATTAAGTCAGAATTGTGAGTTTTTATTTTCTGACTTAATTTGTCAGAATTGCACATTTATTTCTCAGAATTTTGAGTTTATATCTCACAATACTGGCTTTGTAACTCACAACTGTAAGTTTATATCTTGCAGTTCTGAGAAAAGTCAGAATTGTGAGATGTAAACTTGCAATTGTGAGAAAAAAAGTCAGAATTGTGAGATAAAAACCCGCAACTACCTTTTTTAATTTTTTTCGGTGGCGGAAACGGGCTTCCATGTAATTTTCTTGATGCAAAATACAGTTTTCATGTTCTTGTCTTGTCTTTTTTTTTCTTGACAATTTTTATGAGAGATTTTCCCAGCAATATGTTGTTATTCATGCCTACAATGTTGATTCAAACTCTTGTGTGCAAAGCAGTGGTCCATAATGCTGTTTTGTTCTCTTAGTTAGATAAATAAATTTACATTTCAGTATTTTTACACGATTGTGTCTTTCTCCGATTTCCTCCAAGCGTTCAATGTTTAACCTGTGTGGCACTTAGTTCTCTAAGTTAAACAATCAATCAGTCCAAAAATAACAGTGTAAATGTTACGCAATACTTCTGATTCTAGGAAGACATATCAATATTTATGCCTTTGTGCAAAATCCCAGAGTGTCATTCTGATCCATTTAGCTGTGAAGTAATATTTACCTGTTTCTCCATCTCCACGGAAACCATCTACAAGTGTGTCTGACAAATCCACATCTGTCTCCTGAATCACTTACCACAGTCTGCAGGAAGGGACAAGGAGAGACACATTTACCTGTCCGTCGCTCTTTCAACCCTGGATTGGACACACAAACACATGCCAAGAGATGGAAACTCTGATGGAGGGAAAGTCGGAGCGATTCTACTTAGTTGCCGAAGATGTTTTTTTATCTCTGCTTTGTTCGTTTGGGAATTGGTACAACAGGTCGGGTCGAGCTGAGCTTCACAGACTTTCTTCTAATTTAACGAACTCCTCTGAAACCCCAGCAGAGATGTTTGCGCACGAGTGGCGTGGATTCATCCCTACCTGCTACATGAGGGTGCTTCAGCTGTGCCCCGTTTTGGCCTTCCTGGCTATTCTGATGATCACTCCGGTTCTTCTAGTACATATCCTGTCTCGAGTCGACCTGCGGCAGCAGACGCGTTACCTCCTCCTCGCCAATGTTCTCTTCAGCGACCTGCTCTTTGTTTCCATGAATATCCTGAGTGCCTGCATCAATTTAGCAGGTGTGTTAATGACGGAGTGGCCGTGTGCCATGCTGCTCTTCCTGTTGGCGGTCTTATACAGCTCTGGCGTGCTAAGTATTACAGCAATGGTGCTGGATACCTGCTTTGCAGTGTTAGCCCCCTTTCGCTACCTGGCAATGTGGCCTGTGTCACGAACTTACGTAGCGATCGCCGCCATCTGGATCTTCTCTGTCTTTTTGCCTGCGGCAGCTATTAGCATGTTTTTGTGGTACCATAGTACGACCCCCTGCGCTCTCCACCTCTGCTCCCTGCCTTTGCTGATGGTTTTGACCGTAAGCCTTTTTCGCCCACTCCACGTCTCCATGCTGCTGACCGTCACGGGTATCATTTTCATCCTCCTTCTGGTGTTGTCTGGTTACCTCATCCTCTACTTCTGTACCCGCAGTTCGGGCGTGTGGAAGGGCGAGACCTCGTCCCGTGCTAGAGGAACATTTTTCATCCATTATCTCCACCTGTTCCTGGCTTTCTGTCCCCTGCTGGTTTTGATGATCGAGCTGATGCTTTGCCAGAATAGTCAGACTATGGACCCCAAAGCAAGCCTGTGGATGTCCCTGGTCGTGTGTAATGTCCTACTCATCCTGCCCAAAGCCTTAGCGCCGTACCTGTACGGGCTCCGCTATAGAGAACTGTGCAACTTGCTGTTCCAGTTCTTTCACCTGAATAAGCCAACTACTATCACACCTGTGATATAAATATGCTTATCTGAACTTATGAAAAAGACATTTAAAATGGTGTTGTTGAACTTTTCATTAGAGCTTGCTAATTTCATCAAATATTGAAATTAGCAAGCTCTAATTATGCTTAACTGAGGTTTTGTTCACAGGATTAAAGTAATAATATGATTTGTCAGAATAATATGTGAGAATAATCAAAAATGTACTTGTAATTATGGCATTTATTGTGTTTAAAATGGTATGATGTATTTTTAATGGTATTTTCTATGTATTTTGGTTACTAAAAACAGATACACACAGTTACACACATACGTCAGATTTACTACTGTAAACCCTATAAGAAATTATAAGGGGCTTTACAAACAATGTAAGAGATTTTGAATATTTCTTATTTTGGTTTTTGGAACCAAGTTAACGCTACTATATTTTATTGTAGAAACAATAACTGTAGTCGATATTGTATTTTGACTGAAACTAAGCAATGTAAAACATTACTGTTATTTTCTTAGGGCCATAAACCGAGCACCTGTAGCTTATGTTGACATGCTTATTTTACACATTAGCATTATTTAAAGGATTACTGTAAAAATAAGAATAAAACTTACCAGAGACATCTAAGCACTAAAACGTTGTGCTTTATATCCTCAGATGTGTTCGTCTGACAAAAGGTTCACAAAAGTCACTGCTGCTGCAAATTCGATTCATGTAACGTTATTGCGTTTCTAATGGAAACCTGTTCCAAGAATACCTATTATTCACTATTATTATAATATGTGTGAAATTTTATTGTAATGTGTGTCTAATCTGTGGGACCGTGCTATCCATTTTTTGTCAGAAAAAAATGCGCGCGAAACACCACGGCAGAATCAGTTAAAATAACCGCAAGATGGCGCCATTGGCGCCTTTTTTTTAGTAATGATGATTTCCAGTAGTTTTTTGCTGGCGAGTTTTTGTCAATGAAATTATTAAACGAAATTGTTTTTACTACATATAGCTGTAATTAATTTCAGTTTCTTTCTTTGTTCGGAGAACTACCTGTATTTTTTTTTCCTTTTTTAATCAAGACGGCTTTCTACATAAGGAAAGTATCTAGCATCTATTTCATTGTACTGTACAAAATACGTTTGGTATACATTCTAATCTAAATAGTTCTTCGTTCTTGCATTAGCAACATAACTAATAAGGTAAAACTACACTATTGGCTTTGGAATCGTTGAAAAGGCTGTTAAAGTTTGCCGTGACAACAACATGACGCAAACTGTCTTCGTTCATAATCGGGTTTTTGTTTGCAAACAACGTTGAGGCACATGGAAATTCTCCCGCACTGAATTTTGGGATATGATGTTCTTTTGCTAGTTTGAAGGAGTAATGAGACAGCGACAAAACTACATTTCCCATGAACGCAATTCAACAGCTGAGAAAACAGAAGCTCAAAGCCAGCGTGTGTACTCTTTTGTGCCAGAGCACGCAGAGAGCGGTTATGAAACGGACGTTGACAAAGAAAATTTAAGAGTGACAGCACAAGTGCTCACGCTTATGGATCTGTTTTGTAGAATCAAACGGAATTGTTTGTTCGCATTTACTTTTAAGGATCTTACCCTTGCTGTTGTTTTTGATGTTTTGCAGAAAGTTGATCTCCTGTGGATAAGGTGAGAAAAATAATGCTGAACTTTCATCTGAACAACTGTAATGATTGAGATACGATTAATTCAGATACATTGACTGCATTAACGCTTCCATGTTATTGTCATGTACGTTTATGGCGCATTATCAGGCTAAGATTCCTTAAATGTTTAAATGTGGTAAGTTTTATATATATATATATATATATATATACCACTTTCTGACATTTTTACACTGCATGTGGTATTGAGGTCATGTCTGTAGGCATCTCTAAGTTCTGAGACTGATGTTTATTCAGAAACTCCATGAAAAAGTCTAGCCTGCTGAGCACTGTGGACAATAATAGAGCATCATGGACCAGCAACAAAACAGCTAGGATGGTTATTGGAACATAATGTCTGGAGTAGCTTTCACCCAGCCTCAAACAACTAATGACCTCTTTAGACCAGCTAAGAACCAGCTTTAATCTTAAGCTGGATTTTTGTCAGGCTATTTAGAAAGATGGTAGGGATTCTCTTTCTCTGTGGTTTAAAGCCTTTTATGGAGTAGAAATTACTCATAATTGATCTTATTTATATGATGTCATCATTTCAGTCCACATGGGGCATGTTTTGCTGTCAAGCCAATTCAGCTGTAGAGGAAACATTGAGCAACCGTCCATGTTCCTTTATTTCTACTTCCACAACAAAACAAACCTGAGTGACTTAAAAGAAAAGATTGCGCAAACTCTCCCTCTCTTGCTCACTCACTCGCTCACTTTATCTCTTAGCCATAAAGAGTCAGTGTTTCTTTTATATCAGTGCTCTATTGCCTTGAGGAATAGATTTTTATTTATTTTTTACCGGTCACATGTCTTGACGTTTTGCAGTCTAACCTTCTCAGATATTTATGAACTCAATGCCTTTGCCTCAATGCAATAGTTTGCTTTTCAACCTTAACACATTTGTATTTTAAAAAATTTGATTGTCATGACCCTTGTGATAGAATGTGATAACACTCATTATACAATTATAAAAACACTTCACATTTTACCTTAAAATAATAAAAGTTCACATTTTGCCTTAATGTTTAATCCTGGACCACAAAACTAGTCATAAGGGTCAATTTTTGAAATTGAGTTTTATACATGATCAATAAACTTTCCACTGATGTATGGTTTGGCCAAGAAACAACTATTTGAAAATCTGGAATCTGAGGGTGCAAAGAATCTAAATATTGAGAAAATCGCCTTTAAAGTTGTCCAAATGAGGTTCTTAGCAATGCATATTACAAATCAAAAATTAAGTTTTGATATATTTACAATAGGGAATTTACAAAATATCTTCATGGAGCATGATCTTTAATATCCTAATGATTTTTTGCATGAAAGAAAAATCAGTTTTTGACCCATACTTACGACTGGTTTTGTGGTCCAGGGTCACATATATCAACTTTTTCCTCTGAAATGGCTTTACTTTTCAACTGATTTCACCTAGGGCACTCAGATGTAAAGCCTAAAATGCTATTTTAGCATTGTTTTTGGCTATTGTTGTATGACAGCATTTCTAACCATGCTTGAGAATGTAATAAAGATTATGGTTATATTAACAAATATTGATAGATTTTAAGCATGAACTTGACTTTCAGGGTCAAAATGCCTCCTTGAAAATGTGAGTCTGGCAACAGTCTGTATGAAATGAATCATGAAAATGGTCAATAATATTTTTACTACTGCCCGAGGTTTACTTGAAAATTACAGACTGGTGTGCTGTAGCATAGACAGTAATACTAATTTTTAAGAAGGTGGACCTCCTTAAATGTCTTGAATACCACTAATATAGTGTTTGCTGATTGTAAATGTGTTCTTCCACAGGTGTTGATGATCTCCGATCGTTTTTCTGCATCCATTGATAGTGACTGTTTGTGGTGAAGGGCTCTTGTCAGATACAATCATGGTGCTCATTCTGGGTCGCCGTCTCAATCATGAGAACTCTGGTGGCATGCCGGAATCGCCAGGAATCAAGCGTAAAGTCTTTGAAGTGGAGTCTAAGACCCTGAGTGATGTGTTCAACTTCTCTTCTGGTTCCTCTCACTCTGAGAACGTTCTGCAGGTCTTCAACGAGTTCCGCGACAGCCGCCTATTCACAGACGTGATCATTAGTGTCCAGGGTCGCGAGTTTCCGTGTCACCGTGCCGTGCTATCGGCCTGCAGCAGTTACTTCCGTGCAATGTTCTGCAACGACCACCGAGAGAGCCATGAGATGCTCGTGGAGATCAACGGCATCCAGGCTGACGCTATGGACACGTTCTTGCAGTATGTTTACACCGGTCGTGCCTGCATCACCACGCACAACGTCCAGTTCCTCTTCGAGACCTCCAGCCTCTTCCAGATCGTAATTCTGAGGGATGCTTGTGCAAAATTCCTGGAAGAGCAGCTGGACCCCTGCAACTGCCTTGGGATCCAGCGTTTCGCTGACGCCCACTCTCTCAAACAGCTTGCAAGTCGCTGCCGCACCTTCGCCTTGCTGAATTTTCCAGAGGTGGCTCAGCATGAAGAGTTTCTAGACCTCCACAAAGATGAGCTGGAGGAATACTTGGCCAGCGATGAGCTGTCCATTGGCAGGGAGGAGGTGGTGTTCGAGGCAGTGATGCGTTGGGTCTACCATGGCGTGGAGTACCGGAGACCCATGCTGAAAGATCTGCTACAACATGTCCGATTGCCTCTCCTGCACCCAAACTATTTTGTACAGACGGTGAGTGGAGAAACTCCGTATTAGTTCAACAAATCTAGAAATGTGCCACTGAGAAGTTTATAGAGTGCCGCAGCGATGACATATTTCTGTAGGCCAATCCAAAAGTTAGCATCATCCTGGTTCCCCTGACAGGGTGATTTTTCGGTTGGCTTTTGGATTGTTGCAGAAAATAGGTTCTGTGACCAACAAACGTTTATGACTTATAAAAGTTTATAAGTTAAGGTGATTGTTCACCCAAAAATGAAAATTGCCCCATGAAGCCGTCCTAGGTGTATATGACTTTCTTTTTTCAGACAAATAAAGTTAAAGTTGTATTAAAATGTCCTGGCTCTTCCAGGCTTTATAATGACAGTGAATGGGTGTTGATATTTAGTAGTCCAACAGAATTCCAATAAAGGGCATCCATACATCATAAAAAGTGTCCACGTGGCTCCAGGGGGTTAATAAAGGCCTTCTTAAGTAAATCAATGCATTTGTGTATGAAAAATATCCAAATTTGTTGGTGCCAATAGCTTTGTGGGTAGCGCGCCGACATATAGCAACGTTGCACCGTTTTTTGGCATAAAAATGCCAAAAATTAATCTTTAAAAATAAATATATATATCCATATTTAAAACTTTATAAGCCGTATTTTCTAGCTTCCACTAACTGTCCTATATACATATAAGAGAGAGTGGCGCTCCAGCGGATGATGTAAGACATAGGTGTGGAGCACTTTTTATGATAGATGGATGCACTTTATTGGACTTGGATTAGACTATTGAAACTCAACGCCCATTCACTGCCATTATAAAGCTTGGAACAGCTTGGAAGTCTCCTCAAGTGAAAATGAACCCTACCATGGTTATGGCATGGTCCTAAAATTACAGAACCAGATAAAGCAAGGCCTTGAGATTTGGCTAGATGTAAAGTGTTGCTGCATTCCATTTACCTCGGAAGTTGGATGTCAGAGCTAGGTATGACGTTACAACTGAGTTGACCACATTCCAGTACCAAAGTTGTAAAACCAACTTCAATACCAGTCGATTTAAAAAAAAAAAAAAAAACAGAAACACTAATAATCAGTATATTGCTACTGTTTCTGAGCAGCCATATTGGATTCTGAAGTTGGCCTTGTTGTGGTTCCTCTAAGGTTCTGAATCGGAACTCTGATGTAAAAAGACATTCCAGTGAAAAGTTCCTACCGGAATTTCTGACTTCCAAGTACAAATGGAGTGTAGTTTCTCGTTCCAATGATAATCAAACACACCTGAACCAGTTAATCAAGATCTTGGGGTAAACTTGAAAACTATCGACAGGTGTGTTGATGTTTGCCAAGTCAAGGCTCTTTCCTTATTGTGGCAGTGCAACAAGTTTATTTAAACAAGATAGCTGAACTCTATAGAAAGGCAGATACAAGGGAGCAAGACAAGGTCAAGCTTTAAGAATGTGATTATATTTTGCAGGTGGAAGGTGATAAACTTATCCAGAATGCTCCAGAATGTTACCAGCTGCTGCATGAAGCACGTCGCTATCACGTACTCGGCAATGAGATGATGTCGCCACGAACCAGACCCCGCAGGTACATTTGTGACCGGAAATTGGCCGATAAGATGATTTGCTCTTAAAAAATCAGATTTTGCTCTTGAAATAATTTCTTTTTTCCTGTGAGGAACTAAAATTAGAGACAGTTCACAGAGAATGTGGCCTAACTGAAAACAGGTTTTCAATGGACTCTGTGTGTGTTGAACTTTTGAGGATGAGACATTATTGCGCTCTACTTGAATACGCCTCCATTTGTTAAAGGAGAAGTCCACTTCCAAATCAAAGATTCACATATAATTTCTTTACAACTGAAGAAAGAAAGACATGAACATCTTGGATAACAAGGGGGTGAGTGCATTATATGTGAATCTTTGTTTTGGAAGTGGACTTCTCCTTTAACAAAAAAAAAAGTGTACTTTGGGTTTAAACCTTAGTAACTTCAGCACATAATCTCCAGTGTTTTTGCTCTTACTTATGCGAATGATAACTGGGAAGTCAAAAAATGTTCTTGTATTCTAGGAGGAATGCCATATCTTGAGACCAGTATATCACCTACTAAACTAACAACCACTCAAAACACTTTAGCAACCACATAACAACATCCTGGCATTGTGGTGGTGACTTTTGCATGGCCAGGCACCACTCACGTTTTCTTCAGAACAAACATAGTCCATTTCTACACACACACTCATCATCTTAATGAAGGGATCATTAAGTACTTCTGTTTATAGAAAGTATGCATTTAATAGAAGGTTTAAAATTAGAAAACATGTCTCAGTTTAGTGGCATCATTTCTTGCACTAGAGACTAGAGAGTATTTATTCTGGGAAACTGTTTTTGTAGGAAGTATTTTTAGAAGTCAGATGTGGAGAGGTGTAATCTACACTTGGAAGCAGCATCTTGATATGGAGTTTCTGTATTTAGAGTCAGTATCCTAATATGGGTTCTATATCTGTATTTAGAAGCAGTATCTGTGTTGTGGAGGTGTTATCTGTATTAGGGGTTAAAAATGTTTGAGCTTGCTTTGAGACTTTCCACTGTGCTGGCAGAGAGACTGCCATATAACTGCTGTGCCTTTAATGGAAATCATATTTCAAAATGATTTAGTTATTTAGAAAAATGCCTACATACAGCCCGAATCCAAACTTGAAATGCACACACATTCACCATACAGGATTTTTTGTTTTTTGTGCTACACACACTTAAAAGAGCTCTGCTGGCCCTCGGCTTTGTCACATAGTGTTTCAGACATCTGTTGTGTCAGTGGTTTGTGTGTGTTTTTTTTATTTTATTTTTTTTTAGGGTTTTGGTTTGGTATGTAATATAAATTAAATGCATGTATGTTTTATTGTCTAGAAATAAGAAACCTCAGTAAAATTGCAAGGATAAATGTGACACTGGACCACAAAACCTAAGTAGCAAAGTAGTACTTAAAAGTCTAAAGTAGCACGGGTGTATTTGTAGCAATAGCCAAAAGTAAACAAAAAAACCAAAACCAAAAAAAATAAATTTTTTCATTTATGCCAAAAATCATTAGGATAGTAGGTAAAGATCATGTTCCATGAAGATATTTTGTACATTTCCTACAATAAATATATCTAAACTTTTGATTAGTAATATGCATGGCTAAAAACTTAATTTGGACAACTTCAAAGATGATTTTCTCAAGGTTTGTTTTTTTTGCACCCTCAGATAACAGATTTTTAAATAGTTGTATCTCAACCAAATATTATCATATCCTAACAAACCACACATCAGTAGAAAGCTTGCTTATTCAGTTTTCAGATTATGTATAAATCTCAATTTCAAAATATTGACCCTTATGACTGGTTTTGTGGTCCAGGGTTACAAATGAGCATTTGTTATGTAAGCCTCTTACTTGTAACAGTGTATAGGAAGAGGATTCATTCTCCAATGAATCATAGCGGAAGCTCATTGTACCTTAGCAGGAATGAAGCTTAACCACTTTTCTGATGATGTCACAACTTCAAAGCCCATGCTTATCTGGTATTGTTTTTTTTATCCCTGTCTGCAGGTCTACTGGTTTCTCTGAAGTCATTGTGGTGGTGGGAGGATGTGAGCGAATGGGGGGTTTCAATCTGCCGTACACAGAATGTTACGACCCTGTGACAGGAGAGTGGACGTCTCTTGCTAAACACCCTGAGTACACGAAGTCTGAGTATGCAGTGTGCGCCCTCCGCAATGATATCATTGTGTCAGGTTAGTCCCGCTTATTCCTATGCGACAAATTATAAATTGCAAGATATTTCGTTTTCTGTTTTTGAGTAGCCCCACCCACAGTAAAACCTCACTGATCCAAAGTCCTCATCATAGCTATATGAGAACCACCCTTTATTTTTATTTATAATACTGTATTTTATTTCTAAGTGCAGACAGAAAATGGTTAGGTGATATTTGCTGTACTTTTGGTGCTGGTGGCATCCTGTACGTGGTCACTGTGGCTGATCACAAAGAAGCTAGTTGTGAGGAACCCAAACACACATGCTCTTTTGATCCGTGTTGTTGGCACAGACATGTCGAACTTCCTATAAAAGTCAATTCACTCAGATTTACATGTTAAGAAGGAGTCTTGATGTCTGCCTGGAGCATTAATGACATCTAATAAAAAATTCATATGTGAATCATGCTAACAAGAATATTTACATACTGATTTTTGCAATTTGAGCTGTTTTGTTTCTTTTTTACCTTCAAAGCATTTGAAGAATATCACTGTCTGAAGTAAGGTGTGCTATAACCTTTCTAAGTGACCTAACTTATACCACCTTACAGGTTAAAAACTGGAATAGTTCCCCCAAAAATGAAAATTCTGTCATTAATTACTTACCCTTGTGTCGTTCCAAACCTGTAAAACCTTCATTCATCTTCAGAACTCAAATTAAGATATTTTTGATGAAATGTCAGGGCTTTCTGACCCTGCATAGACGGCAATGCAACTGACACTTTTAAGGCCCTGAAAGGTAGTAAGGACTTTTTTAAAACAGTCCCTTTAAGACAAGTCATTGCAGCTCCTATCTCTTTGAATGGGGAAACATCAAATTCTCCATATCTGTTCACTAAGCTTACGATTAAATTTCACATATGAATACGCCAATGAAATTTGACAGCAGTAATCTCATAAAGCTTGTTTCTTATGTTCAAATATCATTTAAAAAAAGCTTGTTTTTGATGCTAGACCAGCCAATGCGCATGCACAGTCATAAGCGCGAGTTTGCAAACGCTGCCTGTTTCTATAGAAACCGGAGCTTCTAACAGCAGCTGCAGTGATGTAATGACTTTCCTAATCAACGATTAGCTCTTGTGTTTAGAAGGCGGGGCTTTTACGCCATATTGGGTTTCTTTTCTCCCATTCATGAGTAATAGGAGTGCACAGTCTTCTTATTAGGGTTGCCAGGTTATCACAACAAAACCCGCCCCATTGCTACTCAAAACTAACCTTGTAAAAATCATGTTCCGGGGGTAAAATACGTGCTTTTTTGGTGGGGTACCTAGGTAAAATTTGCATTCCAGGGGCTAAATATCACATAATTGGGGAAAACCACAGACTTGGCAACACTGATTTCTATATATAAAGTCTTTGAAGTAGTCCATGTGACATCTTTGGTACAACCGTAATATTATGAAGCTATGAGAACTTTTTGTGCGCAAAGAAAACAAAAATAACAACTTTACCTAACAATTTCTTCATTTTGTGTTATTTTTGTTTTCTTTATGCACAAAAAGTATTCTCGTAGCTTCATAGCATTACAGTCAAACCGCTGATGTCACATGGACTATTTTAATGATGTCCTTACTACCTTTCTGGGCCTTGAACATGGTAGTTGCATTGCTGTCTAAAGTCAGAAAGCTCTTGAAAGAGTCAGGAATCTCTTGGATTTAATTGAAAATATCTTAATTTGTGTTTCGAAGATGAACAAAGGTTTTATGGATTTCGAACGACATGAGGGTGCGTAATTAATGATTAAATTTACATTTTTGGGTGAACTATATCCCTTCAACAAATTCTGTTGTTGTGTGGATGGGTTGGACAAATCAGTCCAGGGTTTTCTGTAGTGCATTAAAGGCTTTTAGCAAATGCCTTGTTTGTGAGGACATTTCTGGAACAGCTGTTTATGATTTGAGGAAAATCGGAAACAACAGCTGCCTCTGTGACCAGCCAGTGTGTCAAGGGCTTCTCACTGGCAAACTCTAGCAATCTATTGGCTGAGCGCTTAGGACATTTTAAACTCTAACTGGCAGAGGCGAGTGGCATCTTGGGAGAGTATTTGCGCCAGGAGTTTCAGAATAGTTCCAGGAACAATCTTTAGTTTTCGGCAGGAGATGCTGATAAGGTTATTGCATAACGTCATCCTGGGTCACTGGCTATATATACAGGTCATGCATTTGAGAAATTTCTGTGATGTTTTATGCGTTGAAACTTGATCTAAATTCCTTTAGGTCACATGTGTTTTTGTTTAAAGTTAGATGCCATAAAAATGAATTCTGAACTGTTTAATTCTTATTCTTCTCCTTCTAGAGCCATTGTTTGGTGATTTAAAAACATGAAGTACTTAGCAGTGTGTTTTGTATGTCTGATTTCCATGAATAGAGCTGTGTTTTCGCACTCATATTCTCACGTGTCAGGATTGCCCCTTCTCTTCGTCTCTAACACATGCTCGTAAACACACACTTCTTGTTACTGTTCTCGCGTGCACGTGCAGTTGGCCAGCCTCCAACGTCAAGTTCAGAGGCCTCTTACTAAATTTGTCCCTCTCTTCTGTCAAAAGTCATATCCTACAGGCCTGGTGGTTCAGCTGTCTTTGATAAACATTACTCTTGGATTTCTTTCAAGAATAACAAAAACCTCCGCCATACAATAGAAGTGCACGGATTGCTAGATCAGTGATTCAATGCATACTTCGCAAATTTAAGAACGCTATTTTATGCACCTGTCCGCGCATAATGACTGCTATCACTTTAAGAGCTGCCCTGATCCAACATACACATGGGGTTTTTTTCTCAGCTGTTTGCTTTCACTTAAGACCTAAATTACAGTGTTTATGAGTACACTTGCAAAGACCTACAAGTGTGTGTATTTAACAGTTCAAGACCTATAAAGCACCAAAAATAACTCAAATTTTCCCGCGCTCTGTGAACACCGTCTTCACATGTGCGCGCCTGTCTCTCAGACCACACAAGCATATAGCAAAACAAGTTCTCATTCGCTGCTAATTAAGTTTAAATGGCTTAAAATCACTTGTTTTTAAACCGCAATGTTTAAAAACATATACATAGCACAGCAACGCCACATGAGCGTGTAACTGCAATAAAGACGATAGTCAACTTCTACTCTAAAGTAACTACTTTGGACAGCTCACATATTATTAATGTACTAAATACATGCCAACTGATCTTTCCTAGGAACACTGTGTGTGCATTTCTTCAGCAGATGCCAAAATTAATAGTTGTTGTCATTCACTCACCTGCATGTTGATCAAACCTGCATGACTTATTTCTTCTGCAAAAACAACATTGGACTTTCACTGTGTGGACAAAAGACACTGATATATATTTCACAACCTATGTTTGCAATGTCAACAACGGAACAAGAGAAACGTCTGGACTAATTTTAAAGATGTTTATTGCAACATCACTCCCTACTTTCATTTAGATGTCTGCCTTTATTTTGATCAGTTTCTAGTGCTGTGACCAGAACGAGTTAATTTCGAATTTCGATGTTGAAATATGATGGAAGACATAGTTGGTTGGCAGTTCCTCCCTGAGGCAGTGGATGTGAGTCAGCAGCAAAAAGACACGTGCAGCGTTTCTAGGAACCAGCCAATATGTTAGAGATCCAAACCCGACCAAGAGGACATATGTTTTACAACTTGACGTTTTGAATGAACATACACTAATCTGATGTTACCTGTTCACAGTTGACCATTTTAGGAGGCTAATGAACAGGGCCGTCACTAAACATAAATCACATCCGGAGCTAAACCCTTTCACGCCATTGCATAATGCAAAAGTAGGCCTACTTGTTATTTACAAGTGTAATTTTTAATATATGTCATCAAGGTGTGGTAGAAAAAGAAACACTAACTAAGAGATAAGGAAAGGAATAAGAAAGGAATAAAACTGTTTAAATTCCTCATTGACTGTATTGCTTAGGCCACAATTTACCACTGGCGTTTGCAGTGGTTTTGTAATAAATTTTATGAATTTTAAGAATGATTATTATTTTAGGTTGTAATATGTGACCCTGGACCACAATACCAGTCTTAAATAGCATGGGAATATTTGTAGCAATAGCCAAAAATTATACATTTTTCTTTTAAGCCAAAAATCATTAGGATATTAGGTAAAGATCATGTTCCAGGAAGATATTTTGTAAATTTCCAACCGTAAATGTATCAAACATAATTTTTTAATTAGTAATATGCATTGCTAAGAACAAGTTTAAAGGCGAATTTCTCAATATTTAGGGTTTTTTTGCACCCTCAGATTTCATATATTCAGATTGTTGCATCTTGGTCAAATATGATCCTATGCATCAATGGAAAGCTTATTTATTCAGCTTTCAGATGATGTATAAATCTCAATTTCAAAAAACTGACCTTTATGGTTTTGTGGTCCAGGGTCACAATTAATATTGCCAAGAAAATTGTCAATAATAATAGCCCAAATAAGTAGGTTTCTTTACTCTATGCCTCTAAAACATTCAGGACTGTCCAAAACCAATTTGAAGCTACATCCCGTCAGCATGTGTCAAGCAATGTTTCTGTTAATGACTAGCTTTACCTGCAGTTGACCTGCAGGTTTTGCATCCGGTTCTGAAAGTGTCTGCTTTAAACAAGCTTTAGTGACAACATGTGAAGTGTCAGCTGGAGACAGACTCCATTTTAAATGCTGGTTTGTCTGGTCTTCAGTCTGAATGAATGTCACAAAGGCCTTTGTCCGGGGATATTTATGACAGCATAGTGAACTAAAAGGACTGGAGCCAGGCTTTATTATGTTTACTCAGTATTAGATTACAAAGCAAGAACATCCTCTTTAATTACAGATTTTGAATCTGCCTTTGTTTACCAGACAGTTGCTCATCTAATCCGCTAATGGAGTTCATGAGCACTGTAATTCTTCTTGTGCCACTTGTACTTCCTCAAAAAAGTTCTTCATTTATTTTCTACCTCCTCTTTTTCCTTCTTTAAGCTTCCCTTTTTTCCTTTTCCCATGTCTTTCAGTTAAAAAAGATGGTTATATTTAGTTTGTTTACTTTAACACTCATGTGCTTTCTGTGAGCTAAAGAGGCTAAATTTATGATGCCAAAGTTTTCTGCTCTGAAAATCACTGAATAAAGGCATTACAAAGATGGCCATCTAATGCAATGGCATACTTTGAAGGGACTTTGACAGCACTGAGAAAGAAAAAAAGCCTCATTGCTCCCAGGTGTATAGCGTGTGTAGGAGAGAAGGTCTGTCAGAGCTTGTCTCAGACCTGCTGTTTGGATGATAACCAGCCATTTGGCCGAGTTGTGAAGTGGAGCAGAATAGAACAGCCCTTAGATAAACATAGATGACAACAAGAAAGGACGTTCAGATCAGAGGGAGCATTTCTGTTTAACAGGAACACAGGTGAAGCACTGTGCTTTGTGTAATTACAGACACGGTCTTGTCTCAAAGTGAGAATTTGAAGATCAGGGTTGAAATATTTGACCACAAACTAGCTGCTAGTGGTTGATAGCTCAGGGTTGCCGCGGGTCCTTAAAAAGTCTTAAATTTAGTTTATCAAATTTAAGGTCATAAAAAGTCTTCAATTGTACAAGAAAGTCTTAATTATGATTAAGAGGTCTTAAATTTTAGGCACGGGAAGACCAGAATTGCGATACAGCTTAGTGTCATGATTAAACTTCAAAAGGCTGTGATTTCGTTAAATAAACATGAGCGCTGCACGTTCAAAGTCCGGTGCTGAGCTGCTTTGTGTACTGCGGTTACCGGGGAAACACATGTCTGCAGTTCCGAATGCGCCATCTGCTGGCAGAGATTGAATGTGCATTTTCAATATGCCTGTTGTTTTGAGTAGGGTATTCTTACAATACAGGAGGCTGTAGTTTCAGGACCGCATTTCACCCTGTAATTTTTTTTTTTTTAATTATTTATTTATTTTATTTTATTTATTTGTCGTATGTATGCATTAACAGCTCATACTATTTATAGCAGTTGCTATTCAATATCTGTATATTATTTTTAAGAAAATACTAAATGCAGTTGTTTAATTATATACGCTTAATTATTGTCCTAACCAGCTCCTAATCCTAAACTTAGCCCTGGGTAACCCTCTTGAAATATTTAGTCTAATTTATTTCAGTATATTCTAGATTTCTGTTCATTAGCTGCTGCGCTTCATGTCTGACGTGTGACCCACTTAACAAAGTGAAGTAAACGGTAAAACAATTGCCATACAAATTAGTGTGTTTATTAGTATTTCAATAAATTTAAAATAATTTGAATACAAATACTAATTTACAACATCCAGCAGCACAATGAACTGTTTTTTACAGTTAAATGGGCTAAATGGAGATTTCTGACACCCCTTTGAACACTCAAGTTTATGTGAGCTTTTACATTAAAAATAAAATGGCAAGATAAAAAAAAATAAGTAGTTTCAATGGATCTAGTCTTTGCGTCTGTTTGATATTTCTTTGTTGGAATATAATTGCTAGATGGCACTGTCCCAAAAAATAGGGTCCTATAAATGTGGTCCTAGAACTGCAGCCTCTGGTATTGCAGGAACATAGTATTGGGGTTGTTTTTGTTCAGACCAAAGCGAAAAGCGACCCATGTTTTTACCCTCTAAACATGCAGAGCTGTAAATGTGAACTGGTGGATCATTAAGAAGATAATTCATCATAAAAATCTAAACACTAACATGTATTTGTATGTTTTTTTTTAATTAATATAATAATTTATTAATGATAATTGTTTCAATTAATATAAGTAAAGTTTTGACTCTTCTTAAAAATTGATACTTTAAAGAAATGTGAAGTGTATCACTTTATACAACTTTTTGTTTTTGTGAAAAATCTGAACTGTAAATCAGTTTTCACAGTAGTTTAGTCATTTTACAGTTTAATATTTAACCATAGACATTGCCTTACCCTGCTCATATGGTATTAATTTTATTTGTGCAGGTCTTAAAAAAGGTCTTAAAAAGTCTTAAATTTGAGCTTAAAAATCCTGCAGCAACCCTGATAGCTGTACAGTGGCCCCAAAACGTATTTGGACACTGATGCTTAAAAATTACATTGTATTCGATAAACCAAATTTGGCTCAGAACTAACTTCATGTTTCTGAGACATTTCTGCAGTGTTAATTTTAAAAAAAGGTATCTCCCAAGTGAGGTTTTGGGTACAGATTTAATGTTTAAAAAAAAAAAACCTGCTCATGCCATTGTTTATGTTGTGGTTGATATTTACAGGTGGACGTATCAACAGCAGTTACGTGTGGATGTATAACTCTCAGCTCAACGTCTGGATCAGAGTGGCCTCTCTTAATAAGGGTCGCTGGAGACACAAGATGACCGTTCTACTGGGGAAGGTGAGAGGGAGTGGTGTGCATGTGTCTGTGTGTGTGTTTCCAGATTCAGTGTCCCATTTCCTAAATCAAAACCACACTTCCTTTAGTGCAGTGTGACTGTATGGAGAAAATTATGCAGGATTTGCACCTTTGTGTTGCAGTGGTAAACCATCTAATGATGGTAAATTAAAAAAAAAAAAAATTAATTGGTGCAAATGCATGGCTACCACTGAATGGCTGTTGAAGGAGAAATATGCTTTTGGCTTTATTTTAGACATCCCCACCCATGTTTGTTCCATTGTTTTTTCCTTATCACAATTAGCCCTGTTTTGAAATGTCCCCAGATTTCCTCTTATTTTTCTTCTAAATAATTATTTCAAATTTTTCACTTATCTCCCATTGCAACTGGTCTTTTTCCCATATTTAATTATCTGCAAAATATTAATTATTTTATCAAAATAAGAGGGATCATACAAAATACATGTTATTTTTTATTTAGTACTGACCTGGATAAGATATTTCACACAAAAGATGTTTACATATAGTCCACAAGAGAAAATAAAAGTTGAATTTAAGTTAAACTGTCCCCTGTTCCAAAAAATCCTTCAGGTCCCACACATTATGTGTTTTTTCAGCATGTTTGTGTATTTGAAGCCTTTCCAACAATGATTGTATGATTTTGAGATCCATCTTTTCACACTGAGGACAACTGAGGGACTCGTATACAACTATTACAGAAGGTTCAAATGCTCACCGATGCTCCAGAAGGAAAAACAATGCATTAAGAGCCAGGGGTGAAAACTTTTGAACAGAATGAATATGTGTACACTTTTCTTATCTTGCCTGTATTTTTTTTTTCATTTAGTACTGTCCTTCTGAAGCTACAGAAGATACATGTTTTCCAGAAGACAAAATAAGTTAAATCTACCCTGATCTTCAAATTCAAAAAGTTTTCACCCCCCAGCTCTTAAAGCATGTTTTTTCCTTCTGGAGCATCAGTGAGTGTTTGATCCTTTTGAAATAGTTGCATATGGGTCCCTCAGTTGTCCTCATTGTGAATAGATGGATCTCAAAATCAATTTCTCATTATTGAGAAAGGGTTCAAAAACACAAAAATGCTGAAAAAACAAAGAATTAGTGGTACCTGAAGGATTTTTCTGAAGAGCAGCAGGCAGTTTAACTGTTCAGGACACACAAGTGACCCATAAACCGCTATCACTAAACAAAAAAAAAAAACATATGTGGATCATTCAGGTAACAACATAGTATTAAGAATCAAGTGTATGTAAAATTTTAAAACAAGGTTATTTTTATGAATTCAATTATTATTTTCTCTTGTGGACTACATGTAGATGTCTTCTATGTGAAATATCTTATTCAGGTCAGTGCTAAATAAAAAAAAAATAACCTCCATTTTGTACGACCCCTCTTATTTTGGTAAAATAATTAACATTTTTCAGATTCTGCAAGGTGTATGCAAACTTCTGACTTCAACTGTATATATGATGTATACATATGTATACCTAGTTGCATTTTTTTTATGCATATATGCAATAAGTGGAGTAAGAGAAATAAATTTTAGGGTTTTTATAGAACAAAACTTTTCATTATAAGAAGGGCAACAAATGTAAAAAGTGCAGATGCCACATTTTAATAGCCAGGCTGTCAATGCATGTTTAGGAGTGTTATTATTATCAAATGTTTACAGCTGTAATCAGATTGGGCTGTTGCAATTTAACTGATAATTTTATATTAGCTGCCCGAATTGTGTTGTGTTTGTCTTACGCAGAATCATGCTCCATTTCCTGTGAATTGTTTATGAGTTTTTCATGTTGTATATTTTATGATGATCTTTTTGTTGTTTTATTTTGTGAGTTTGTTAAACGCATGCACTTTATTACACATGCAGGGGGTTCAATATTCTGCCTGTTATGTAAGACATGTTTTCTGTCATGCACAGAGAGAGGCACGCACAAAATGCTCTCTTGAGACTTTTTTTTTTTTTCCTTGGAAAACAGTTGTTCTAATTCTCTTTTCCTGTATGCATATGTGTTCGCCCAGTGCCCGTCCACCTCTATAGTTGTTTACAGACACACTTGCTTGGTTTTCAGGATGTTTGTAGATCTTTTAGAAGGAGGATTCCATTTTAAAGGAAATAGTTGAGCCAAAAATAAGTGGTTTGTTAACATTTACACCCTCATGTTGTTCTGAACTTGTATGACGCTTTCTTTATTGGAACACATGAGGGTGAGCAAATTATGTTTCCGTAATTAACATTTCAGTGCACTATCACTTTACATGCTTTTTTTTTTTTGGTACCTTAGCTGTTTTCATTTTGTGTTTGTTTATGTTGTTTATGCCCATGTTTGCATTCCAGATGCATTGCTAAGTTCAGGTAGTGACCCCTTGAAGAATGAATCTCTTTCTTTGACATTTCAGAAGAACCCTTTTTAGTGTTTGGCTGAAATATGATCACCTGCACATACGGGGTAACAACTACAGTTCAAGCAAGATAAGAGAATGATAAACGCATGCACAGGTAGATGGTAAAAATCATGTTTGATAGCATATCTTACATGATTTCATTCCATCAACTTCTGTGTCCATCCATCATTCTCTTATCTTGTTTGTGCAGTTCTTTATGAAATGACTTGCACGTTTTCAGAATGCAAAGACGATGGGGTTCCAGTTGCTAATCTGAATAATTTATTTGTTGTACCAAGCAAAATAGCATTTTGAACTAGACCGTAATCACCAAAAATATATTTTTATCATGGAAGGGAAAGCACGTTTTAATACAATTTTACTTTCCTTTTAATAATGAAGTATAAGATTATGGATTTCAGTGAAATAAATGCAATTTTAGTCAGTGAAGACAGGGTGGGACGGGGTTTAGATCATCAGAGAGTGTGAATAAGAGAACTTTAGCCTCTTAGGTCAGAGGTCATCTGTCTATATGTGCGTTTACGTTGCATATGATCTTAGGCCTTAGGCAACTGCGATCTGTTTCTCGTTTCTGTTGAACAGGTTTCCTGTTGAACAGCTTTAATGTGGGTCAGTGTCATTATGTTGTTATCGTGGCCCCTCCACACTTCCTCTGCTGTGTCAGTTTGAGGATGAAGCTGTGTGGAGAGGATACAACGAGTGTTTCTCTTTGAACAACTACAGAGAAACGCCGAACATAAGCTAGGGAAATGGGCTGCTTATGTTTGATCTGTCACTGTTTATTGGCCTGATAATAGAATAAATTGCAAATTCATTTGACAATTAAGTACACATTAAAAAGGAATGCCTAAAATGTACCCACATCCATTTTGTAGTTCATCAGAACAAAAATGTAGCATCACTTGCTCACCAATGGATCCTCTGCAGTGAATGTGTGCTGTCAGAATGAGAGTCCAAACTGTTACAAAAAAAACATCACAATAATCCACAAGTAACTGACACATCTCCAGTTCTTCTATTAACGTCTTGTGAAGCAAAAAGCTACATGTTTGTAATAAACAAATCCATCATCAAGATGTTTTTAGAAAAAAGTTTACCCAAAAATGGAAATTACCTTACAATTTACTCACCCTCAAGTCATCCTAGGTGTATGACTTTCTCCTTTCAGATGCAATCAGTTAAATTAAAAAATGTCCTAGCTCTTACAAGCTTTATAATGACAGTGAATGGCTGTTGAGATTTTGAAGTCCAATAAAGTGCATCCATCCATCATAAAATGTGACCCTGGACCACAAAACCAGTCTTGAGTAGCATGGGTATATTTATAGCAATAGCCAAAAATACATTGTATGTGTCAAAATTATCGATTTTCCTTTTATGCCAAAAATCTTTGGATTTTAAGTAAAGATTGTGTTCCATGAAGATATTTTGTAATTTTCCTACCGTAAATAAATTAAAACTTAACTTTCTGATGAGTAATATACAGTGCTAAGAACTTCATTTGGACAACTTTAGAGATGATTTTCTCAAAAAAAAAAATGTTTTTTTGCACCCTCAGATCTCAGATTTTTAAATAGTTGTATCTCAGCCAAATATTGTCTGTCCTGTTGTATCCATCCGATTGTGCCTGTCGCACTTGCGTTTACAAGAGAGTAGCGTTTCAGTGGGTGATGCACTTTATTGGACTCAAAAATCTCAACAGCCATTCACTGCCATTAAAAAATCTTGGAATCATAGGGTAATTTTCATTTTTGCGTGAACTACCCCTTTAACTTCAAACTGTTGCTTCTGGCAAAAATACTAGAACTCTATCCATTATATTGCTTTCTTCAGTGAAAATGTCATCTTGTCCAAATCAGGAGAGAAATATGCACAGAATCAAGCACAGTTTACAGGATGACCATTGTCAAAATGAAAATGTTAAGAAAAATGCTTTATTTATTTATATATATATATATGTATGTATGTACAAAACATTAAGACTTTAAAGCATCATAAACTTTTACCATTTGTTGGGTTTTCCTAGATCGCATCACACACACACACACGTATATATATATATATATATATGGTGGGAACCGGCGGGAACCAGCAGACATGTAAACACTTTAATAATACAATAAACAAACACAAAAGTAAAGCGACTGCCCCTCACGGAGGACTGCTGCACACAAAACACAAATTAAAGTCCAGGCCTGATCCTCTCTTGTCTTCCACTGTCGTCACTCCTCCTTTTATCCTTCCGGAGCTCCTCCGTGGGAGTCGAGACTGGTGAGTGGCGCAGGTGTCGCTCAGTGTCATTATACTCCACCGGCCCCGTTCCTTTCCCATGGCTCTTGGCCACGCCCCACTCATTACAATATACTTTTTTGTATTAATTTAGATCGCTACACTCTTAAAAATAAAAGTTCCAAAAGGGTGTTTTTGCAGTGATGCCATAGAAAAAACATTTTTGGTTCCTCAAAGAACCTTTCAGTGAACAGTTTCTAAATAAACCATTTTGGAGAAATCTAAAGAAACTTTTTCTATTATAAAGAACTTTTATTTTTAAGAGTGTAGGTGAACATATGTATGTATCCTGCAGGTGTATGCCATTGGAGGTTATGATGGACAGTCTTGTCTCAGTAACGTGGAGGTGTACGACTTATTCTCCAACCGTTGGACTGAGGTGGCTCCCATGAAAGAAGCCGTTTCCTGCCCGGCGGTCACCACCTGTGCAGGAAAACTTTTCATCATTGGAGGACAACCCTCTGAAAACAGCTGCTCCAATAAGGTGAGTGAGAAACAGTGTTAGACACACACACACAGTATTAAATCAGACAGAGCTCAATGAAACCAAAATCTTTTGGTCTCTGTTCTTGATCTAAAACATGCAATTTAAACCTGGTGACTTTTCAAAGCTGGCAGACCATTCCAATAGTGCTCTTGAGTAAGTGCCTTGAAAAGGAAAAATCATGATTTTTTTTTTTTTTTGTTTTGTTTACGTAAACAGATGTGAGGGCTTTTATCAAATAAAAGGTTTTTTTTTAACCTTTGTTGTCTTTGGCTGGGCAAATGTACTCACATTCTTCATTTCCTGAAACCTGTCTATCTGTTACATTCAGTAACAACGTGTTCAACTTTAGTAAGTCTGAATGATACTGTGATCTGATTTTCCTGTTTAACATGATGCCTTCATGGAGCAAATAGACTGTAACAAGAGCAAAAGAGGGTTAAGAGGGTGTACTTATACTAGGCTAAAATGGCTTGCTGGTAAAGCTGTTCTCCCAGCCTGACTAGATGAAATATGCACCAAAACCAAGACCAGCATAACCAGGTTTGGAGACATTTTTGATTGGTTTCATATAGATAATTTGTCACTTTTGAGTTTTGCTTTGGTGTTTGGTTACAGTGCTTTTTTAGAAGATACCTGCTTATCTAAACAGCCAGTGAGACAGCTCACTCGGGTTTGTCATAATGTTTATATCTTATATTTAACTCATTTAAATTTTTTTCCCTCATATACACTATCATTCAAACATTTTAGTAAAATTGGGCAAAATTTTAGTTAAAAGTCTCTTAGCCTATCAAGATACATGCAGTAAAAACGTTATTATTTTAAAATATTTTTGAAGTTTAAAATAACAGTTTGAATCTATTTTAAAATATAATTTATTTCAATGGTTTTTCAGCATCATTACTCCAGTCTTCAATGTCTCATAATTCTTCAGAAATCATTTGAATATGCTGATTTAATGCTTAAGAAACATTTCTCATTCTTATAAATGCTGAAAACAGTTGTGCTGCTTAATATATTTTTTTTCATTTTTTTCAGGATTCTTCGATAAATAGAATGTTGAAAAGAACAGTATTTATTTGAAATAGAAATACTTTGTAGCGTTATAAATGTCTTTACTGTCACATCTGATATAAATAATGTATCAAATTGCTGCATAAAAGTTGTTTTTTTTTTTTTTTTTTTTTTTTTAAAGAAAGAAAAGAAAATCTCACTGACCCCAAACATTTGAACATTAGTGTATGAGAAGGGTCCTGTTGAACTCACCTGTAACGGGCCTCATGTAACCCCTAAAATATGGGCATCTTTTTGAACAGAAGGGCTACTAACAGCAGATGGGTAGTGAATGTGTGTGTTTGTGCAGGTGGTCTGTAACCTAGTGGACAGGTGGACCTGCGTGCTGAGCGTATTGTCCTCAGACTCTGCTGCCATCTCGGATAACATTTCACATGGGTTTCTCTCATTGATTTTCTAGTGCTCAGATTACTGCATTCTTTACTTGCCATCTGGAAGATAAAAAGAAAAGGAAGAAAAGGAATGAAAGGGAAGGATCTGATGTAGTTAATACAAAGCTCTCTTATACAAAATGTTGCATGCTCTTCTATAAATGCTACATCTGTCATCTGAGAGTTTCCAAATGGTGTCTTTTCGACAATATATCTTTACACTCTGTCAGTGTGCTTGTCTTCAGTGACATCCATATTGTCAATCTTTCTTAAATCTATACATCAGCCACCACAGAGAAAGATTGTTTGCACTGAAGAATGCAAATATTAGATTTAGTTTGTTCTGGTTTTTCGCCCTCAGGGCCTGTTCTCTGCTTTCAGCTCATTAAATAGGACGTTGTGTTGATGACTGAGGAATTTTCAAAGAGGTTCTGACTATGGTGTTTGATCACCATTATAACACCTGTATATTCATGTATTCAGGAATGTGTTTAATTTCTGCACATTGAAGCAAGAATATCTACACTGCCATTCAAAAGTTTGGGATCAGTACAATTTTTATTTTATATATATTTTTAAGAATTTTCTTATGCGCATCAAGGCTGCATGTATCTGATGAAAAATCCAAAAGCTGTAATATTGTGAAATATTATTTCAATGTAAAATGACTGTTTTCTATGTGAATATATTTTAAAATGTAATTTATTTCTGGGATGCAAAGCTGACTTTTCAGCATCATTACTCTAGTGTTCAGTGTCACGTGATCCTTCAGAAAGCATTCTGCTATGCTGATTTATTAGCAATGTCGAAAACAGTTCTGCTGCTTAATATATTGTTGAAATCTGTGAAATTTTACTTTAATAAATAAGAAGTTAAAAAGAACAGCATTTATTTAAAATATAACTCTTTTCTAACAGTATACCCAGATAGCACATGTACGTCTGCAAGATGTTTGTTAAAGATCACTTGATCTGGAAAGAATCTGCTGTGTACAAACATCTGGCAGATGTCTGTAAGATGTCAGTTTTACATACATTCTAATTCATAAACATCTTAAAGACATCTAACTGACGTCTATTTGACATCTGATAGGAAACGTCCTATAGACATATTGCAGATGAGCAAACACTAAAAAATACATCTTCCAGATGTAAATGCAGACGTCTCTGTGACTGTGTGTAAAGTACCATTTAACAGTTTGTGGTCAGTGGTCTTTTGTTTGTGGTCTTATATTTTTATTTATTTATTTAAAGAAATTAATACTTTTATTCACCAAGGATGTTAAATTGAGAAAAAGTGATATCAAAGACTTATGTTAGAAAGGATTTCTATTTTGAATAAAAGCTGTTCTTTTTAACTTTTTATTCATCAAAGAAACCTAAAAAAAAAAGAATCACATATATAATACACACATATATAATACTAAGTAATATATCAGCATTTTAGAATGATACCTGAAGGATCATGTGACACTGAAGACTGCAGTAATGGCTAAAGAAAATTCAACTTTGAATCGCAGGAATAAATTATATTTTAAAATATATTAAAGTAGAAAACCATTATTTTAAACCGCAATAATATTTCACAGTATTACTGTTTTTTCTGTATTTTTGATCAAGTAAATGCAGCCTTGATGGGCATAAGAGAATTCTTTAAAAAACATTAAAAATCTTACTGATCCCAAACTTTTGAACTGCAGTGTATATATATACTGATTCATTGACAAAATTACTTTTTTAAAATACTGCACAGATTTTTTTCCCCATCTAAATATTGTCAAAGTGACTAAAAAATAAAATAAATAAATATATGTTCTTTGCGCACTAAAAGTATTCTCATAGCATCCTAAAATTACGGTACCTTTCTGGGCCGTTGCATTGCTGTCTATAAGGTCAGAAAGCTCTTGGATTTCATCCAAAATATCTTAATTTGTGTTCCGAAGATGAATGAAGGTCTTACGGGTTTGGAACGACATTACTAGTCGTAGAGTAATTAGCGACAGAATTTTAGATTTTGTGTGAACTGTCCCTTTGTAAAACAACATTTCTCTGTTGTGTTTCAGGTCCAGTGTTATGACCCAGAGACAGACAGCTGGCACCTGAAGGCTTGTATTCCCATCACCAAACCTAATATCTCTGCCGTTTCTCTCAACCACCTCATCTACGTATGCGGTGGCCTCACCAAGTCCATCTACTGCTACGATCCTTCACAGGACCACTGGATGCATGTGGGCCACACCTTCAGCAGACAGGTACCTTAAGCCTAGTGAACACCTCAGAGTTCCTGTCATTTTGTCCCATATACTGATTTTAATTCTGTGTTGTCTATGTGTGTGTTTAGGAGAGTTGTGGTATGTCAGTTTGCAATGGAAAGATCTACGTCCTGGGTGGACGAGGAGAAAACGGCGAAGCCTCTGACAACGTCGTGTGCTATGACCCGGCCTCTGGCATCATCACATCCACGGCTGCTATGCCTCGACCCATCTCCTACCACGGCTGTGTTACAATACACCGTTTCAGCGAAAAACAACACAAAGCCTAAAGCATCCGCAAACGCACATGCAAACATGGAGCTGTAGACTCTAACATGCATATGAAAAAGACACTTACATCACTTATATTGAGTGATAACCTGATTTCTATACTTCGACACGCACTGTAGGTGTAGCACAATGTTGAACTGCTAGAGTTTATTACATCATCATGCCAAAGCTGTTATTATCTATAAGACAGCAGTCATTGGACTTTTTCCCTGGAACAAGGAAGTATGTAAAGCATAACCTTCCTCATAACTGACATACATTCAGAGAATGATGATCTGATGGACTAATGACATAAATGCTGTGATGTATTGATAAAAAGACACATGTGCTCACTTCCTGTACTCTTCAGCTTTCATTTCTGAGAATTTTTTTTAAATATGCATTTGTTTATGCCTTTAACTTTTTTATTTCTGTTATTTTGTGTTTGTTTTGTATTACTCTTGCGTTTTGACAACAGTTGTCAAGTCTGCAAACAGGAACTTTTTTAGGTCCAGTCTTGGGGTGATTTTAATGTGCTATTTACTCTTTTTACATCATATTATGCTTAAGTAAAGGAAAGCACTTCACAACATGCTGTATGAGGTTTTCATAAGGAGGTTTTTATGTTTTAACCATTTGAAAACCTGTGGCTGGAAGCCACACACCTCAGCTCTGATTTTGGTCATGGATTGTCACGTCAGGTTTTTTATAGGTTCTTGATGAACCGTACAGCTGTGAAACTGATTTTTTTTTTTTTTTTGTGTATCATATCTGTATTTAAGTGTTTCATTATCTTTAGTGTGACCACCAGGACGTGCCTTTTTGAATTTTTTATATATATATATTTTTTTTTATATCAGAGCCCCAGTCATGCACTTGTTTGTACTAGTGTTAGTAATATATCTCAGTGTAAATACATTCTACTCTTATCTGTGTTTAAGTTGTGCTTGTTAAACAGTCTCATTATCTAGCTGTAGATAGCGTCTGAATTTTCTGAGTTGGACTGCCAGAAATTCTTGTGTTTGCGTGTATGGCGGTGCGTGTTCAAATTAGATTAACCTGGAACTGTTTTCATGTTTGGCAGTAAGGTAATTGCAGTCTCTGCTCTAGTGCTTATCAGTACTGGAAACAGACATTTACCTGACCTTTACATAACTTTCTGTAACTCATCTGAACGTGCAGGTAGGATGCTGGCAGCTAATTTACCCAAAGCACTGCGTCTCCTGCATTTCTGCCTGCAATGACAAAGATATAAGCGTGTCTGTATATACTTATTTATATGTTTTCATATGCACAATGTTGATTTGCCCTTCGATCATTTTGATTATTACCAGCTGTACTGTTCTAACCTTTTTGTAAATGTTATTTTGCCAACATACTGTATGTTCCATTATGCTATTTTTTTTTAATATTTGACAGTTTTCAAACCCAGCTTTATATTGCGTTTGTCTGGGACACCATGGTCTACGCTCTGAGTTGGTTTTCAACTCATTCATAAGTATAACCTGGTATTTTTGTTGCAATAGGAACTCCTAAAAATGCAGTTTTCATTTCAGTGGAATGAAACTGTAGCTGTAATAGAGTCCAAAGCATAAGAAATATTGGACATTTTTCAAATGCAACAACAGTAAACCTTACTTTGTAAAACTGCAAAAGTGCCTCAATAAAAAAGGGTTCATTTGCAATGATTTATGTTGTTTCTTCATGTAACTGTTCATCAGAATACCTTGAAGCATTAAGAATGTGATTGTACAACCCACTCCATTCTTGTGGTTTGCAGAAACAGGCATTCCTTGGAGTTTATGAGCATTATTCAACATTCTATGGAATTTCTTTAAAAGAAATGCTAAGCTATATTCCTCATACTCTGGTGGAGATACGTCAGGTTTTAACAAACATAATCCCACTTACAATTAAAAAAACTTTGTTTTTCCATTCTGAGCAATTGCCCAAGCTCTTCACTGTAAAAAGAAAATACATGTTTTAGAGTTTACAGAACATTTTGAATCACAATCTGAATTACTCTGACAATCTGAAAATGTTTTATGAGTTCTCAGCATGGATTACAATATGAATTATGTGGCAATACACAATCACTTTTGTTGTCGCGTATAGGACATAAAACTATATCCATATACACTGCTGTTCAAAATCAGTATGATTTATATAAAAGTATTAATTTCTTTAAATGAAAGAAAGTAACAAATTACTGACCCCAAACATTTGAATAGGATTGTATGTTGTAACACAAAATTTCTATTTTGAATAAACACTGTTCTTTTTATTTATCAAAGAATGTAGAAATAAGTATCACAGGTCCCAAACTATTAAGCAGCACAACTGTTTCCAACACTGATTATAAATCAGCATATTAGAATGATTTCTGAAAGATCATGTGACACTGAAGACTCTAGTAATTATGCTGAAAATTCAGCTTTGCTTCACAATAATAAATTATATTTAAAAGTATATTAAAACAGAAAACTGTTATTTTAAATTGCAAAAATATTTCAGAAAATTCCATTTTTCAGTCATTTTTCCGTCTTTTTGATCAGATATATACAGCCTTGATGCGCTTAAGAAACTTCTTTAAAAAACATTTAAAATCTTACTGATCCCAAACATTTGAGCTGTAGTGTACATTTGCTTTGAAAGATGATGTATTGCAAAAACAAAGATAGTATATTATAAGTGTCCTATTAACACGTATGGCTACCAAAGAAAAAAGAAAATTTGCTTAACAATACATACAAAATATGTATTTGCCTTAATGAGTTGGTTAAATTAGGCATTTAGCATTTAGTGAATTTTCATAATTAAAAAAACACTAAATGTAGTGTTTGTTTGTTTTATTATAAGTTTTATTTTTACACATTTATTATTAATATTATTATTATTATTATTAATTATTATTATTTTTGTCTAATCAGAGTTTTTTTGTTTTTTGTTTTTTTTTAATCAGGTAATTCTATAATCATTTGCGGACCTATCAGCTCATAGTATTTCACCCTGTTATACCTGGCATTTGTTAAATTCATTAGCACTGGAGCCATGACCATCTTTGGTCAAGATTTTATGCTCAGTTCAAACAATTTGCCTCGGCCCAGACTTTTTGCATTTTCTGTGCTAGTCTTGAAGGGAAATCTGCAGAATGTATATAAATGTTGCAAAATCTTTCAACAGATTGGAGAGCACTATAGTGTTATTGGTAGCTGAAGACATATTCAAATATTATCCAAAATAACATATTTTAAAAATCAGTATCCTGTTGGCTCCTTTTTAAAGCCGACCTCTAAAACCTTATTTTCTTTAGCGAAAGACAGAACAGGAAATTAAGACATTTCTGACTCCTATCAAGGTTTCCCACCATTTCCAAAATCTGATTTCAGCTAAATTAAATGTTTTCTCTGGCATGACAAATGAAACTTACTGACTAGTTTTCTTAATGAACGGAAACATGAGATAAGAAGCGACAAGAATGAAAATGTGAATTCCTGGGGTGGACTGGCCATTGGGAGCACCGGGAGAATTCCCGGTGGCCTGGCAGCCAATTTAGCCCGCTGCCCTACAGTGTTCTATTTTTTATTTATTTTTATTTTTTGATAATGCTGTTTTTGTTGCCTGCAACAAAATTACATGGCAAATTAAACTTACTGACAAGTTTCCTTAATGAACGAAAATATGAGATAAGCAGCAACAAGCACAAAAATGTGAATCCCTGTAATGTTCGCATTTTCTTGTTCATTGTTAAGAGCAAAGCCCTTCAGGTGATGAAGGCTTTAATGTTGACATGTGGATGTGTAAAGACAGAGCTATTTTTGCAACACAATATTTCATATTGTAACACAAAATTTCTATTTTGAACAAACACTGTTCTTTTTAACTTTTCATTTATTAAAGAATTCTGAAAAAGTATCACAGGTCCCAATAAATATTAAGCAGCACGACTGTTTCCAACATTTCTGAAGGATCATATGACACTGAAGACTCTAGTAATGATGCTGAAAATTCAGCTTTGCTTCACAGGAAAAATTTTTTAAAAAATAAATAAATAAATAAAGGTATATTAAAACAGAAAACTGTTATTTTAAATTGCAAAAATATTTCTAAAAATTCATTTTTTTCTGTATTTGTGATCAAATATATACAGCCTTGATAAGAAATTTTAAAAAAACATTTAAAATCTTACCGATCCCAAACATTTGAGCTGCAGTGTATATTTGCTTTGAAAGATGATTTATATATGCAGAAACAAAGATATATTTTAAGTGTCCTATTAACACGTATGGCTACCAAAGAAAAATTAATATTTGCTGAACACATATGTATTTGCCTTGATGAATTGGTTAAATTAGGCATTTGAGGTTTAGAAGTTTTTTAGGTTTTTTTTTTAAATCAGGTTATTTGTGGACCAATAGCTCATGGTATCTTACCCAGTTAACACCTGGTATTTGTTAAATTTGTTAGCACTGGAGTCATGACCATTTTTGGTCAAGACTTTTATGTTAAGTCCAAACAATTTGCCCTGCACATGTAAACATGTTTCAGGTCATGCCTTGGCCCAGACTTTTTGCATTTTCTGTGCTAATCTTGAAGGGAAATCTGCAGAATGTATATAAATATTGCAAAAATCTTTCAACAGATTGGAGAGCACTATAGTGTTATTTGTTCCTGAAGACACACTCAAATATTATCCAAAATAATATATTTTAAAAATCGGTATTCTGTTGACTCCTTTTTGAAGCCGACCTCTAAAACCTGGCTTTCTTTAACCAGCAACAAAAGGCAGAACAGGAAAGAAAGACCTTTTTAACTCCTCAAGGTTTTCCGCCAATGATTCCAGCTAAAAGAAATTGTTTTTTCTGGCATGACAAATTCAATTGAATGACAAGGTTCCTTAAAGAATGAAAATATGAGATAAGACGCGACAAGCATGAAATGTGAATTCCTGTTATGTTCACCTTTTTCTTGTTCATTGTTAAGAGCAAAGCCCCTCAGGTGATGAAGGCTTTAATGTTGACATGTGGATGTGTAAAGACAGAGCTGCTTTTGTAACACAATATTTCATATTGTAACACAAAATTTCTGTTTTTTTCAACTTTTTATTTATCTAAGAATCATGAAAAAGTATCACAAATCCCAATAAATATTAAGCAGCACAACTGTTTCCAACATTGATTATAAATCAACATATTAGAATGATTTCTGAAGGATCATGTGACACTGAAGACTGGAGTAATGATGCTGAAAATTCAGCTTTGCTTCACAGGAATACATTATATTTTAAAGTAAATTAAAACAGAAAACTGTTATTTTAAATGGCAAAAATATTTCATAAAATTACATTTTTTTCTGTATTTTTGATCAGATATATACAACCTTGATGATGAGCTTAAGAAACTTCTTAAAAAAACATTTAAAATCTTACTGATCCCAAACACTTGAGCTGCAGTGTATATTTGCTTTAAAAGATGATTTATATATTACAGTAACAAAGACAGTATATTTTAAGTGTCCTATTAACACGTACGGCTACCAAAGAAAAATGAAAATTTGCTGAACACAATAATGTATTTGCCTTGATGAATTGGTTGCATTAGGCATTTAACATTTAGTGAATCTTCATATTCAAAAACAAAATGTAGTTTATATTATTTGTTTTATGATCATTTTTATTTTTACATTTTTTAAATAATTTTTGTCTTGTCTGAGGTTCAGAGTTTTTTTTTTTTAATCAGGTTATTCTCTAACCAAAACCAGCTAAAAGCCATCTCGGTCAAAAATGGGATAATGATGCTGAGTGAATGCTCTCGACACATATTATATATCCATCAAATACCTTTACTTCAAACTCACTAAAACACCAGCCTCGGCCCAATCAGTGGGGTACTTACATAGAAACCTATACATCTGAGCCTGATAAAAATGCATTTTTTAAAGAAAGACGTCAGATAGATTTAGCTGGTTTTCATCTGAACTCTTCTTTTTAAAGCCGACCTCTAAAACCTTATTTTCTTTAACAGGAACGAAAGGCAGAACAGGAAAGAAAGACCGTTCGGAGTCCTCTTAAGGTTTCCCACCACTGTTGGTAAAATCTGATTTCAGCTAAATGAAACTGCTTACTCTGGCATAACAAATTAATCTCACTTACGAGTTTCCTTAATAAATGGAAAAACGAGATAAGAAGCGACAAGCATGAAAATGTGAAGTCCTGGGGTGGACTGGCCATCGGGAGCACCAGGAGAATTCCCGGTGGCCTGGCAGCCAATTTCAATAGGGTCTGGCTGCAGACATGCACCTGCATTGTCAGACACCTGCACTCTCAGACGCCTGCAGTTCAATGTCAAATTTAACGTCGCTCCCATAGACGCGGCACCCTCACATAGTGTTAACTATTTTTTTTGTAACTTGATGAAAAGGTCATATAATACATATTATAGCGTTATAAATGTACATACATATTTGTAAAAATCAAAATATAAAAAACTTTAAAGGATTTATGACGATGATGACCGTTGAAACACGTCATCACAGGCTTGGACAAGGGGTCCATGGAGTGGAAGCGCCCAGGTGGAGCAGAGATGCAAAATTGTCCTGTTCAGGACTTCAAGTGCAGGTCAGTTACATCTTTAAAAAGACTACTATAGTTTTGTCTTTGTTTACTTAGTTAAGCATTAAACTACTAGCAAATGTTAGCAGTAGCGGTCAATTACTGCAAAATTAACACAAGGACATAATTACTATTGTAAACAGTATGAATTTTGCAAACAAATATATTCACATTGCTTCAAAACAGGTTTAGCGAGAGCTAAGACAGACAACAACGCAACCCTTATGAAAATTAACCATGGTTCTACTAAAAGTAAAACCAAAAGACATGGTTACTATAGTTAATCCATGGTAACCAGAAACAAACAATGGTTTTGTAACACTATACAGTTTCACCATGGTATTTGTAGTAAAACTCTGGTTATACAAATGGTAATCTGTGACGGAAGCGATGAGATGGAAACAATAGCAGGTAAAACCGGTTTATTGAACAGATGAGATCGATATAAAATACAATGAACAGGATGAATGAATGGGATGAATGAACTGGATGGATCTCTCAGACGGACGGTGACGCAGGGACAAGATGGCCAGAGTGATGAGGTGCGATGAATGGTGAAAATCCAGTGAAGTATAATCCAAAGACGAAATCCAGATACGAACCAACGGGCACGGACAACGACCAGGAAACTCCAGACAAACGGACACTGAAAACCACACTCAACAACATTGAACAACCATCTGACAAACAGGAGAGATTTCAGTGAGAATATATAGGGTTTGTAAATAGGCAGCAGCTGTTGAGGATAATGAGAGCAGGTGGCGAAGATAATGAGGACTAAACCAAATCAGACAAATAGCTGGGGGGAGACAAAGGGAGAACCCAAATCAGAACAATGACAAAGACCAGAAACACAAGGAGACATGTAACACACAGACATACACAAGTAAACGTGACATGAAGAACACAGTGGATTTCATGAACCGTGACAGTACCCCCTCTCCTAGGAACGCCTCCTGGCGTTCCCAGACTCCCTTAACCTGTCGATTGTAATCATCAATAAGGGAGTGATCCAGAATGTCTCTAGCAGGTACCCAACTTCTCTCCTCCGGACCGTAACCTTCCCAGTCCACCAAGTACTGGAATCCGCGTCCCCTCCGCCTAGAGTCCAGAATGCGATTAACCGAATATGTGGGTTCCCCTTCTACGAGTCGCGGCGGTGGGGGAACCGGGGCTGGCGGATTAATACGAGCAAAAAACACGGGTTTAATTTTGGATACGTGGAACACGGAATGAATTCTCCTGTACACTGGAGGAAGTTTGAGGCGGACTGCCACCGGACTAATGATCTTGGTGACAGAGAACGGGCCAATGAATTTGGGAGCAAGCTTATTAGACACGGATCGCAGAGGAATGTTCTTAGTAGGAAGCCACACTTTGGAACCAACGACATATACGGGAGGCCTAGACCGGTGGCGATCGGCTTTGGCCTTGGTGCGCGCTCCCACTTGGAGTAGAGTCTCACGGGCTCTAGTCCAAGTGCGATGACACCTCTGGACAAATGCGTGAGCGGAGGGAACCGCAACTTCGGATTCCAGACTAGGAAAAATTGGTAGCTGGTAACCTATACTACCTTTAAACGGAGACAGGCCCGTAGATGATACTGGCAATGAATTGTGGGCGTACTCCACCATCGATAGTTGTTGGCTCCATGAGGAAGGATTCTTGGAGACCAGACATCGCAACGTTCTCTCCAAATCCTGGTTGGCTCTCTCAGTTTGACCATTGCTCTGAGGATGAAACCCAGAGGACAGACTAACAGTCGCACCCAGTAATTTACAAAACTCCCGCCAAAATTTGGACACAAACTGGGGTCCTCTGTCGGAGACCACGTCCGTCGGGAGGCCATGTAACCGAAAGACGTGGTCAACGACTGTCAATGCTGTCTCCTTGGCTGAAGGTAATTTGGGCAAGGGAATAAAATGGACCGCCTTCGAGAACCGGTCCACCACGGTCAAAACTACCGTGTTACCCTGGGAGGGTGGGAGGGCGGTAACAAAATCTAGAGCGATATGGGACCAGGGTCTCGAAGGGATCGGCAGCGGTTGAAGGAGCCCATCCGGGGGTCTGTTAGAAGTCTTACCAGTGGCACAAACTGAGCAAGCCAAAACAAAACTGCGAACATCGCGAGCCATAAGTGGCCACCAAAATCGTTGCTTGACCAAATGAGCAGTGCGACTGACTCCTGGATGACAAGCCACATTGGAACAATGCCCCCACTGAATAACTTCGGACCGTAATTCCTCTGGCACAAATAAACGATTCGGTGGGCAACCGACCGGAGGCGTTACCCCTTGTAAGGCTGTTTTAACCTTCGATTTGACCTCCCATGTGAGTGTGGAGAGAATTAGTGTCTCCGGAAAAATGCACTCGGGAGTAGACGGGCGATCGGAACGGTCAAAAATACGAGACAATGAATCGGGTTTGATGTTTTTGGAATCCGGGCGGTACGAGAGGGTAAAATCAAAACGTCCGAAAAAAAGTGCCCACCGAGCCTGCCTAGAGTTCAATCTTTTAGCAGTTCTGATGTACTCCAAATTCTTATGATCGGTCCATACGATAAAAGGTACTTTCTAACCAGTGACGCCATTCTTCCAATGCTAACTTGACTGCCAACAACTCTCGATTGCCAATATCATAGTTACTTTCGGCAGGGGACAAACGATGAGAAAAAAAAAAACGCGCAGGGATGCATTCTGTCGTCTGTCGAGGAGCGTTGGGATAGCACTGCACCTACCCCCACCTCTGACGCATCGACCTCCACCACAAACTGACGTGATGGATCAGGGGTGACTAGGATGGGGGCTGAAACGAAGCGGCCCTTTAGTTTGGCAAACGCAGCCTCAGCTGCGTCTGACCACCTGAACGTAGTTCTGGGGGAGGTCAAGGCAGTCAGAGGAGAGGCTACTGAAATTGCGAATAAAACGCCGGTAGAAATTGGCGAACCCCAGAAACCTCTGTAGGGCCTTACGGGAATCTGGACTTGGCCAATCCACCACAGCCTTAACCTTTTCAGGATCCATACGCATCCCCTCAGCCGACACAATGTACCCTAAGAAAGGAACAGACTGTGCATGAAAATCGCATTTCTCCGCCTTGACAAAAAGCCCATTCTCTAGCAGCCCCTGAAGCACTTGTCGAACGTGCTGCACATGCTCCTGGAAAGATGAGGAAAAAATCAATATGTCATCCAGGTAAACATATATGAATCGATCGACCATATCTCGCAGCACGTCGTTGACGAGTGCCTGGAAGACCCCTGGGGAGTTGGACAAACCGAAGGGCATGACCAAATATTCAAAGTGCCCCCTAGGGGTGTTAAAGGCAGTCTTCCATTCATCTCCCCTCCTGATGCGGACCAAATGATAAGCATTTCTTAATCCAGTTTTGTGAAGACCGACGCTCCCTGCAACCTCTCGAAGGCTGAAGATATCAACGGCAAAGGATAAGTATTCTTTACCGTAATATTATTCAACCCCCGGTAGTCAATACAAGGTCGCAGAGAACCGTCCTTCTTCCCCACAAAAAAGAACCCCGCTCCCGCTGGAGAAGAGGAGGGTCGAATGAACCCCGCTGCTAGAGAATCAGAAATGTATTTCTCCATAGCCTCTCTCTCTGGAACTGAGAGTGAATATAATTTGCCCTTGGGCGGAGACGTACCTGGCAGTAACTCTATGGCACAGTCATAGGGACGATGTGGAGGGAGAGAAGCAGCCCGAGACTTACTGAACACCTCCTTCAGGTCTAGATACTCCGTGGGCACGTTACACAAATCCACTGCCTTCTCCTGAAACACAGAAGCAGAGACAGACGGACAAACAGACACAAGACAAGACTCATAACACTTATTGCTCCACTCCGATATAGTTTTTTGCTGCCAGTTAATCCGGGGGTTGTGTTCGGTGAGCCAAGGGTGTCCTAAAACAATGGGTGCAAGGGGGGAGTCCAAAATGTAGAATGAAATGTTCTCAGTATGATTGCCAGATACGGTGAGTGTAATGGGTTTGGTGGTGAATGATATGGTGGGCAGGGTTTGGCCATTGAGTGCGTGAACAGCGATGGTGTGTGTAAGGGGGAGAAGGGGAACTTGAGTCCGACGTGCAAAAGCGTGATCCATGAAATTACCTTCAGCCCCAGAGTCCAGAAGTGCAAAACAGTCATGTGGGTGTTCTGACCATCTTAATCTTACCGGAAGGAGCGTGGAGGTAGATGTGGATGAGGTCTTCTCAGCGGAGATCCCACCCGACAGTAGCCTCAAACTTACTGCCGGGCTGGCCCTTTTACCAGGCAGTTGTAGGCGGAGTGCCCTGACGCCCCACAGTACAATCATAAGCCCTGGGATCTCCGCCTCTCCTTCTCCTCCCGGGAAAGCCGAGCTCGTCCCACCTGCATGGGCTCGTGATCGAAGATGGGGCTGACCGCGTCTCCGCCGCTGGCTCGAGGTGTAGATCCCTCCCCAGGGGGAAGCCGAACAGGTAACCTCCGCCGTTCAGCTCGGGAGAGTCGAGCGTCTACCCGCAGCGCCAGGTCAATGAGTCCGTTGATCTCATCTTGGACGCGATCAGCCAGCCCATGCAGGAACATATCCCACTGCGCCTCCTCGTTCCACTGGCACTCCACCGCCAGGGTCCGGAACTCAATGGAGTAATCTGAAAGGGATCTCTCCCCCTGTCGGAGATCCGCCAGGACCCGCGCGGTCGCAAATCAAAGACCCTCTTCATCTCCTCGCAGAGTGCCAGGAACGAGGCACAACAAGGGTCTTGGTTCTCCCACACCGCAGTTCCCCACAGTGCTGCTCTCCCAGTCAACAGGGTGAGCACGAACCCCACCTTGCTTCGCTCCTCGAGGAACCGGCTGGGCTGTAGAGAAAAGTACATGGAGCACTTTGTTAAAAAAGCTCGGCAGAAGTTCGACTCACCACTGTAGAACTCCGGAGTTGGTAATCGGGGCTCTGACTGGGAGACAAAACTGGGTGGTACGAGTGGGGCTGGCGTGTGGTTGGCGCAGCGGGAGCTTGAAGAAGATGGACCTTTTGGGTAAGCTCGGACACCTGCGCCACAAGAGCACGAATAGCCCATCCCGACTCATTCATGCTCTTTTCTTGAGCGTCCATCCGAGAGATATTAGTCCGGATGATCTCCTCCCACGTGGGGGGAGGAGAACCTGCTGCTTCCATGGTGGGTCAGATGGTTCTGTGATGGAAGGGATGAGATGGAAACAATAGCAGGTAAAACCGGTTTATTGAACAGATGAGATCGATATAAAATACAATGAACAGGATGAATGAATGGGATGAATGAACTGGATGGATCTCTCAGACGGACGGTGACGCAGGGACAAGATGGCCAGAGTGATGAGGTGCGATGAATGGTGAAAATCCAGTGAAGTATAATCCAAAGACGAAATCCAGATACGAACCAACAGGCACGAACAACAACCAGGAAACTCCAGACAAACGGACACTGAAAACCACACTCAACAACATAGAACAACCATCTGACAAACAGGAGAGATTTCAGTGAGAATATATAGGGTGTGTAAATAGGCAGCAGCTGAATGAGAGCAGGTGGCGAAGATAATGAGGACTAAACCAAATCAGACAAATAGCTGGGGGGAGACAAAGGGAGAACCCAAATCAGAACAATGACAAAGACCAGAAACACAAGGAGACATGTAACACACAAACATACACAAGTAAACGTGACATGAAGAACACAGTGGATTTCATGAACCGTGACAGTAATCAATCTGCCAAAAAAAGGTTACTATACTTTTACCATAGGCCTAATAATACCATGGTTAATTATCCTTAGGACAAAACATGACCCATGATAATGCAAAAACATGTTCAGTTTTACGATTTTTCTATAAAATATTCAAGATGCTATTATTGTACTAATTTTGACATGTAGGCAGTGTACAACAATAACACATGGTCCTAATGTAATAACTTATTTTTTTGTCAAACATAAATGTAGGCCTATACTATGTGCGAACAAATTACAATGAGGTGGCTGTTTTGCAACAAGGTGGAGATGTGTTGATGAAAAAGTGTCAGGTCCAAGAAAATTACCGGAAAACGTGAACACACAAGAGAACAGACTAGAAAGGAAGTTCAAGAGATAACCTTTAATTATTTTGCATGGCCCCAGCCTAGGGCTTTAATCTTTCTTATGTGATAATGAAGAAAAATATTGTTGTCCGTGGTTTCAGAATTACGTGTGGGTGTATGGGATGACCTGGATGAATGTGAGGTTTCCCAGCCTGAAATTTTGTCCCAGTCCGCCCCTGGTAATGTTTGCATTTTCTTGTTCATTGTTAAGAGCAAAGCCCCTCAGGTGATGAAGGCTTTAGTGTTGACGTATGGATGTGTAAAGATAGAGCTGCTTGGAATGGATAACTTAGGTGTTATTTTAAGAGACAAGCAAAAGGTAAAGAGAGTTAAATGTGAAACTGCAAATACCTAAAAGTGGACATGGTATGAAAAATATGAGAAACATTATGTTTCTTAACATGTTTTTTTTTTTCTTTTTAATCATGGTACACAGCAGTGTTAATTTAGTAACATTTAGGTATTATTACAAATTTTATTAATATTTTGAATCAGTTTTTATTGTTTCATTTTCTGTTTTAATTTTAATTTTTTTTTCCATTTATAGTAATTTTTTTTTAAATATATGACTATATATATATTTTTTGTTTTAGTTTTAATAGCACATCAAGGTAAACTAAATTAAAATGAGAAATATTATTGAAATTTACAACAACATACAACTATCTACCATCACTAAACCACAGTCCTGCCACCGTGCCATGGTCATTTTTATAAGTATTTGAATGACAAGGGGGTGAGTACATTATCTGTAAATTTTTGTTCTGGAAATGAACTTCTCCTTTAAAGGAGAAGTCCACTTCCAAAACAAAGAGTCACATATTGTCCTCCAAGATGTTCATGTCTGCATCTTGGAAGTTCAAAAACGGGGCACCATACCAGTCCATTATTTGGAGAAAAATGCCGAAATGTTTTCCTCAAAAAACATAATTTCTTTATGACTGAAGAAAGAAAGAAATGAACATCTTGGATGATAAGGGGTGAGTACATTATCTTTTACATTTTTGCTCTGGAAGTGAACTTCTTTAAGTCTTATGGTGAGATGTTTCTGTAAATGTGGTTTTCAGCGCCACCCTTTGGTCAGGCTTGGGTATAGAATGGCCTAAATCAGTGAATTATGTTCAAAATTTCCACCAATTTTTTTAGTATACGCTGTCTCCTGGCGGACTGTATTTGTCAGAAATACACTATTGAGACTACATGTAAACAGAAGAGTTTATTTGCTCCTGACATATCCGTAAGATGAACTGAAAGTTAAATGTGTGATGTTAAGCAGCAGGTAGGTAATGTGTGTGTGTTAAAACTATTGTACTACTGAAATCTGAGGTAAAATATATAATATATATATATATATATATATATATATAAATAATTATAATAATAATAATATCTAATATAATATTGAGTTTATTAAATAAAGACCCAATAATTAAGATTTAAAATAAAGATTTATACTGTGAAAAAATAATTTAAAACAAAAAACAAATAAGTTTCAATTAAGCTACATCATTACTTTTGTTTCGTATTCATTAAAGTACTGTCAGATTTATTTATTTCCACTGTTTTCCTCTAAATATTTCCACGGACCCACTGGGGGTCTCTAGATCCTAGCTTAAAACCCTCTGATCTAGCTAGTGTAGGCCGCGCGCTCGCTGCGCTCTTTCCTGAGCGGGAACGCGCCCTGCACGAGTTCGTGTGTCCGCGCGAGACTATCGTGTGCGCGAGACCTACCGAAGCTAACGGCTAAACACCTCACCGTTAAACCCCTCACCAGCAAATTCAGCGTAGGTTAAACGTGTAAATAAACACACCGACCACTTTTGTGCGTGTTTACGTCACATTTTGCACAGTTTAGAAAAGTGTCAGTGGTGAAAGTTTTGCAATAACTGCTTAAAAAGCTGTTGTTTTGTTTAGCATAGTGTGTGTGTATGTGTGTGTATGTCAGATTAGCGGCGTCTTCTTTCTGTTTTTTTTGGTTGTTTATAAACCTCCGCAACAACTAATAGCAATTTGTCAGTGAAATACAATGACACTTGTATGCTCGTATAATAGGGCTGTGTCTCAAAACCTAGCAAGCTGCCTACCGCATTTTTAGTCATTATTAGCACAGGTAAGCAGCTAACAAGTTTTGAGACTCTATATGTGCCTGTGTAAGTTTGTTGTTGTTTATGTAACATGTTGTATACTTTGTCTGCAGTCCAGCCAATGAGTGATCATGTCTGGGGTGAAAAGGAAAATAGAGGATAAAGATCCTGACTATGAGGACATCACTCAAGTGCAGGAAAACAAGAGGAGTAAAGTGGCAGAGCAGAATGGTAAGACTAGGTTCCTAACAGTGATCTAGAGATCAAACAAGTTTTTTAATCTGCTTGTTTGGTTTTTAACAGCCCGAGAAGCTGCGGTGCAGAAGATTGAGGCGATCATCAAGGATCAGTTTTCTCTTGAGATGAAGAATAAAGAGCATGAGATCGAGGTCATTGGGCAGGTAATTGTCTATCCAGTAATCACTTTATTTCAAAACTAAGAGTGCTATTTAATCAGCAGTGTAACAAAAACTAAGAAGCTGTATTTAAGTTCAATTATGGTTACAGTGTCAACATTTAATTTAAAAGTCAAAGTATCCTGCCTTAAACATACTTGAGACAAAATAACCACCTAAAGCTCTAATACACTACATAAAAATTCAAACTATTATCTGTTTTCCTTTCTCCCCTCAGAGGCTGAATGAAGCCAGGAGAATGATGGACAAGCTCAGAGCGTGCATTGTCGCAAACTACTATGCCAATGCTGGCCAGCCTAAAGTCCCTGAGGTAATCTGTAAAGATTAGATGCATTTAGTCTATAGAGGGTTTGCACTTATGTCACGATTTGGTCAGTTACTTGGATTGCACGGTTAATGTACTACTGAATACGTTGTTTTGCTAACATATGCTATCTAATCCATGGGAAAAAAACGTGTGGAAGCAGCTAAATCATATAGAGAAGGACCTAGTAAGCAGAAAAGGGCGCAATATTTTGACAAACTAAAGTTAATAGGTGGTAAAGATACGTACGAGCAGTATTAATTAAGATATTAGCCTAATATTTCACCTGCCTGACCGGAAAGGATAAGAACAAACATGTTGTTAAGATTCTTGCTCTGGAAATGGTGGTTCAGTTTGGCCAACCATAAATGCCTTTTGTTCCTCAGACAGATTTATATATTGTTTCTCCTTGATTTGTTATAACTTTTGTGAGACTATAGTACTCCAAATGTTTCTCCCAGTCCGACCGATTAGTACAGTCCAAAACATGACAATAATTGACATTTTCAGCAGCAATAATCAGCAAACTATGTGAGTTTTGTTCGGTTCAGTGACATTGTTTACATTCAATGCCAATATGGCTGATTGATGACACATTGTGAAAACACTATATAGGGATTAGATGCATTTTGTCTATAGCAGTGGTTCTCAATTCCAGTCCTCGCGTACCACCGCTCTGCATATTTTGCATATCTCTCTTATTTAACATGTGTGATTCAGATAACCAGCTCGTTAGAAGAGAGCTTCATGCATGAACTGTGTTGAGCCGATTGCAAGGGTCCCTACAGTGCTCTTTGCTCCCTACTCCCTGACCACAGGAAGTCTTTTGAAGTTTACTTCACTTCTGAACATTCATTCACAGATTTGTGCTATGTCACCGCCTGCAGCATCTTCACACACGGATAAAACTTACTAGAAGTGTGATGTACTATACCTCTGTAAATAGATACAATTTAAATTCACACCTTGCACACTTTAATGCAGTTTGAGTGGAACATATATGCTCCCTTTGAACTGGAATCATCACGGAATATCCTGTGATGTTGACTTCGCAGAGCACTTACGGTCAAATAGAACAAATGTGAGAGATGCACACAATACTGTTCAGAGCAGTGGTAAGCAAGGACTGCAACTGAGAACCACTGGTCAATCGAGTAAAACAGTTGAGGTTCAAAAGTAAAAAATCCCATTTGTTTTCTCCATAGGGGAATTGTTTTTAAATGATCATTTATAAATGAAGAGTTCAGATGCAAAACCAGCTAAAAGGCATCTCGGTCAAAAGGGAGATAATGATAGTGAGTGAATGCTCCTGACACATAGTATATGTCCATCAAATACTTTTACTTCAAACTCCCTAAATTCCAGCCTCAGCCCAATCAAAAGTACCAGTACTTACATAGAAACCTATACAAAGTAGCCAGAAAGAAATGCTCATTTTAAAGAAATATGTTAGATGGATTTAGAAGCTTTTGCGTCTGAGCTCTTTAAATCGTTAAAGACAGGCCTTCTGTGATCAATTAGGTTGTTAATCAGTGGCATATGCCTTTGTTAGAAGTCATCAGTCAACATTATTTTAACATGGTAAAGAGCAGAATAAAAATTGTTACCCATAATTCTGCAAAAAAAATCTCCACCAATCACCAAATCACACTGGAAGAATTCATCATCTAACCACTCCCATGACGCACTGCACATCTCTCTCTCTCTCTCTCTCTCTCTCTCTCTCTCTCTCTAAAACTATTGATTTAAAAGTTAAAATTATATCATTTTTTTTAATCATTTATATTTAATTTGATTAAATCATTTGTAATGCTCTATGGGAGTGTAGTAGTTCTTTCCCTTGTTAAGTTGTTAAGTACTTTTTTCTTGTACTTTTGTATTTTGTCCAGTTTTCAAATATTTTTTGCTCTAAATAAAAGGTTGTAATGGTTTGATTTACCTTGTAGCTTAGTCATAGGTTGCTTTGGTTTATAACTTATAACTCCTAAACAAAGGCTTTTTCAATGTCTCTATGGGATTTGAATGAATGGAAAAATACTTCTGGAACCAATGTAGCTAAAAAAAAAAAATGGGCAAACACTGTTGCATTTTATAAAATACAGGCTTCCTGTATGAACAAACATCCAGGGGTCAGTTGTTCAAAAAGTTGAATCTGGATTCGAATGATCTGGATTTGGAAATCCCATGTTTTGCTATCCAGGATCAGGTAACCCATTTTACTTTTGTGCTGGTACAAATTGAACTAAATTGGACTGGATCACCCAGATCCAAATATACACTTTTTCAAATTTCTAAATCTGGATTACTGCTGCTATACAAAGCCCCTAAAGGGACATGGTGACTGGAAAAAATGCCACTGTTTTGCATTATAGTATTGCATTGCATTTACACAAGTAGCTACTTCTGACTGGTCCATCTTTGATGATTGTGCCAATGTAGTTTACGTAGTTTTATTAGCATGCTTATTATTAACATATTGTCTGTTTATTAGTACTTATAAAGTGTTTATTTTGCATTAACATATTCTACATCCCTAATCCTACCCAATACCTAAATTTAACAACCACCTCACTAACTTTTAAAAAGCAGCAGATTGGGAGTTTATTGTCTTTTGAACAACCCATTTTCAAGATGGCCAAAATCTGATCAGATTACTTTTAAGCAATTGGCCCCAGTTCTTTTGCTGCTTTGTTCACCTAACTCTTAAGCCCAGACAGTTGATTACTGATTACATTTGCTTCCAGGCCTCTAAAAGTGACCCATCTGTGCTGAACCACCCTGCCATAAAACGCTTCTTGGATTCCCCCTCCCGCTCCTCGTCTCCACTGAACCAGAATTCAGAGACGCCATCACAGGTCCAGTCTGAAACTGAGTCTCTCAGCCAGCACGGGGAGGCTGGGGAGAGGGAGACGGATAGTGGAAGAGAGGACAGCACGCCACGTGAACGACGACCTGGCAGGAACACAGGGAAGGTTAGTGGCCCACACAGTGTTAAAACTGCAAAACCCAATTGCATTAGTAGTAAAATAATTAAACTGCAAGAGGTTATAAAGGATATAAAATGAAAATTTGCTGAAAATGTACATACCCTCAGGCCATTCAAGCTGTAGATGAGTTTGTTTCTTTGTCGGAACAGATTCGTTGAAGTTTAGAATTGCATCACTTGCCCACCAATGGATTCACCTTTGCAGTGAATGGGTGCCGCCAGTCAAAATGAGAGTTCAAACAGCTGATAAAAAAAAAAACATCACAGTAATCCACAAGTAATTCATCCAGTCCAGTCCAGTCCATCAACTAATGTCTTGTAAAGTAAAAAGCTGTGTGTTGTCTAGGGATGTAACGGTATTATCAACATCATAGCAAAAGATAGCAAGACTGTCTCGATATCATCGTGGTTACGTGACGATGTGAAACGATAGGTCTTCTAGGCAAAAAGTGTAGTTTTTAAAATATATTAAAACTTCTTATTCTAACATAAAAATGTCTTTATATTTGTGTTTTGGGCCATTATGCTTTGGCACAGTATCTGTCAAACAAACTAAAACTGAAAGGACAATGTTGCTTAATCACTTTATCAGATCTGTTTTTGCTGTACGTTTCAAAGGAAGCACACGCTTAGTTCAAGCGATCAGCTCGTGATCTGGTGTTTTCAGCGCCTCAGAACGGATCAGAACACAGTGAATGCAGTGAACTTGTTTAGTTTAGTGCATGTTTGGGAACACAACAGCCACCAGTTTGATTTATTTTCGTGGCAGATGATTACAGCATTTCACTAGATTTCTAGTGAGACACATTTTTGTAAGCCTGTTTTCACTGAATCTGGAGTTTCCTTCAAAATAAAAGCTCTACTGCCATTTCTGTCAAAATAATAGCTTAAAAGTAAACTCACAAAGTGCATTAGACAGAATAATTTAACTTTAAAATGTGCAAAATTTTCAATTTTGATATCGTTACATCCCTAGTGTTGTCTGAATTATAAGAGAAATATGCACAGATCAAAAACTTTAAAAAGAAAAAGTACAAAACAGTTCTAAACAAATATGAAGGAAGCGTTATTATGGATTATGTACTGATGCTTTGTCAGAATCGACGATTTAAAGTAAAAACGTTTTTACAAACACAGCTTTTCACGCAAGTGATGTTATGCTAAATTTTAGGTGTCATGAAGCGATACAAGACATGTTTAAAAACTGCTACACAAGTACTTGTATAACAAATTTGTATTTCATATTTGTTCATTTATGTTGAAGAACAAAACATGAAAGTCTATTCAAGTAACGTTAACCCTGGATCTTATTTTACCCTTAAATTAAACATTGCAAATTTAAAACGCCTTCAGAAAATCCTGAACGATTGCATGGCTTCAGAAACAGTGACATTTTTTTCTCCATTCTTATGTGTAGGACACATTTGGCGTGCCATCATCTTTAGAGCAACATGTGACCTACCATACTACAGGAGAGGAGGCTTCTCGACTCTACATGAAGAAAACCATTGTTGTGGGCAATGTATCTAAGTATGAAGCATTATGTTTATCTCTTTGCCCTTGCTTTACAGATAGATCAGATACTGCTCATTTTAATTTAACCAGATTAGGATGATATCTGTTGCACACATAGTGTGAACCCTGGGTGATTTGGAGAACATTTAATCATTTGTTTGTAGTGTAGATCAGCTTTATTCCAACAACCAGAGGCAGTCTGGCCTAAATCTTTGTTATTGCACTAGAGAGTTTTGATTTAGCACCTCTGGGATGCTGACTGATGTTTGTGCTCTTTTTCTGAACAATGCTGCTGTGCCCTTGAGTAGGACGCCTTATTTTCGGCTCTGCAACCTTAAAGCGATAGTTCACCAAAAAATTTATATTTTGTCATCGTTCTGTTATTTTTGTCACCCTAATGTCTGTTTAAACCTATATGACTGACTTTTCTTTCGTGGAACCCAAAAGGAGAAATATCTGTCATTAAAGGGGTCATCGGATGCGAAGTTCACTTTTACATGTTGTTTGAACATTAATGTGTGCTGGCAGTGTATGTAGAAATCTACCCTATAATGATAAAAATCCATGCAGTGGTTTTTAATTAATCTGTAAAAATAATATCCCGTTTTTCAAATCGAGCCATTCTCAGATGCCTGTTGGTGTGCTGTCACACTGACAGAGGCCGCTTCCACGATAGTTGATTGACATGAGCGTCTTACCTCAGACCAGCTGTAACAGTCCGACCTCCATTGTTTTGATGCCGAAACAGGGATGTAAGTTAGACAAGAATATCTCAGATTGAGCGATTGAGGTGTTGTGTTGCTGGATGTAATAATGAACTTGGTCGTCATTTACTCCCGACATCTGAGCTGCTGAAGATGCAGTGGATTACGTTTGTTTGTGAAGGGAATGCGCCTCCCGATCTACATATATCCGTCTATGTTCGCACAAATCATTTGTGATCCAGCTTCACTTACAGCAGAAGTGAGTATAAGGGTTTTTTTTAATGAATCTTTGCGATCGCCTTTCCTAATAACGTGCCAATTAGCAAGTTTTACGACTAAACACGGCTAAATGTGGCTAAAGTAAACAGGCTCGTCACTCCACAGAGAGAAGAGAGGGGTGGGGTGAGCAGAGCTCATTTGCATTTAAAGCAACTTCAGCCAGAACAGGATGATTTTTGCAGAGCTGATTATGGCAAGGAAAAAGGGTGTTGTTTTACACTACCATTAAGAATTTTTAACCAAAGTATATTATAGACTTTTCATTAAGACCCTAAAGAATCCTATCAACTTGTGGAAAATAGGCATCTGGTGACCCCTTTAACATATCAAGGTGAAATACAGTGGCAAGACTCAGCTCTAGTATGGTCCTACATAAAATTACATGGAATAGTGTGATTGATACATTAAGAAGAATGACATGTGGTGAGTAAATGATGACAATTTTCATTCCTGGCACCAGAAAAAAACAGCTGCTGAATGAATGGTAGCAGTTTGTTATTTTGGACAGATGGTTTATGAGAAACAGTATTTATTTCTCTGAGCTTGTAATAATTTTTAAATGCATCACTTTCTCCGTAAAATCCCAGTGTTTTTTCTCTGAAACCCAATAAACCTCCACATGGTGTAAAGCAAAGCTTTAGTTTTCTCTAGGCTGTGATCTAACTTCATTTATTCTGCATTATAACACAGTCCTTGTCTACTTTAACTTATAAAATCCACTCAGAGCATGTGAGAAAAACGTGTGTGTGTCTGCATATGAGCAATGATACAAGCTCATTTTTCTCTGCCCGTGGAGCTACTAAAGATCTTTATGAGACTGTTTACTCCAGGGCCAGTGTGCTGAAAAAACTCACCATCTCAAGCTGTTTGTCTGAATAAAGAGTCTCTGAACGGCTCTGCATTCTACATTTATGTGTGTAGCAGATGCTTTTTTCCCCAAGAAACTAAAAATGAAGTACACAAATCACATTACTGAGGCAGGTAGCTGAAAATGCACTCTGCATTCTGAGCTGAAAAGAAGCTCACAACATGTGCAAATAAACTGAGCTTTTATTATTGTGCCTACTGAGTGGATACCTAGCAAATCTGCTAGCGTGTTATTACCTACTGAATCTTGAAGGAGAGTGTCATTATGAGTTTCAATATGTTTAACATATGTTTAAATATAACTGCATAGTTGGCTGTTCTGAGAATTGCTGGGAGGTTTACATTGGCTTTGTCTCTCTGTCTCATGAACAGCAAACCTTCCCCAACCAATGAGTGACTATATGTATGTTAGTATAAATTGATTTGAGTTTGAATTTTAGACGTTTTTTTCTCTCTCTCAGGTATATTGCCCCTGATAAACGTGAGGAGAACGATCAGTCCACTCACAAATGGATGGTGTATGTTCGAGGTTCCCGTAAAGAGCCCAGCATCGATCATTTTGTGAAGAAAGTCTGGTTCTTTCTGCACCCCAGCTACAAGCCTAATGACCTTGTGGAAGTCAGGTGTGTTTACTTGCCTCCCCTATTGATTGTTGTGATTGCATCACACTGTGTAGCCTTTTTGTTTTTTTTTTTTGTTTTTTTTTTTAGCATGACCGTATTTGAATATACAGTAGTTATATTTTGCATCAATTTCTGAGAATATCTTTATTAATGTAAATTGAGGTCAAAAGTTTACACACACCTTGCAGAATCTGCAAAATGTTAGTTATTTTACCAAAATAAGAGTGATCATACAAAATGCATGTTTTTTTTTTTATTTAGTTCTGACCTCAATAAGATATTTCACATAAAAGACGTTTACATAAAATCCACAGGAGAAAATAATGACCATATAATATTATAAAAATGACCCTGTTCAAAAGTTTACATACTTCTTTTTTAATACTGTGTTGTTTCCTGAATGTTCCACAGCTGTTTTTTTTTTTCAGTGTTAGTTGAGTTACATGAGTCCCTTGTTTGTCCTGAACAGTTAAAACAGCCCACTGTTCTTCTTCAGATCCCACAAATTCTTTGGCTTTTCAGCATTTTTGTGTATTTGATCCACCCTTTCCAAAAATGACTTTTTCACACTGAGTACATCTGAGGGACTCGTATACAACTATTACAGAAGGTTCAAACACTCACTGATACTCCAGAAGGGAAACCGATGCATTAAGAGCCGGGGGTGAAAACTTTTGAACAGGATGAAGATGTGTACATGTTTCCTATTTTGTCTAAATACCATTTTTTTCCATTTAGTACTGCCCTTCAGAAGCTACAGAAGATACTTACATGTTTCCCAGAAGACAAAATAAGTTCAATTTACCCTAATCTTAAAATTCTAAAAGTTTTCACCCCCGCCTTTTAATGCATTGTGTTTCCTTCTGAAGCATCAGTGAGCATTTGAACCTTGTGTAATAGTTGCATATGAGTCCCTCAGTTGTCCTCAGTGTAAAAAGATGAATCTCAAAATCATACATTCATTGTTGGAAAGGGTTTAAATACACAAAAAATGCTGAATAACCAAAGAATTTGTGGGGCCTGAAGTATTTTTCTGAAGAACAGCAGGCAGTTTAACTGTTGTGAAATATACTGTATGTAAATGTCTTTTATGAAATAGGTCAGTACTAAATTTAAAAAAAAAACATGCATTTTGTATGATCCCTCTTATTTTGTTAAAATAATTAACGTTTTGTAGATTTTGCAAGGTGTATATAAACTTTCGGCCTCAACTGTATTTATTTAAAATACATTATTTTGTAACATTACAAGTTTTTACTTTAACTTTTGATAAATTTAATGCATCCTTGCTCAACTTAAAAAAAAAAAAAAAAAAAAAAAAAAATGCTGACTGCAAATTTTCCCTATTTATGAAGATTTATTTCACAAGATTTATTTATTTATTTATTTATTTTTTTGGCTTTAAGCAAATAAGCGCACAACAGCCAGTGACCTCTAGTGGATGAGCATCCCTGTGGTGCATTTATCAAGTTTAGCCTGCTGAGATACAAAGTCTCTTTTTAAACTCTGTTTGTGTTGTTGTGTGTGTATAGTGAGCCACCATTTCACCTGACCCGTCGAGGATGGGGAGAGTTTCCGGTCCGTGTGCAGATTCACTTTAAAGATCAACGGAACAAACGTATCGACATCATCCACCACTTAAAGGTCAGACACTTACTAACTGGTTGCATACACACTCTCTTTGAACCCTTTTGATGCCCTTTTCATCTTTCCTTTTCTCTCTCTTTATCTTTCTTTGTACTTTTTTTTTATGGAAAATTCAAACAGTATATGACATCCCCTTCAGTTTGTATCAAATTTACTTCATTTCATTTGTGTGTGTGCAGATTGTGCATAATACAGTAGGCCTGTACGAATCCATTGTTTAATGTGGGGTTCTTTGAGTCTAAAGGTGAAATGGTCAATTTTATAAAGCATTCTGTCTTGATATTTCCTTTCTTCTATATCTGTTGTCACAGCAGTCCTTTTTGTTACAGGTTAAAATAACAAAGATAAAAAAATAAAACAAGATGAATCGAGCTGTCAAGAAAAAAGAATAGATTGCAGATTTAAGTACTTTTGTCCAGCCATCAACCTCTTAGATTCTCTGCAGCAGAGACTGTTGAGTGCTCTTTAATGTTTCTGTTATTTATCTTTTATTTGTTCTCCCACAGCTTGACAGAACATACACAGGTTTACAGACTTTGGGAGCTGAAACGGTAAGACACACTGAGCATCTTAATCTTTACATGAAACAGCAGCTGTGCTCATAAGTTTTCATGCCCTCCCCTCCCCCTTTTTATAAGTTTACATAATTAGGTTATTTTAAGAGATAGGGGATCCTAAAAATTGAATTTTCTTTTTATTACATACTGCTCTGCAGAAGCACAACTATCAAAAAAAAAAAAAACTGTGAACAGACGTTACTGCTCAAGGAGGCAATGTACAATATTAAGAACCAGCCATAATTTGTGTAAATTCAGTTATCATTTTGTTTTGTGGAATATATGCAAATATCTGTTTTGTTAAATAGTTGCATCAAGACTGTGTTAAATTAAAAAATAGCACCTTGCAGATTCTTGGTTATGTACACATATGTGCAGAATTACATAAGATCATTGATATAGAATCCATTTAGCACATCAAAACAGGTTGAAAGACTAAAGGGACTGTAAACCCTCTTGAGGAAACAAGAACATTGTGTATGTCTGTCAGTTACATACCTAAATGCACAAATAACAGAAGTCAAGGTTTCGGCTGTAAATATAGTGATGAAAATGTCAGTCTTCAAGAGGGCTGCAAGCACAAAACTGGAGTTATGAGTGAATGTGTCAAAAGAAGATTTATTGTTGTTGTTCACTCGTAGCAAAATAAAGAAGGGAATAAAATCTAGTTTCTGACCCTGGTGCCATAGCGTAATTAAAAGCTGTAAACTGTGTAACTGATTTTCCAAAATATGTGTACAACAAGGTGTGTAGAAAGTGATTTTTTTTTTTTTACTCTTAAGGAAAAAATAAAATGCCGAAAAAGATGAAGGTTTCTTTTAAGTTGCAGAACTCGGGGAGCAGAAAATTACTTTTCAACCAACACACAGTGAGAGTGCAGGGTTTTATAGGCTTTAAAATGATTTTGTGATGACAAGCTTTATTACAAGTGTCAAACATATCTCAATTCATCTTTAAAATGCCAGTTTTTCACTTTATGTTTTTTATTTCCAGGTAGTGGATGTTGAACTCCACAGAAACTCACTGGGTGATGACTTTATCCCTTCTGCCCCCTCATCTTCATCGTCATCATCATCTTCCTCTCATCTGCCTTTTGTGGGCGGGTCTGGTTCCTCCTCCTCCACAGCTGCCCAAGGCTGTCGGCGGCCCTCCTCTCCCTCTCAGCACACTCATGATGATCAGCCCAGCTCAGATAGAGGTACACAAATGCTTGTCCACCTAACAGGATACCAAATAGCAGGACTCTACATTTGCATTTGCAAAAAAATATTTAAGAGCACCATGTGTGATTGACCCGATCAACATATTTGTGTTTGTGCTGAGGGGAGCTTCAAAGGTTCTACGTGTTTTTGCAACATTGAGTGATGTATCACAGACATATCTCACAAACCCTTTCATAAACAAAGTGTAGAGGGAGTGTAAATATCAGATTCATTGTGCAGTGTAGAGAGCTTCGTTGATTATAACTTGGAAGTGTGAGATTGCGATGAACTAAGATGAGTGACAGCTTTTAATGATTTTCAAGGGAATTGGAAGAGAGACATTAATTTAATACAACAGTTAAATAAACAAGAAGTTAATAGTAAGTGACTTACATTGTCTGACTATAACACTATTGCCTGATTTTGCTGTTTCATTGTCAGAAATAGTCTGAAACAAGTTACAACAGAGCCGGTGCTCATTTCCATTCCATTTAGTTTATGAATGAACGTCCGTTTTTTAAATTAATCTAGTGAGTCAGTGATTCAATTTCTCATTCATAAAGACACTTGCTTTATTCTTGAATGAATCAGTCGTTCGAACAAATCAAATGAATGATATGATTCAGTAATTAAATCAGTGACTTGCCACCACCTACAGACAGATTTAGTTTCATGTTTAAATTATCTTTTCAGTTATTTAAATCATTTAATATTTCTGTATTCAAAATGTTATATTTAGAACATTAATCTCACTATGAATTTATGAATTTGATTGCACTTATGCTACCTCTGAGCCTCATTAAAGATATGAAAATACACCTACAAGCCACTTTTGTGCTCTTCTATGCCACCTCTGTAGTACAAATTAATTTTGTTAATACTAATTTCATTTGACTGGTAACTTATTCTACTTGTTCTTATTCTGTTGTTTTAATGAGAAATTTTAAAAAGCTTAAAAAATATATATTTTTTTTAAATTTGTCATAAAAGATGTCAAATAATCCCTTTAATAAAAAACCTTTAAATAAAGTTGAGAAAATGCCGTTACAAAGGTAAAAAAAAGTGTTTAAGTTTTCAGGTGCACCCAAAAACCAAAATAAGCATAGAGCCCTGCATAGTACCACAAAAGAATTATGCATTCTCACACTGTGTCTTTAAAATGAGATTATTTTTATTAATACATAGAATGTTTGCACTTTTTGCATAAGGAGTGGAAGCATACATTCCTTGCCCAAGTCACTTTTATGAAGATGCATTTTGTGTTTGTGACTTAAGTTGGTTCTTAAAGATATTTCTTGAAATTAAATGCATGCAAATTATTGATTTATAAAATTGATTGTCGTCCCTTTTATTTCAGTTCCAGGTGTGACCGTCAAGAGTGAATCGGTGCGTTCTTCGTGTTCTGAACGAAACTCACAGTCAAATAGGTCTGAGAAAATCACCATCGGTTCCCACGGAAACTCTGCCTTTCAGCCAATCACGGCCAGTTGCAAGATAATTCCACAAGGGCAAGTGCCCAGTCCCGCCGAATCACCTGGGAAATCATTCCAGCCGATCACGATGAGCTGCAAGATTGTGTCTGGTGAGTCTCACAGGTGCACAAAGAAGCTGGAGAGCAGAGCAGAGTTGAAATGCAAGCAGTAAAATTGTCTGTATACAGTCTCTTTCATGTTGCTCTGGCTTTTTTTCTGCTGGAGATTTCGATTTTTCTAGAGAAAAGGAGACTGTCAGAAAGTTGTGAAACTCCTCTGTAATGCATTATAGATTTGCTGTCAGTGTGTGACAGCAGATCTAAGAGGAGCTCAGTCTGATATGTCCTAGTATTGCCTTGCCAGACCCACTCTTGATAAAGTCTGGTCCACATTTATCTTTTTCTGACCAAGAACCACCCACTTATGCCACCATATCTCTGACATTTATGTATGATTGCTGTGTTTTGCCCCCTAGTGGCAGCCAAACTCAACTTTCGAGTTGTTCCTTGAATATATCCACAAAAAAACATATGACTGCCAAAACATCTGAAAGAAAAACAGTAGGTTTCTTAAAGGAGAAGTTCACTTCCAAAATGAAAATTTCCTGATAATTTACTCACCCCCATGTCATCCAGGATGTTCATGTCTGTCTTTCTTCTGTCGAAAAGAAATTAAGGTTTTTAAGGAAAACATTCCAGGATTTTTCTCCATATAGTGGACTTCAATGGGGATCAGTGGGTTGAAGGTCTTAATTGCAGTTTCAACGCAGCTTCAAAGGGCTTTACGCGATCCCAGCCGAGGAATAAGGATGTTATCTAGCGAATCGAATGGTCATTTTTCTACACGTGACGTAGGCGGAAGTACTGACCCAGTGTTTACAAAGCAAACAGGAACAGAAAGTCAAGCACGCTTTACAAAAAAAGGAAAAACACTGATGTCAGATGATTTTGAAGTTGGAGGAGAAAATAAGATGGAGTTTTTCACCCTTACCTACCTTTTTTAAACAAAGTACACAGATGAAGAACTAACCATGCATGACTTTACCAACTTAATTTTGTGATGCGTAAAGCTAGTGCAAGATGAGCATTTGTGGTTAAAAATTGTATCCATTTTTTTACTTTTTATTTTTTAAAGAAAACGACCAATCGTTTAGCTAGATAAGATCCTTATTCCTTGGCTGGGATCGTGCAGAGCTCTTTGAAGCTGCATTGAAACTGCAGTTTGGACCTTCAACCCGTTGGCCACAATTGAAGTCCATTATATGGAGAAAATTCATATGTTCTCCTCAAAAACACTTCATTTCTTTTCCCCTGAAGAAAGAAAGAATGAACATCTTGGATGACAGGCCATCTGATTGGCATGCAAAATAACCAAACTACAAATTGTAACTTACTTACTAGTACCTAACTTTCAAAGGTTTGATGCTGTGAGTCTCATAAGCTGACTTGCATTAGGATGACGGTGTTTCCCATTGAATTATTAAAACACTGTATTCTCTGATACTCACAAATTGTTTAAAGCCAGCCAATCAGTCTCAAGTTTGCCATTTTGAGGAAACTCCAAACGTCAAGCTTAGTTGGCTTGCCGTCTGAAGATAAGACAAGAAAAGAAGACCATTGTAAAGATGTAAAAACTGCTCTGTAAAGCATTATGGATTTGCAGTCTGTGTGGCTCTAAAACATGATGAGAAATTTATGAGGATCACTCTAGAAATCTAATCATAGAAACACAATTTCTGTGTTGCAGGCTCTCCTATTTCCACTCCTAGTCACTCTCCTCTCCCCCGGACATCGTCATCCACGCCAGTGCACATGAAGTCCAGTCCCTCAGTCATAAATAACCCCTACATTATCGTGGACAAACCAGGGCAAGTCATTAATATGGCTGCATCGACATCTGCAGCTACAGGTACATACTCTCCCACACTGCTGCTTTTACCATAAGATAAATCACATCCCCTTCTTGTTGATCTGAGGTTTTTATTTGCTGTTCTTTATATTCCAACATCAAACAAGTTCTGATTGGCTATTATGCTGTTATTGTTTCCTTGCGGTAACATTCTGGACACTGAAGTGACTTTTTATAGAAATGTGTTGCATCGTGCATGGGGAAGACACAGTGAGAAAGTGTCAGGAGTGAATGCTGAAGACAAATCACAAAGTACAAGTTCCCCCTTAAGTTCTTTTTACCTTTTTGTGCTCACACACACACACGCAGTGCTTCACTCTTTCCCATGACTCATGCTGTGGGTTTACAGGCCATCATAAGACCAGGTTGCCATAGCGACCACATCACTGAGAGTTTAGGAGTGTGTGGAGCATGCAGTTGAACATTACTCTGTGTGTGTGCGTGTGTGTGCATGTGTGTAAGAACAAATTCCACCTCCATGGGTGCACAACTGATGTGCTTCTCGCAAATGCTGTATCACCTATAACTGCATTCTGGCACCTCAGTTAACATTTTTACAACACGCACATGCTCCACAAAAACACCTACATGCTCTCAGGAAAGATGAGTGTGTGTGTGGGTGGTCAGAGCTCTGTGCTGTGGTGATAAAGCAACGTAGTGACCATTAGAGCTGGACGTAACAGGAACAAACGTACAGCTACTACTCTCACTACAACTCATGACTGTCAAAATCATAGTTGTCATTTTTCTTGGGCTTTAGAAAATTGCTGGTTTTAAAATCTAATGGCTGTCTATCTAGACAGCATTGTGGGGCTTCATGAGTGCATTTGTGTCAAATGTAGAATGCTGAAGATGAGCGTTTCAACACAAGACAGAAATGCTCAAAATGTATTTCCATGTTCCAGTTGTTGGGAGTTACTTTCTTTACTTTGCCTCTTAAACAAATCTTAAATTTACCTTAAAAACTTGTGGAAACCCTGTTTATACACTACCAGTCAAAAGTTTTTGAACAGTAAGCTTTTTAATGTGTTTTTTTTTTTTTTTTTTTTTTTTTTAAGCCTCTTCTGCTTACCAAGCCTGCATTAATTTTAGAGGGGATTTTAGAAATTAATACTTTTATTTAGCAAGGATCAGTGCTGTTCTCTGACCTTTGTATTCATCAAAGAAACCTGAAAACCGAATAATAATAATAATAATAATAAATGTTTTTTGAACATCAAATCAGAATATTAAAATAATTTCTAAAGGATCATGTGACTGGAGTAATAATGCTAAAAAGTTTTTGAAATCACAGGAATAAATTAGATTTTAAAATTTATTCAAATAGAAAATGGTTATTTTAAATAGTAAAAATATTTCACATTTTTTGCTGTTTTTGCTGTACTTTGAATCAAATAAATGCAGGCTTTGTGAGCAGAAGAGACTTTTTTTAAAGAACATTACAAATCTTACTGTTCAAACCCTTTTGACTGATAGTGTAGGTTGGATGCTCAAACTGAAAACAAGTCTGCGATGCACTGAATGCTACCTAGGTACAGTAGGACACATGATTCAAATGTTTGATTTAAACATTTCAGTGGATCTTTGATTGCAAAAAGAAAATGGTTTCTTTGTGTGCAGCTCACTAGGTTTTAAAACAGCCATTCTTTTATGACTCTGCTGTGTTATGATAAGGCCTCTGCAGAATTCATACAACGGCATGAAAATGAGGCGTTAATGAAGTCTGAACATCTAAGAAACAGCTGCTTTGAATTAAAACTAGCACCAACATATAAAATATTCTGCTACATGCTTTTATGAATTATTAAGGCATCGCCCAGAAATTAAGATTCCCTACAGGGAAAATGCGTCTGTATTTCATGAAGATGAGTGAAGCTACTTCACTGTCCTGATTCGTTCAGTTGTCAGTGGGAACTTTTTTAAAAATAAAACTCACTTTATAGAAACAAAAGCATAGATGGTTATGACAACTGTCATCATTTTAAGTCCTTTTCCTAATAGAAATTAACTTGACTTTAAGTTTCAGCATGTCAGAGCAGCTTCATAAAATCACTGTATGCTTTCGAGCTGCAAGATTTCTGTCTTTTTGTTACTGGAGAACAGAGCTTGTGAAAATCAGGCTGTGAATCTGGAGAAGCTGCTGCATGCCAACTATCCTGGGGGATGGTGCATTATGAGATTTGGAGTAAATAAACTCCTTTGTTTTGTCAGTTCACACAGACATACTGGAGAAATTGAGCACAGAAGAGCAGAGCTGCAGTCTTAACACATTTAGGTTAAACAATGAGCTGCAGAGTAACTCAGTGTTCCATTGTGCACAAAGATACAGACAGAAACCTCTGATGCAAAAATTTGCTGAAATACTGCACCAGATTAGGTTGGTAAACCTCTAAGGAAAAAAATCTTAAACCTGAGCAAGAGCAAAAAACACTATGACACTGAAAAAATACATTTACACACAAAAAACACACCAAGCGAATGTAAAAGAAATCACTCTTTTCTTAACGCTTGAAAGGGGTCCATAGAAATGCATGTTTCTTTTGGTTTGGCTGATCTTGCTGCACTGAAAAAATAGTTTGAATAGACCTTGAAATTAAATTGAAATTCACCTATTTTCTAAATGCATTTTATTGATCTTATTGTAAATGATTCATACACATATGTTTCATTTTTATTTATTTACTTATTTTTTTGTCAGTAGCTTTTTTTTTTTTTTTTTTTTTTTTTTTTTTTAATGAAAATGTCATCAGTCTTCCAACTGACTTCTCTCTGGTGACATACACCATTAAGCTTCTGAACTGTGTCATACAAATTAGTTATATCTGCTGTTTTCACGTGTTTATTTCAGGCAGTCCATCAGCCAAGCAGAGCAGCACAGCCCATGGTGCTCGATCACCTGCTCCGAAAGTTCACACCAGCAGCTTCCTGTCCTCTGGCGTCAAGGTGAGACTGATAGTGTATATGTTTCTCTCTGTGAATGAATTTATTAAATGCAACTTGCGTTTGATTGCAATTTGGGGTCTTGCTGCTCAAGTACAGCCATGTGTTCTCGCAGTGACTTGATTTATTTCAGTGCTTTAAAGTGGTGAGCATCTCTCTCCTGCTCCTACAAGACAACTAAAGTAAACAGTGGGTGGATGAGAATAGAATATCAGTAGAAATTATGTGGGTATTGTGAGTGAAATCACCTGTAATTGAAAAATACAGATGTAGGCTGTTGAAAACAATGTGGCAAAATCAGTTCCCCTTCAGGCAGATTAGCATGATGAATCAGTATCCATTTGTGTTCAGAAAGAGCAGTAATGGAGCTTGTAGGAGGAAGGCATTCCTAAACGGGGATTCATTTGTCTGGCATTGTTCTGTAGAGCTGTATTATTATGGGCTCTGCTGTTCTCTGCATTTATTTATGAAGTGAAACGATAATGTTTGACTGAATCATATTCGTCACTTACAGCAGTAATAGGTTGTCTGTCCTTCTGCTGAACTGAAGAAAAACTGTCTCAAATTAGGTGATGATCTCTCTCTGTCTCTCTCTCTCTATCTGGGTTATTCTCTGAGGGTGTTTCAATGTTTTCTGGACACTGCGGGCTAAATTAACACCGGTAGTTATTAATAGTTACTGCCAGGCGGTGCAGTAAGAGGTCTGCAGCAGCTGTGTGTGCGTGTGTGAAGGTTTAAAATGGGACATCTATCTGTGGCGTGATGCTGCTGCTTTGCGCAAGCTGTGCAGAGGACTGAAGTATTCCCACGGCGCGCGCGCACACATACACGTGTGGACATACAGTGCGAATGGTCCACAGATGTTTCTTCAGAATGTTCTAAAATAATTTGTGCTTGTGTTTGGGGTCATTAAGATTTTTAATTGTTTTAGAAATAAGTCTCTTCTCCTCAGCAAGGTTGCGTTTATTTGATTAAAAGCTCAGCAAAACAGTGATATTGTGAAATATTATTATAATTTAATTTTCAGCAGCCATTACTCTACTCTTCAGTCTCACATGATCCTTCAGTAATCTGAATTTGGTCCTCAAGAAACATTTCTCATTATTATGAATGTTAAAAAAAGTTTTGCTGCACAATATTTTTTGTAATCCGTGATACTGTTTTTCTGGGATTCTTTAATAAATAGAATTTTAAAAGAACATAATTTATTTACAGTAGAAATCTTCTATAAAGATACATTAAATGTCTTTACTGTCACTTTTGTTCAATTTAGTGCTTCCTTGTTGAATAAAATAAATTGATTTCTTTAAAAAAAAACTTTTTTTGGATAGTAGTATACTTGAGCTTAAAAAACTTTTGTCTGAATGGTTAAATGGTTTTAAATTTGTTTTGTATATATAAATTACATTTATATATTAATATTTCTAGCAGTTTTAAATACCATGTGAACTCTTCCCTTTAAAGGGATAGTTGACCCAGAAATTAAAATTACTCCATGATACTCAACCCATCCTAGGTGTATATGACTTTCTTCTTGCAGACGAATACAGTCAGAGTTGTATTTAAAAATATCCTGGCTCTTCAAAGCTTTATAATTGCATTCCATTTTTTCCGTTTAAATTCTTTCTGGATTCCGTTTTTTCCATTTAATTTCTCTCTCTTTTTTTTTTTTAATGGTTGGATTAATTTTTTTTTAGATTCGAAAGCAAGTCTAGTTAATCAAAATTATGAAACTTACACAATTTAACATTAATTTATTGAAAGTTTAACAAAAATTACATGTCTAGGGCCCTGTAAGATGTTTTATTTTTTCTCACCTTCTGTTTTATTGTTACCAAATTCTGTTTAAGCACGTCTAACTATTTGAATGCATAAAAACAACTTCATTTATTTATTTTTCTTGTTATTAAACAAAGGCATAAAATATTCATTTAATTTATCTTTTAATCAAATGATAGTTAAACAAACTTTATTTTTTGGCAAACAAAGTTACTATTAAAATTAAAACATGAAAGAAGTAATCTGTGATCATTTTAGTAATAGTAGTAGTAGTAGTAGTAGTAGTAGTAGTAGTAGTAGTAGTATTATGTACATTCTGAAGTCTTCAAGTTAAACCGAAATTTTATTTTGACAGGTTGCTGTGAATTCCTTTAAATTTCTGTGTGTATATATGATATGATGATAGTTTCTCTCAAAAGAAACAGTAAAATGCTCATGAAAAAATTCTGGAACAGTTGTTCATATATTTATGCCCGACTTCACTGTTAATCTAGAATGTTAAAAATAATAATAAAGTATAAGTCAAACTTCTGAACTTTTGACTGGTAATTTTTGCACTGTAGTTTCTAAAGGAACAACATGTAATTGTAAACTCAGAGTTATAGTGTTTAAGTGTGTTTTTTTTACTGTTGTTTTTATGAAAGGTATGACAGCGGTGTTGAGATTATGTCTGTTTTGTATGATAAAGTTTGCATTTTGCTGTGTGCTACTGGCAGGAAAGGCAAGTCTCACTCAAGTTCACCGAGTTCATTTCAATGCTCATCCTCTCCCTCAGAGAAGCATGTGTTTATCCTACCCGAGGGAATGTGTGATTCACTAAATTAACTTTGGATTGGATCACACATCCAATATCTCTGAAAATTATCTTGGTTGAAATTGAACCGTGAATCAAATTTTCAGTGCACATCTCACTGTAATATGACAAGCAAAGAGTAATAAGAATTCTCTGTCTTTCTGTCTGTCTGTCTTAAGGTTATAATCAAGCAAGAACCAGGAGAGGTGCCCACCCAGCCATCACCACAGCAACAGGTCGTCTCCACAGCAACATCCCAGCAGCAGCAACAGTATGTGACAGTGAAGGGTGGTCACATGATAGCCATGTCGCCGCAAAAGCAGAGTGGGGCGGGAACTGGAGGAGGTGCCACGCCCAGCAAGGTTTTTATGAATACTTTTGTTTTGTTTGTACCATTATGACAATGTTCATTTTGACTATTTATGTCTTTAATCATAGACTGTTTGCAAACCAAATCCTATTGTTCCATTCCTTGTCTGTGTTTCAGTACTTAATGAGCTGCTTACCTAAACATTTGGGCATCATAGCTCAAAGATGTTTCAGATGCACCCATAATGTCCAAAAATAATATGTAGCTAGTTCTGTATTTCTATAGCTTCATTTCTCAATGCAGGGCGTCCTGTCTGAAAGAGTTTTTGAAACTGGAGTGCGCTCTGGTCATGCGGTCTAAACATATCTCAGGTCATTGCATCTCTGTGGACTTCCTACTCGTTTCTTTACTGCAGGATTTTTTAGCACCTGAGAGTCAAAGTCGCTCATACATCCTGTTTGGAGACAGTCCATCTACAATACGTCATTCTGCGCAAAAAAGACATCTTAACTCGCTAACTCATTTGAGTCTTGAGCACATTTATTGCATTACTCCTTAGATCTTTGAGTTTTAAGTCAAGCCATTTTCTATGTGATCTTTCTAAACATTGTATATTTTTTAAAGAGAAATTTCAACATTGCTGCAGCATTACTATAGAAGCATGAACAACCTTTTCTCATATTGGAAAAAGACTTACATTAACTACTGTTTGGATTACTTTTTGGATAAATTAAGCAGCACAACGGTTTTTACATTGGTAATAATAAGAAATGAAAATAAAAGAAATAGTTTCTGAAGGATCATATTACACTAAAGACTAGAACAGTGATGCTGAATATTCAGCTTTGTAAATATATTTTAAAATATACACTGCCGTTCAAAAGTTTGGTAATCAGTAGATCAGTATGATTTTTAAAGAAGATCAGTAAGTTTTTTTAAAAGACGTTTCATATGCTCGTCAAGGCTGCATTTAAAAATCTGTATTATTTTGAAATGTTACAATTTGAAATACTGTTTTTCTATCTTAATATACTTTAAAATACAACTTATTTCTGTGATGCAAAGCTGAATTTTCTTTAGTCATTACTTCATTCTTCAGTGTGACAAAATTCTTCAGAAATCATTCTGATATGCTGATTTATTATCAATGTTGAAAACAGTTGTGCGGCTCAATATTTTTAATACCCTGTAACTTTTTTTCAGGGTTCTTGCATGAATACAATGTTAAAAAGAACAGAATGTCTTTAAAATATAAATATTTTGTACAATACTGTACAATACTGTTCAGAAGTTTGGGGTCAGTAATTTTGTTTTTTTTTCTTTTTTGATGCACATTAATACTTTTATTAAGAAGGGATGTGTTAAAATGATAAAAAGTGATAGTAAAGACTTATATTGTTAGAAAAGATGTCTATTTAAAATAAATCCTGTACCTTTAGCACTGTACTACAGGTTCCAAAAAAAATACAAAGTTAAGCAGCACAACCATTTCCAGCATTAATAATAAATCAACATATTAGGATGATTTCTGAAGGATCATGTGACACTGGAGTAATGATGCTGAAAATTCAGCCTTGCATCACAGAAATAAATTATATTTTAAAGTATAGTAAAATACAAAACTGTTATTCTAAATTGTAATAATATTTCACAGTATTACTGTATTTTCTGTATTTTTTATCAAATAAATAGCCTTGATGAGCAGAAGAAAAAATTTTAACTTTGAAACAGCAGTTGTATAAATATAGAAATTTAAAATTTTAATAAAATATCAAAATGCAGCCTTGATGAACAAAAACCATTTCAACACCAAACTTTTGAACAATAGTGTACTTAACTGTTTGATTATACTTCGTTTTAAAAAATATGTGTAGGGGAGAGATGGTGAAAAAACATTTAATAAAACTGCATTTTATATCGAAAGGACACATTTTATGTAGAAGTTTTACATATTGATTTATGACATGTATTTAGAGTTGCAGAGTAACTGTGTGTGTGTTTTGCTTATGTAGGTGTTGGGGATTCCACTGGGCTCTGCTGTCAAACAGGTCTCCATGAGCAGCGGGCAGATCTTGGTTGCTAAGTCCAGCCCCTCTGTGTCCAAGGTGGTGGGCCAAAAGCAAGTGGTAGCACAGGGCGTCGCTAAGGCAATAGTCAGTGGAGGAGGCAGCAGTGCAAGCGGCATCACGGGACAGCAGGTGCATGCTGTTACCAAGGCAGCAAGTGGGTCTGGAGGAAGTGGCAAGAGTGGAGGTTAGAGTACACAATTTTTTTGTCCCTCATCATGCCATAATGTGACCTATATAATTAATAAGATCTCTTCTCTGCTGTTTGTTGTTTTTAAAGCCAAAATAACTAATTGTAACCATAGGTAATGTGAAAAGTTCCCAGCGTCAGGTTATTTTTCTGTCCTCACTGAAAGCTAAATACTGCACAAACTGACTTAACCAATCAGAACATTTTTTTTAATGTAAAATGAGATCTTGGACCAATGTAATGTTTGTGTAGATGCATAAATGTGTGCCAAGTTCAGAAAACATATGTCTTACCATGGATGCTAATTAAGATGTTCAGAACAGTAGTGTTTGTGTGTGTGTGTGGGTGAAAGAACAAGATTGTGCATTTGTTTGCGTGTTTGGAGAAGTGTTTGTCAGGCTGATCAGCAGATGTTGTGCTGAGAGGGGAATTTCACAGGGCTAATCTAAGTGTGTGAGAGGCTGTACCGCAATGCTGACTAAACCATTAGGAAACACCATTACTCAGTCAGACACTTGTATCTCCCTGCTGCCACAGGGGGAAACAGGATTTACTTTGATTAATTTTAAAGACACCCATATGTGGATGCATATTGGAAGCTTGTTAGTGGTATATGAACTAGACTTCAAGCTGTATGTTCTGTATTTTGCATGTTATGAGTACTTTATATAGTGTTATATAGGTTAGTTCACCCAACAGTTAAATTTCTGTCATTCATTTCTAGGGATGCAACAATACAGGTAGTCCACGGTTCAATATGTACCTCGATTTTTAACCACAGCTTTTGGTACGGTTTGGTTCTGAAAGCTTGCTACATGAATTTTTTTGGCATTTAATTAACAACAAAATACTCTTGTAAACCTTTGTACACTGGAAAAGCATGGATTATTATATATCTGCTTAATATTTCTTTTGAGAGGAGTATTATTTTTCCGATTTTTATGCAAAATAGGATGGGTTTTATTCATACTGGATGCCAGAGGGTGCCCTCGTGCAAAAAATCCAAATATGTGTCAAAGAGATAACACTGATGACGTTCCAGTCAGGAAATCTCTAATATGGATAAAAGCATCGCTATTGCTGTAACTGAATAAAAAAAAGATATAACGTTAAACGTTTTGAATGATTAGCCATTGCTAATCGACATACAGTATAGAATTTATTGTCTGCCTCATGCTATGATAGGAATCCCCTCAACTGATGCTGTGAAGTAAAAGTAAGTTATAATGTTCTTTTTTGTTGGTGTTTCCTCATCTCAGCACGTGAAATCAGGAGTGCACACAGCAAATTGAGAGAAATAAAACAAGGAAATTATTTAAATGCAATACCGAAAAACCACAATTCACAAGCGCATATTGTACATGTACATGTAAGACCTTTGTTCGTCTTCAGAACACAAATTAAGATATTTTTGATGAAATATGAGAGCTTTCTGACCCTGCATAGGCAGCAATGCAACTGACATGTTCAAGGCCCAGAAAGGTAGTAAGGACATTGTCTTTCAGTGAGAAACAGGTCAAATTGATATTCACTTTTTTTTTGGTCAATATTCAGCATTTATTCTCTGATACTATACTATTTCCTGCTATAATATGTTTCTCTTTTTTTTAAACAATTGTTTTTGTGGTGCTTCGCCTTCATTTTTTTTTTAGTTATGGCCACTCTACAGCTTCCAGCAAATAACCTGGCAAACCTGGCCAATCTGCCTCCGGGTACCAAACTCTACCTGACCACCAACAGCAAGAACCCATCGGGCAAAGGCAAACTCCTACTGATCCCACAGGGAGCTATTCTGAGAGCCTCACACAGCACAGGTCAGACACACACTATCATGTGGTTTTTGGGAACATTGTCATTATCTCTTTCTGTATTCAGATAAACATCTAACTAGGTTTATCTCTGTCTGTAGGCCAGCAGTCTCAGAGTTCTGGTTCTGGAGGGTCACATTCCTCCAGCGGGTCCTCAGGGTCTGGCAGCCTGCCTTCCAATTTATCCTACACTTCTTACATCCTCAAACAGACTCCTCAGGTAAAAGTCATTTAGATTCTGACCAGCACTAACTCTGTAGAATTTATCCATACTAGTTGTTTTGGTAAATCTTAACAATTTTAGTTTAAATGTGTGTGCTTAACTTTGTTAGTTAGGCTGAATAACTGCATACTCTTACATACTGTTTGAATGACCTCTGTTTAATATGTTTAGCTCAGTGGGTGATTTTGTTGTCTAAAACAATGTCCAGTCAAAAACACACACACACACACACACACACACACACATCCCAGAAGCCTTTTTCTGTCAGTTTGGGTTATGTTGACAAAGTCACTATCAATCTTTTCAGGGCACTTTCTTGGTTGGCCAGCCAGGGAGCTCTGGGAAACAAAGCTCTGGTGGTCATGTAGCATCAAATCCTGCATCCAGTACCCAGCAGGCCATTCGGGTCACAGCCGGACAGAAGGCAGCCATTTTGGCTCAGGTCTGTAACAAAGTAAGGATTTGACATTACAATATATTTTTCCTTTATTCTTCCCCGCCTACTCTATATAGTTATAAAACTACAGGAATATGTAATATATTATTTATAAATTCTTAGTTGATATAATAAGGGATATACAGTTGAGGACAAAAGTTTACATACACCTTGCAGAATTTGCAAAATGTTAATTATTTTACCAAAATAAGAGGGATCATACAAAATGCATGTTATTTTTTTTATTTAGTACTGACCTGAATAAGATATTTCACTTTTACATATAGTCCATAAGAAAATAATAGTTGAATTTATACAAAACTGCCAGTTGTTCTTCAGAAAAATCCTTCAGGTCCCACAAATTCTTTGGATTTTCAGCATTTTGTGTATTTGTGTACTCAAAGGCAGTACTAAATGAAAAAATATGATATTTAGGCAACATAAGAAAAATATGCATGTCTTCATTCTGTTCAAAAGTTTTCATCCCTGGCTCTCATCGGTGAGCGTTTGAATCTTCTGTAATAGTTGCATATGAGTCTCTCAGTTGTCCTCAGTGTGAAAAGATGGATCTCAAAATACTCAAAATGACTCATACAGTCATTGTTGGAAAGGGTTCAAATACACAAAAATGCTTTGTGGAAACTGAAGGATTTTTCTGAAGAACAGCGGACAGTTCATGACAAACATGGAACTCGTGAACAATTATCACTAAACAAAAAAAAAAACACAGCCGTGGATCGTTGAGGTAACAACACATCAACTGTATATAAACTTTTGAACAGGGCCATTTTTATGATGTCAACTATTATTTTCTCTTGTGGACTGTATGTAAACATCTTTTATGTGAAATATCTTATTCAGGTCATTACTAAATTTAAAATAACATGCATTTTGTATAATCCCTCTTAACTTGGTAAAATAATTTACATTTTGCAGATTCAGTAAACTTTTGACCTCAACTCTATTACAATATTTAGTGTATTATTTATTATTATATAAGGTATTATATTGTAATACATTATATTAAATTATATTGTGTATTATATAGATGGACATTATTAAATTAGATAAGTATATACGTCATGTCATAGGTTTGATTTTAGGTGCAGGTGATGGAGATGAAAGATGTTTTGTCTTTATTTCACAGTACCTGACCCATTTAACTTTTAATTACTTTCAGAATACAAGCTCACAGTTTTTGAAAAATGTTATTTCTTTTTGCCATGGTGCTGTAGATAACAATGCAGCAGAGATGTTTTCAGCAACAAATTAATTTCACTTGCTAAAACAGTCATCTGTATTTAACGAGTTATCTTAAATAAAATATAGAAATGAAATGTTAAAATTCACACACTCAAACTCGGTGACACAGAAGGATTGGGATCAGTTTAGCTACTGTCTGAAAGCAAAAGTGTTCAGGGGTTTGCCATTATTTCCTCCCTCTTCGTCATTGATTTCTTACTCTCTTTCTCTCTCATTGATCTTGCTTTATCTCTCCTCTTTCTTTCACTTGCTGCACTTTCATTAGTGTTACACAACGCCTCTTCTGAAGAGCTCACACTCTCTAGAGTCTTTTCTCTGTGTGTGTGTGTGTGTGTGTGTGTGTGTGTGTGTGTGTGTGTGTGTGTGTGTGTGTGTGTGTCCTGATTATAAGATAAAGGCTAATGAGTATGCCTGCAGCTGACATTTGAGCTGTAATTCAACCTGTAAACACACACTCATGGGCCTCTCTTCCTTCCTTCCTACTCTTACTACATTTCTTCTTGTTGCTTAATTATCCGTTTGAATCATACCCTCATAAAAGTGGAGCACATAGGGCGGCTTGATTTCTGCTCATTAGTTTCTTGTTATGATTTTCGTTATCTCCCCTAAACACAGGTGAGACTAAAACAAACCTCTTGCTTTGTTGTGTTAGACCTGCTAGAGATTGTTTGCATGCAGTAAGATAACCATACATATCGATCAGTGCCTGATCTACTTCAGTGCTCTGGAGTCATGGAGGAGTATTTGTGTTTGATGGAGGGTATTTGCTGTGAGCTTAAGAGCAAGAGAGAAGCAACATTAGAGGGAAAGACATGCAAGAACGAGTGTGAAAAACAAGTTTAAGACTGCTTTCTGTATCACTGGATATGCTGTTATGTAAGGGAGTTACTTGCAGTCTTTTTCTCATTCTCTTTTCAAGCCCAGTGAATCTGTATTAGCATGAATATTAAGGTTCATTGCCAAAAACACACTCTAAAAAAAGACTCTGGGAGAATCTCATTGCAGATTGTAGATGTTAAAAAGAATGTGTTTGGGTTTTTCAACTTCAGCTTTTGTTTGACAGGTGGTGGGTGGGTCTCAGGGTTCTCAGGTGAAGCTGTCAGATGGCTCAGTGAAGATGGTAACAGCTGCCGCAGCAAGTCACCTGAACAAACCCGGCACAACCACCCTAAGAATGACGGGAGGTGTCATCACTGCCACAAGCTCCACCCCATCCACACCCAGTGCCACACCCACCTCTCAACAGGTAACTTTCAACTGAAACAAAAAATGTTCATGCCGGATCCTCACTGTGTTGTACCTCCATCGCAAAGTTTATATACTGAAATCACTTTGTCCATTTATAGTCCCTCTAATGTTTTTCCCCCTACAGTCAGCAGAAGCCACTGGAGGATCATCCTCTCAGCCATTCCCTCAGACAGCTAAAGTGCCACCGCAGCACCCTGTGCTTGTAGCTGCCAATCAAGCCGCGGTGATCAGTGCAGCCAAGAGTGCCAGCTCTGCCGCCAACACAGCAAAGAGTTCTGCCTCTGGCACCGGCGCCGTAGTCACAGTCGCAAAGAGCGTCAACATGCCTCTCATTAGCCTGTCGAAGGGGGTGGGGTCATCTGTAGTAGGCGGGGCCAAGAGCTCCAGCCCCTCACTGGTCACCGCAGCATCACTGATTGGTGGAGGAACTGTCAGCGGGAAAACTGCTGCCACCATCTCAGGTAACCCGTGTTCTGCTGTGCAGAGTTGCCGGTTGTTTAAAAAAATGTCTTACAAGGATAGTTCACATAAAAATTAAAAATTCTCTCTTTTATTACCCAGTCTCATGTCGTTCTAAACCTCTAAGACTTTCATTCATCTTCAGAACACAATTTTTGATAAAATCCGAGAGCTTTCTGACTTTGCATAGACAGCAGTGCAACTGACACGTTCAAGATGCAGAAATGTAGTAAGGACGTTGTTAAAATAGTCCATGTGAAATCAGTGGTTTAACCTTAATTTTATGAAGCTTTTGGTGTACAAACAAGAGAAGAAATTGTTGAATTGAATAAAGTTATTTTTGTTTTCTTTGCTTACAAAAAGTATTCTTGTGGCTTCATAAAATTAAGGTTAATCCATACATGTCCCATGGACTATTTTAACAATGTCCTTACTACCTTTCTGGGCCTTGAGTGTGGTAATTACATTGCTGTCTATGCAGGGTCAGAAAGCTCTTGGATTTAATCAAAAATATCTTTGTTTTTCAGTTATTAATGACAGAATTTTCATTTTTGGGTGAACTATCCCAGTGACCAACAGAAAGCTGCTTGGTTTTAAAGGGACTTCTGTATGAGCCGTGCCGCACACATCGCTACACTATTGACAATAGACAATCGCCTGTGAAATTTCACTGAAATATTGTTAATGTGACCGCACATTGAGAGTGACAAACCGCTAAAGCTCTTACAGACTCCCACAGGCTTTTAAATTGGATCACAAAAATGTTGTCTTTTTTCCCATCTGGTGGCTGAATGGTCTGTCCATTAGCTTCAAGAGTGAAATAAATATTGGTCAACACTCTGAATTAGGGGTGGGTGGTATGTCAGAGTGTTTTGTGCATAGACAAAATCAGTGAAAAATGATAAATAACCATGTTACATTGGACATTTTTTGATAATACAAGCCCTACACTTGCTTGAAATGCTTCATTTGTTAATTTCGATCATGTGTGACCCTGGGCCACAAAACCAGCCATATTTTTTAATATAGCCATTTTTTTTAAAAATTGAGATTTATACATCATAGGCTAAGACAATATTTGAGATACAACTATGTGAATATCTGGAATCTGAGGGTGCAAAAAAATTGAAATATATAGAGAAAATCGCCTTTAAAGTTGTCCAATTGACATTCTTAGCAATGCATATTACTAATAAAAAATTAAGTTTAGATATATTTACGGTAGGAAATGTACAAAATATCTACATGGAACATGATCTTTACTTAATATCCTAATGATTTTTGGCATAAAAGAAAAATTGATCATTTTGACCCATACAATGTTTTTTTGGCTAATACTACAAATATACCTGTGCTATTTATGACTGGTTTTGTGGTCCAGGGTCACATATTCTGGGATTCATATGTCACCATGATTCTCTTCATTCACAGGTATGTTGAAGTTGCACCAAGCTCAGTCCAGTTCCCAACAGACGGTTCTCACCATCCCAGCCAATCAGCTGAAGCAACTCAGCGTAGGCAGTGGGTCCTCAGGGCTGCAGACCATCTTGATGCCTGTCGGCAAAGGTAACGATACCCACACAGCCTGACTCACACTCCTGATCTCTAATGTCCTCAAGGCTTTGAGTCTGTGTAATATCGTCAAGTTAGACTTCTTATTTTTAGCTTCAAGTTCTAGTTAACTACTCCGTTCCAAAACCTAGAGAGATGCCTTGTGGTTAGATATCTTGGCTGGCAACCAGAAGATAGTAGGTTCAAGTCCCTACAAGTGGTGTCATGGTGGACTGTGTCGGGTTGTGACAGAGTTTTAATTCTGCCAGTCTTGGTGGACTGACATTTTTTTTGTCAGCAGTGTTGAGCCTGCCAGATTGTGTTTATCAAAGATGTTTGTTTTTGTTCAGCGTTCATCAGCGATGACAGTAATAGGTGAACAGAGCTCCAGAGATGCTCTCCTGTCAGACATGGTTTTCATTTTCTCATTTTGCGCTCTTTACCTGGTTGCTAGCTCAGTTTTTCGATTGATCTTTGCAGCACCATAGCAGCAGAAGCTGCCTCAGTTTAGTTTGTTTTATGTTGAAGGAGTGCAGTACTTGAACATCAGAGCAGTGGGACAGACCATTTCCTGTAACAGTATGCAAGCTGTTGTCATAGTGATGGATTGAAGTATGGACAAAAGTAATTGTGAGATTACAGGATTCTGTAATTGAGAAATGCCAGGCTTGAGTGCTCTTAACATTTATGAGAGACAACAGGAGCTACATGAACCAGATCATTAAAAAAAAAAACACTTAGTCATGGCTAAAAGATCACATTTGCTAAATTGGCACTATGGGTGGGCAATGTCAATGTTATTTCACACTGAGAAATTTCCTGATAACAATATATAATTATAAGTCATTTTATCTTCGTTATTAAAATTACCAGTAAAACAAAGATACAAATAAAATACGTTTGATAGAAAATGTCTATTTAACAGTAGTTTTCAAGTAAGAAATACTATAGATATTGAATACTGTAGAATATTGAATAATCAAATGTAAATGTAATACATTCTTCACTGTAAAAATGAAGTACAATTGAAGTCAAAAGTTTACATAGACCTTACAGAATCTGCAAAATGTTAATTATTTTACCAACATAAGAGTGATCATACAAAATGCATTTTATTTTTTTATTTAGTACTGACCTGAATAAGATATTTCACATAAAAGACATTTACATGTCCACAAGAGAAAATAATAGTTGAATTTATGTTTAAAATTCTTAATACTGTGTTGTTACCTGAATGATCCGCAGCTGTTTTTTTGGCTTGTTTGTTTGTTTTTTGTTTAGTGATAGTTGTTCATGAGTCTCTTGTTTGTCATGAACAGTTAAACTGCACGCTGTTCTCCAGAAAAATCCTTCAGGTCCCACAAATTCTTTGGTTTTTCAGCATTTTTGTGTGTTTGAACCCTTTCCAAAAATGACTGTATGATTTTGAGATCCATCTTTTCACACTGAAGACAACGGAGGGACTCATATGCAGCTATTACAGAAGGTTCAAACGCCCACTGATGCTCCAGAAGGAAACAGGATGCATTAAGAGCCAGGGGTGTAAACTTTTGAACAGAATGAGGATGTGTAAATTTTTCTTATTTTGCCTAAATATCATTTTTTTATTTAGTACTGCCCTTCAAAAGCTACAGAACATACGTACATGTTCCCCAGAAGACAAAATAAGTTCAGTTTACCCTGATCTTTGAATACAAAAAGTTTTCACCCCTGGCACTTAATGCATTGTTTTTCTTTCTGAAGCATCCATGAGCATTTGAACCTTACATAATAGTTGCGTATGAGTCAAGCTAACATATAACTGTAAATAATTCTGCACTGTGAGGATATATTTACAATACATACTAGGGCTGCATGATAAATCGCATGGGATTGTCAGTCCAGTTTAGTCAGTAAAGCTGGTACTTTGATTAGTAGTAAATCTCGATCACGTGCGTTCAGCTGACAAGCTACGCAAAATCGCGCTCATAATCGCAGATGAATCGCATTGTCAGTGATTTACAGCTCTGTGTATTAATTATCGCTCCAACTGAACGCACGTGATTGAGATTGACTACTAATCAAAGTACCGGCTTTACTGACTAAAGGCGCCTGACAATCGCATGCGATTTATCGTGCAGCCCTAATACATACCATGATATAGCAAAATGTCTGTCAATAGGCACTTTATATCGTCGCCATACAACAGACGTAGTTATTTTAGTACTTTACCTCGCTCTCCCACTATTGTTATTTAAGGCTACACATTGTGCCGGTGCTGGTTTCCTATGATCAGAAAAACATGAAGCAAGTTTTTGTAGCAGTTAAAGTAGACCTAACAACAATTATTGTACTAATGGCTTCCCAGAGGACCCCAGATTTACATTTTTACATTTATGCTTTTAGCAAATCCCCTTATTTGAAGCAACAGATTAGCAACATTTGATAGATTAATACTGCAAAGTAATATTGTACACTATGTATTATGGCTTGTCTAATAATGGTCCATAAATAATAAAGTCAAAGTTAATTTACCCATGTGCCTCTGAGTCATTGGGGACTATCCAGAAAAGATTTTCACTTCAGGTCTAGCAGTACCCTAGAGATTGCTATTGATGTGTAATTAGCAGTAAATTGGTATTGGTCCTAATTGAATTGTAACTTTGAATCTTGATCGTGCAATTTAGCTTGAATATTTTGTGAAGAATAACAGTGCTTGCTAGAAAATAAGCAACAGGCTTGCACTTACCTTCATTCTCTGTCCTTACCTTCATTCTTCATGACTCAGCAGTCATGTATTCAGTCTTTAATAAATATAAAAAAATACTGTATATTCAAAAATACACTACACTGGACAGTAAGATTTTTAATGTTTATTTAAGAAGTCTCATCAGCGCTGATAGCCTTGTGGGCAGCGCGTCAACATACAGCCCCATTGCGCTCCAGGTGTCCTGTGTTCGAATTCCAACTCGAGGACCTTTCCCGATCTCACCCCCCTTCTCTCTCCAACTTTGCTTCCTGTCAATTCTGATTTGTCCTGTCACAATAAAGGCAAAAAATGCCAAAAAACAGATTTATTACTGTAATCAAAGTTACATTTTCAGCATAATTACTCTAGTCTTCAGTGTCACATGATCCTCCAGAAATCATTCTAATATGCTGATTTGCTGTTCAAAAAACATTTATTATTATTATCAATATTTAAAACAGATGAGTACATTTTTTTTTCAGGATTTTTTGATGAATAGAAAGATCAGCATTTATCTGAAATAAAAAGCTTGTGTAACATTTTACACTATACCATTCAAAAGCTTGGAGTCAGTATTTTTTATTAATACTTTTAAGAAATGAATACTTTTATTTAGCAAAGGTGTTTTTTTTTTTATGCTCCCCAAGGCTGCGTTTAATTGATTTATTTGATCAAATGTATAAAATATTACAAAATATTATTACTATTTTAAGTAACTGTTTTATTTCTGTGATAGCAGAGCAGAATTTTCAGCAGCCATTGTCTTCAGTGTCACATGATCTTTTAGAGATCATTGTAATATTCTGATGTGGTTCTCAAGAAACATTTATTAATATTACCAATGTTAAAAACACTTGTGGTGCATAACAGAAGTTATGCTTTTTTTATACTTGTATTTTTTATGAATAGCAATTCAGAAGGACAGCTATTTTTTTAAACAGAAAACTATTGTAATGTTATAAATGTCTCATTTGTTTATGTTACAGTCATGCAATCTGGTGCTAAAGGTGCATCAGGCAGCAACACAACCACGAGTGGAGCTGCTTCCTCCGCATCCACACCTGTAGCTCAAGGTGAGATATGCGCACACACATGCATACGGTGGATATAAGGTCAAGATGTTATGTGTATAACCATTTAATCCACTGATTTCATTCTTTTTCTTTACCTCTGTTGTGTTTGCGTCTTTACATAGTCAAAACTGAACCTGGTTTGGTTAGCTCCACTTGTACGACTCCAGTACCCCAAACATCTGCCCCAGCCTCTACAGCACCCACCTCTGGTCCCCTGCCGACAACCCCCACATCCACAGACCCAGCTGCTACTATTAAAGTAGAACAGGGCATAGAATCTACAACACATGAACTTATCAAGTAAGAAGCGCACACTCTATTGAGTCTCTCATTTCTGATCTGTCTAAATGTCAGTTTTTCCCTAAGGGTTCTATTTCTGCATCGACACCCGCAGACATGCACATTCGCAATTTTGAATTTTTAAATTGCGTTTGTTGCCATAGTAACAACTAGTCAGCAATAATTCTGATGTCATTCTCATGATGCTTAATTGAGTTAATACTGATTTAATTATCATGACATTTTGAGTTGAATTTCTCCAAAAGTAATGACTTGCAGTTTCTTGGGTGAATAAATAGTTCATTAATTTATCACTCTGACCAGTTCTGTGAGTACGTAATTTCTCTAACCAATTCGAACTCATAATTAGGGCTGGACAATGTCACCTAAAATCAAAATCTTGATTAATGTTTTATCTCGATTATAATTAATGAATGATTATTTTTAATTTAAATTTTTGCCCTCATAGTTATAGATGTGAAACTGACTCATGATCGCTGTTGCATGTGTTCTTCCTCTCAGTGATCTTGTCCTGTCACTCTATATGCACAAGTATTTACTCTGGGTTCGCACTGGTTTAAATAAAGTGCAGCGCAGAATGCCTACTCTGCTATCTTGCCGCCAAATAAAAAAGTTGCCATGCCAACCTGCTACAGTAAACTCTGCTATAAACAAAACTTGCAAACTCTTGCTCTGCCTCCGTGGTCTTCTGATTGATCCACTGTTTTGGAACTGACATTGATAAGTGGCGCTGTGTGTAAAAGTTTAAATTAAATGTGGTACTTACGTGCGAGATGCTGCAAAAGACGTGAGCACAGCGGTCATACATGTGTGTGTATAGCGCTGACTACACACGCGGTAGTATGTTTTTATTTTGGTAAAGTATTAACATGGTAATTACTTTTATTTTATGTGAGAAACACTGGAAACATTAAAAATGTAAAATACACGTGTTGCTATGGAGCATGACTGCTGCTCAATATGAGTGTCGGAAATTACATTTTTTTGCTAATACACTACCAGTCAAACGTTTTTGTTGTTTTTTTTTGTTTGTTTTTTTTAAAGAAGTCTCTTTCTGCTCATCAAGCCTGCATTTATTTGATCCAAAATACAGTAATATTGTGAAATATGTTTACTGTTTAAAATAACTGCTTTCTATTTAAATATATTTTAAAATGTAATTTATTCCTGTGATTACTCCAGTCTTTAGTGTCACATGATCCTTCAGAAATCATTCTAATATGCTGATTTGCTGTTCAAAAACATTTATTATTATCAATATTTAAAACAGGATTCTTTGATGAATAGAAAGATCCAAAGATCAGATTTATCTGAAATAAAAAGCTTTTGTAACATTATTCATTATACCATTCAAAAGCTTCAGTATCATTTTTTTTGATAAAGAGATTAAGAAATTAAAATTTGTATTTAGTAAGCATGCTTTAAATTGATCAAAAGTGATGATAAAGACATTTATAATGTTACAAAAGATTTCTATTCTATTTCTATTCATCGAAGAAACCTGAAAAAAAAATCTACTAAGGTGTTTTCAACATAAATGTTTTCTTGAGCATCAAATTAGAATTTTACAATAATTTCTGAAGGACCATGTGACTGGAACAATGATGCTAAAAATTCAGCTTTGAAATCTCAGGAATAAATTACATTTTAAAATATAATTAAAAGCAGTTATTTTAAAAAAATGTTACTGTTTTTGCTGTACTTTGGATAAAATAAATGCAGGCTTGGTGAGCAGAAGAGACTTATTTAAAAACATTAAAAAATGTTTGACTGGTAGTAATGATGTTGAAAGCTTGTAATATTTGTGTACATACTTTTTTTTAAAAATTGTCAATCTCTCTCAGTACGGAGCACATTGAGAACATGACACAACTTCTGACGGCTATAGTGAAGAAATTCCCTCTGATTGTCCCTGAAAAAAGTAAGTTTGACACAGTTTTGAAGACTTTCAAAACAACTATTTTCTTGTCAGAGAAAAAAAAAAATATTTTAATATTTTAAATGTCTATTTTAAGTGTCACAGAGGCATTTATTTGATCTCAAATACATTAAAAACAGTAATATTGTGAATTATCAAATAAAGTCATTTTCTATTTTAATATTTTTTAAATGTATTTTATTCCTGTGATGCTGAATTTTCAGCAGACATTAGTCCAGTATTCAGTGTCATGTGATCCTTCAGAAATCATTCTAATTGGCTCATTTTGTACTCAAGAAACATTTGTCGTCATCATCAATGCTAAAATCAGTTATTTGCCTCCAGTCATTTAATCTGCATAAAAAGAGTTAATTTACACTAGTCCAAACCAGTCAAAGTTGGTGTGTTCTTTACAGATGAGGACTCTCATCCATTCTGTGCCACCTCCGTGGATCAGTACTACTCGTGGAACATTGGCAAACGCAGAGCTGCCGAGGTAAATGAGTGTTTGTCTTTCATCTAGTCTTGAGTGCATCTGTAAGATCTGTTGGATTGTGTTTGTTTACGTTATTTTCCTTTCTCTCCATGTAGCTGCAGCGAGCAGTGGCTGTGCGCCGTGTGTGCGCTGATCTGTTAGAGAGGACACCCCGGCTTCAGGCCCTCACTCCACCCAGAACAAAAGAGGTTCTTCGCTGGTGCCGTCTGCGTGGTTACACACCCCCCGACCCTGAACCCCAGCGCACAGAGGAGGACTCCATCGAGGACATACTCACACAGATCGACAGTGAACCCGGTGAGGGCACACATGCTTGTGTGTGTGTGTGTGTGTGTTGAACCCTTGGTTGAGGGTAATTCATCATGGCCTGTGTCTCTCTCAGCTATCCAGAATGTTGACTTGCGCAAGACTTGGCACAGACAATGCAGTAGTGTTCTCTCTCTCTCTCTGTAGTTTCCAGTGATGGTGCATTAGCCTGTATAATGATGAGATAATAAGTATTCATAGTTCATAGTTGGGCATGAATTCAACTTAGGCATAAGCAGCTGAATTTCAACATCAGCTCTGCTTCAGTCCCTACTGAGTTTCCTATCTAGACAGCATTTTAAGGCGTCATAGATTCATGCAACTTTCATGAACAAGGCTCTACTAGAATGCATTGCAATAAACCGTGGAAGATTCAAGATGGGAAATGTTTTATTCAGTATTAAAAATTATTTTCTCAGTTTCATCCAGTGAACTGCTTCACCCAAAATTAGTTTTTGCTGTTTTTTTTGTGCTATGAGAGTGGTGTCATTAGCTCAGCTAAGTGCTGACATCATACTCTATTGGTATCGACTTTACATTAGCGTTAGTGCACCTCGCATGAGCTGTGTTTGTTTGAATGAGTAACCACTAATGGAGATGTGGTCCATGAAGAGTGTTTTAAAATCAGTCGCTAATGAGATTTATTTTCAGTTAGCATGTTGCCTTAGAAATATCCTGTGTAGACCGTAGACAGAGAGGAGGTTCACTAGAGTGCCTTGTTTGTTGTACTGTTTTCTCATGCCTCCCTTATTGTTTTCAGCCTCTGTTAACGTGCTTTCCAGGTTTGCTTTTTGTGGTGTTGTTCAGTGTAAAACACTTTGTGAAGGGCACTATACAAACTAATAATAATAAAATACAAACTGATAATAATAAATAATAATAATTATTTGGCATTTATAGACTAATATTATAATTATTAAGCACTTTGTAACTTAAGAATAATAATTATTAACTATAATTAAATAATAATAATACTTGACAAATTATAATAATTATTAGGCATATTATAAATGTATTAAAAATAAATACTAATAATAATTAGGCACATATAAACTTATTAAAATAATTAATTATTATTATTCTATTATTATAAGTAAAAATACTATCTAATAATAAATAATAATAATTAGGCATTTTATGAACTATTATTATTATTATTAAGCACTATGTAACTTCAGAATAATAATTAACTGTAATTAAATAATAATAATAATAATACTTGACTAATTATAATCATTATTAGGCACATTAGAAACGTATTAAAAAATAATACTAATAATACTAATTATTATTATTATTATTATTATATGGCAAACTAATACAAACTAATAATAATTATAATATTTATAAACAATTATTATTATTATTATCATTATTATTAAGCACTATGTAACTGTTAATAATAATTATTAACTATACTTAATAATACTTGACTAATTATAATAATTATTAGCCACATTATACAATTTATACATTTAAAAATAAATACTACTACTACTACTAATTATTATTATAAGGCAAAATACAAACTAATAATAATTAATTAGGCATTTTATAAACTGTTGTTGTTGTTATTTTTATTATTATTAAACACTATGTAACTGTTATGAATAATAATTAACTATACTTAAATAATAATTTAATAATTATAATAATTATTAGGTACATTAAAAATGTATTAAAATAAATACTACTACTACTTCTACTACTACTACTATTAATAATTATTATTATTATTATATTTTTGCACTAACACGTGTGTGTGTGTGTGTGTGTGTGTGTGTGTGTGTTAGAGTGCAGCTCGACTCTGACGGGCTGTGAGGAGTTGTCTCAACGTCTGGAGCAACTTCAGAGGATTCTGAAGGCGGAGCCTGATGAGGAGGATGACGAGCCTCTTGACATCATCAGTGTGAAAGACATAGACGCTGCCAAGGTCAAAATCAAACTGGAACAGGATGAGGCCGAACAGGAACCCAAGTTCTTCTTGGGGCGCTGCCCATCGACCCAGTTCATCAGAGACACAGCAGAGCAGGTGAGTGAGACTGAAATGTTCTTTTTGTCTCCCTACCTGCATCCAGACTTTCGGCTGTGTCATACATGTAATCATGTTGTGTGTGTGTGTGCTAGATCGGCGTCACACTGCAGCAGGTGGAGGTGGAGAAGAACGTTTTTGCTCCAGTCGTGGAGACCATGATTCTTAAGGTAAGTAGTCTGAGTAATTACTTTTATTTTATGTGAGAAAATATGACTTGATGGCGGTTCACATCAAGAATGATAACTATAAATTTTTAATACCCTAATATAGACATCATTATAGTTATAGTTCTTGGTGTGAATGGGCCTTTACACTAACTTTTTACTAATGTTTTGTTTTAAATATGGTAAACGGTAGCCTCTCCAACTGTCTGACTTAATCATCAAATATGTTCTGATTCATTTTACTGTTTACTTTCAGTAAACAGTAAAATGCAAAACTGCAAAACTGTTTACTTTCAGTAAACAGTTTTGTTTTGTCTTGGGTAGGACACTGTGTTACTCTAGATAATGCATTTCGTAACATGTCAAAGTGCTGAATGTTGTCTAAATCTCTCCTTAGGCTGTGGAGCAGTTCACCAGTGAAATCCTCAGGGAGTCTTTGGCCAATGCCCATGGGAAATCCCAGCAAAACAGGTCAGTGCACCGCCCGTATGTCAGTACAAGATTAATCAGGACAGATGGGCAGACCAGCATGATTTAGAGGAAAAAGCTCTTCAGTTTTTTCAGATACAGCTTGTAACATTATTTTGAAAAACTCTGAGCATTGAACTTTGTCTAATGTGATTTGATTATGATTGGGAGAGGAAGTACTTTATGATAGTACATAATTATCAGAGCACTGAGAATAGCTTATGAAAATCTGATTTATTTGAGTGGTAGAGCAGCAAAACCCAGCCCTGAGAGAGAAGAGATTGGCTCAGTGCTGCTGTACTTACTCAGCACATCTGCTTTCATTCACATGCCTGACACACACTCACAGATTGAGCAGAATATTTCATCAGCCTTTTATACAGTATTCGGTAACTGCCTTTTATAGAGCACCGTTTTAAATGAGGATCAGTCAAGCAGGAACTGATCGAAGTCTCATACATTAACAGAAAGCAGCAGTTTGACAAGACTCTCAGACCGCTCATTTAATGCTCAAAGGTCAATAACCCATTATACCAAGATAGCAAATGCACCGTGAGATTTCTCGCTCTCCTTCCCATCCTCGTTTCATTCCTCTCTTCTTGTCTCCACAGAACTCCGAGAGAGATATCGGCAATGGACGTGCATCAGGCCATTAGCTCTATTCCCACTTGTGATTTTCTGACTAATAGGTAATTTTGCTCATCCTTATTTTAGGCTTTTCAGCATTTATCATCAGGGTTCCCACGGTCTTGAACAACCTGGAAACTAGGGCTCGGTAAAAATATTGATTTCTTGATTTTAATCAATTCTCAGTTTTACGAACTACAGATTCTTAAATCCTAAGAATAAGTCTAGCCTGTTTTTAGTTTAAAGAACAGAACATTGTAGCACGCCTCCCATCCAATAAATCACAATAAGCTTTGTGCTTTGTTCCTTTCGATATGAAACAAAGTCTCAGATTTCAAATTCGGTGCATTTTATTACAATATTCAAACAATAAATGCCGTTTTGCCACTGTTAATATGGAGTAACGCATCACTCCAGCACCTCAGTTCAACAGAAACGGCAGCATCTCCTCTGCTTTAATACCAGTTTTAGCACAAACTTAACATGAGTAAACAATTAAAGGTATGTTAAAAGAGAGAGTACAACTTACCGAAATCCGTATCCTGTCTCATGTAATCACTCAATTTGTATTTCAACCATGTAGAGACGTCAGTGTAACAGCTTGTAAACAATATTTCACATAATGTCACATTTACTTCCGAGAAAAGCATTTGGTGACCATATGCTCGAAAAATGAACTCTACAGAAGAGCATTTTGCTAAATATATATGTACCATGTAATATTTATTAGAAATTTCACTGTTCTTCAATGTTTAATTTGTTTGAATGAATCTATCAGGTTTTTATGACAGCCACCATTTAAATGTTTATAATTCCAAAATTGAATTGGAGTAGAAATATATAATTATGTAATCGTAACTGTATTATTATAAAAACGTCATACAGTATAATTTAAGCATTTAATACAAATCAGTTCATTTTAACCTTCAATGTTATAGTAATATAGTACCAAATTACTCTTATGTATATTTTACACCATTACTTGAGGGTTTTTTTTTTCCTTAAAAACTTTGTTTATTAAAAGTTTGTGAATCAGAATCTAACTGGTGTCAAAATCCAGTCCTACTGGAAACAGGGTTAAATTTTTGAAATTGTGAATTAAATAAAATAAAAATAAACAAAATATAAACAAACATGAAATGTCTCTAGTAAAGTTATGCGCAGTATTAAATTGGGTTTGAAATGCCTTTTATCAGTGCAGTTTCTATAAATAAAATTAAAATTTAATAAATAAAAATAAATATACACTACCAAGCAAAAGTTTTTGAACAGTAAGATTTTTAATGTTTTTTAACGAAGTATCTTCCGCTCACCAAGCCTGCATTTATTTGATCCAAAATACAGCAAAAACAGTAACATTTTTAATATTTTACTATTTAAAATAACAGTTTTCTATTTGAGTACATTTTAAAATGTAATTTATTCCTGTGAATTCAAAGCTGAATTTTTAGCATCATTACTCCAGTCACATGATCCTTCTGAAATCATTCTAATATTCTAATTTGCTGCTCAAAAAACATTATTATTATAATTATTATTATTATTAATATTATGTTGTTTCAGGTTTCTTTGATGAATAGAAAGTGCAGAAGAACAGCATTCTTCTGAAATAGAATTCTTTTGTAATATTATACATGACAATTTTGATCAGTTTAAAGCATCCTTGCTAAACAAAAGTATTACTTTCTATAATTTCTTTCCTCGCCAAAAAGCATACTGACTGCAAGCTTTTGAATGGTATAGTGTATAATGTTACAAAAGCTTTTTAATTCAGATGAATGCTGATCTGTGGATTTTTCATCAAAGAATCCTGAAAAAAACTTGACCATTTTAAATATTGATAATAATAGTAATAATGTTTCTTGAACAGCAAATTAGCATATTAGAACGATTTCTTAAGGGTCATGTGACTGGAGTAATGATGCTAAAATTTAGCTTTGAAATCACAGGAATAAAATACATTTTAAAATATATTCAAATAGAAAACAGTTACTTTAAATAGTAAAATATTTCAGAATTTTACTGTTTTTGCTGTACGTTCCTTCCTTCCTTCCTAATAAATGCAGGTTTGGTTAGCAGAAGAGACTTCTTTAAAAAAAATCTTACTTTTAAAAACATTTGACTGGTAGTGTAGTCTGGTAGTCTGAATTTGATTTTCAATATGATTTTTACAAATACTTATATAAACAATCTTAAACGACTTTTCTGTCATTGCTCAAAATGTGTGGGAACCCTTTATCATTATTATTCTAGTTTTATTTGTTTTAAACCTCACCATAAACTCTGTCTCTGATAGGTACATGGGCATCATGGTGAAGAATGAAGGCCATGCAGACTAACTTCACTCGTTGGCATCTGACCACAGATGGACAGGTGGACTGTCATACACAGACTCCTCCCCCTCACATTGCTTAAAGGTGGAGAATGTGCAAGGGCTGACCAATCAGGTGCAAATGCCCTCTAACTTGCCAGTGTCATAATAGAAGTCAGCCATTATTACAACATCTGTTATATACGAGGGTACTGAACCCAAACAGAGCTTGACACGCAGCCAGAACAGCATTTGTTTCGTATGGCTGAATCACTCTATTTATACGTTTTTCATACTTCCTTTATGAATTCTGTGATATTTATGAACTCTGATTCAGTATATGTAACCATCAGTACAATAACTACAGTACAGTGTTAATGAGCAGGTACAGTAGATGCAGAAGCCTCTGCCCTATTATTCTACTTTCATCAGGACCCTCAATTACACAGGATCACATTAACCTGCTTTGCCATTGACACAAAGCGATTTAGCTTGTGTTAGTCTTAAAGGAATAGTTCACCCAAAAATAACTTCTCTGGAATGATTTTACTCACCTAATGTTGTTTAAAATGATGGCGTTGCAGACATTAAATGAGCCACTGAACAGTTAACCAGGAGAAGGTGATTCGTTTTTTGTGCAGCTTTATGTAAAATCATTAATTCATTGTCTTTTTAACAAGTCTTAAATGATCGGCTCATGTTCTGAGATCCTTGGATGGAGATTAAATGTCTGTTTTGAGTCACACATCTTCACTAGTTTTCACACGAGGGCAAAGAATGTCTAAGAAAAGTCTTAATCGTGTTGTTTTCATATGAATATGAATCATTTTCATACAGCTGTGGGATTTATGAAGGATTAAACTTAAGTGAGTGTGAAAGTTGTTTTTTTTTATATACGTGTGTGTCATTTGGGGGCATTGAGGAAAATGTGCAGATAGACAGGAGGCATTTGTGTATTTGCTAAAACAAACTGTTTGGTGGGCTACTTTGTGTCATACAGCTAGCATCAGTTTATGTGTCCTTGTGTATAAATGCATCAAGAAAATTCTTCTGGTGTGTTTGTGTGGATGGGAGAGAATGTATTGCTGTGTGTTTATTCAGTGTTAAAGTCTACACTTGTCTAACCAAACTCCTGAATGTTTTTCCTTCACATTGTGTATCAAAAAATAGCTATTCTTGTATTAAAAATGGTCAGTCTGCCACTAAAATGGATCCAGCTGTGCTGATTTGTTCTGTTCTTTGAGCAAATGTCAGTGCAAATGAAATGTCACATAGCAAAACAATAACAAGATGAACTTTAGAAGGATCAGAAATAGATTTAAGATATTTTCTTTCAGTTGATTATTTTTTTTTAAGCGTGACTCAGTTTCTCTTTAAAAAAATGTAAAAAAATATATAATAAAGTACTAGGGCTGGGTAAAAATATTTATTTTTCAATTATCGATTCTCATTTTTACGGAAAGATATTGAAAAATCCAAAGAATCCATTAGTCTAGCCTGTTTTCAGTTAAAGGAGAACTCCACTTCTATAACAACAATTCACAAATAATTTACTCACCCCCTTGTTATCCAAGATGTTCATGTCTTTTTGTCTTCAGTCGTGAAGAAATAGTTTTTTGAGGAAAGCATTTCAGGATTTTTCTCCATATAATGGACTTCACTGGTGCCCCGATTTTGAACTTCCAAAATGCAGTTTAAATGCAGCTTCAAATGTCTCTAAACGATCCCAGCTGAGGAAAAAGGGTCTTATCTAGCAAAACGATCTGTCATTTTTTCAGAAAATAAAAATGTGTATACTTTTTAAGCACAAAAGCTGGTGTAGCACAGGCTGTGGGATGCGCGTTCATGTACTACTGAATTACGTCGAAAGGTCATGCGAAAGGTAGGCCAAACCACAGACTCAAAGGGAACGCGCAAAGACTAAGGAAGTGGAAGTGCAAGTAAGTCAAACGCTGTTTACAAACAAAAAGGTACAACAATGTCGGACGATTCTGAAGTTGTAGGAGAAAATAACATGGAGTTTTTCGAAATACTCTACCTTTTTGAGCTGGAGTACACAGACGATGAACTTGTGGTGATTCGAAGACGTGATTCGTAGTAGTGATGGGAAGTTTGGATCATTTTACCGACTCGGACCTTTGAGTCTCGTTCAGCAAAATGAACGAATCTTTTTTCGAGTCATAAGATGAACGAACGACTCGAAACAGGTGAACTAATTCCAGTACAGAACTTACAGTTTTTCTCAATTGCTTAAACACATTTCTTGAAATTATGCCTCGCTTTTGCGAAACTCTAAACACAAATCCGTAACTTCTAACTCAATTCTCCGAACTTACTATATTCAGGTCAAAATGAAGCTCTCCACTCAAAACAACTCAATCTTGCTGAAAAAAACAAACTTTTCTCTTAGACATGACACACAAACCCTCAAAAACACACACACTACAACACAGTTTTACACACTGATGAGATCAATTGAAAACAATACTACGAAAACTGGTAATAACTGTTGCTTGGAAAAAAAAAATGATGAATACAACAAATGTATGCATTTGCAAGTGTTTTAATCCTTAATTTATTGTACTGTAGAGTACAGCACAAAACAGCAAACAACAACAAAAATAATTATTCTACCCCAGCATCCATGTCTTTGGTCTGGGACAGGCCAAACAACCTCCTCAACATCACACTCTAATTGGTTACAACCCTGGCATGCATCAGCTAAAATATAGAAGACTGCTTGTTTTCTTGCCCTTGCCCTTCCTATTTCTCTTCCATGTTGTTGTCGTCGTCCTCCTCCTTCTTCTCCTCCTCTTCCTCTTTCACCTCCTATTCTTTGTCTTCGAAATTGCATATTACTGTATGCGGGATATTGATTGAAAAAGACCAGATAGGATACACAGTTACACTTTTACTAGTGGTCTGACAAAAAAAAAAATCAACATAAAAAAAAAAAAGAAATAAAATATAAATACATTACAAAGTCATTGTGAAATAGAAAAGAGAAATATGGGCAAAGGCCGAAATATAAATTAGAAAGTCCAGAATTTGTAACTCTTGTGTTGTCCTCTGTCTATATATGCTTCCCAACTGAAGGTTCATGAGATGTTGAGATGTACCTTTGAGCTATTACAGAGAACTGCTTTATCATCGGTTGATCTGTAGTCTCTACATTAGTGAAAGTCAGTATTCACTTGAACAATTCATGGCAAATTTACAAAAAGTCTAATAGAAATGTGTAGAATATGCTTGACAGCTAGATCAAAAATGTAGCATTTACTGCAAAGACATATACAATGAGCTAATGACTTGATGTTTTGAGGGGAAAGACTATAGCAACATGAAAACCGCAGACAAATCAGTTGCATAATCAGCTGCATGAATATACCAAAGCAAACGCAACTTGTTAAAAAAAAAAATTGCACAATGTGCACAAGTGACTAGATGATGTGGAGGTTGAACAAGTAGTTTTGAGAATTTCATTTCTGATCTGAGAAATGCACCAAACTAAGCTGACTTTGGCACTTTTATCTCCATCGAAGGTTCTGATTGGTGTGTGATAGATTTTGACTCCTAGTGTTTCCACTTGGGTAATTGTGTGCTAATTGAGCTCAAACTTTGCAGACTCGAGTGAACAATATTGAATGCTAGTGCTTTCTAAATGATCACATGGTGTAAGCACTGAGAAATGTAGGGATTTGTGTGTAGAGTTTTGCAGTAACAGTTCACCAAATCTGACTCATGTGTTAAAGCAGGGGAATAGTGTTTATAGTTCAGGGAAATGGGTGTGCTTTTTGAAAAATGGCATTATGGTTTTGAAATTTTAGTTCAAAAGACTAGTTATAGTGTTTTAGCAATTGAGAAAAACTGTAATAGGATGTTGCGCATGCGCGATTGAACGAATCACTCAGCGAGACGACTCGTTGTTCCCGAGTCACAATAAAGATTCGTTCAAAATGAACAGTCCGTGGACGGGCATTCAAGAGTCTGTGCTAAGCGAGCTTTTGTGCTTACAAAGTATACAAATTTTTATGTTTTGAAAACAACGACCGATTGTTTCGCTGGATAAGACATTTCTTCCTCGGGTGGGATCGTTTAGAGCCCGTTGAAGCTGCATTTAAACTGCATTTTGGAAGTTCAAATTCGGGGCACCATTGAAGTCCATTATATGGAGAAAAATCCTGAAATTTTGTCCTCAAAAACCATAATTTCTTTACGACTGAAGACAGAAAGACATGAACATCTTGGATGACAAGGGGGTGAGTAAATTATTTGTAAATTGTTGTTCTGGAAGTGGACTTCTCCTTTAATGAACGAACTTTTTAGCATGGATACAATCCAATAAATCGCAGTAGCCTTGTGATTGGTTGCTTTTGATATGAAACAACGTCTCAGATTTTAAATTCTGTCCATTTTATTACATTATTAAAACAATAAATGCAGTTTTGGCGCTGTAGTGCCTCTGGAAGCGGGAAGTGCACGTCAACCGATCCTTCCTCCGCTTTGTTACGGTTACAACACGAACAAAACAATAAACATCGGAAGGTATGTTAAGAGAAAGAGTACATTTTATCGAAGTACGTTAAGTTTCCTGTCTCATGTAATAGCTCAATCAGTGTTTCAACCGTGGAAATATGTCAATATAATAGCTGTAAACAATGTGTCACGTTACGTCACATTTACCTCAGAAAAAAAAAAAAAAAAATTCGGTGATCATAAACTCGTTAGTAAGCCAGAAAAATTAACTATAGAGAGGAGCATTTTGCTAATTATATGCACCATATAACATTATCATAATTTCTTCAGTAAGGTTATCTGAATAAAGTTTTTATGATAGCCACCATATAAATGATTATATTTCAAAAAGCGAGTTGGGGTAGAAATATAATGTAATTTAAAGTTAACTAGTTTAGTATTATAATTTTAACCTTTAATATATGTATATTCATGTATATGTATATATATGTATATGTATATATAGCCAAAATCGATACTGAATCTAATAGAATCAGAATCAAATCTAATTGCAAGCATGTACAGCATATATTAAAATGAACCATGAAACTCAAACCCAGCCCACTGATAAAAAAGCTAACATTAACTTGGATTTTTGGAAAAAATAAAATTCTCTCTGGGTCAAAATGATTCGGGTTACAAAAAAGCAAAGCTAAAAAACATCAGTACTTTCCCAAAAATGCAAATTAATGTTATTGCATTGGACTAAAACCTACTGAGTTTGTTCACACAGCTATTACAGCTTACCAATTTTTATTTTTTTTAATTGAATCAACAAATAATGATTTTTAATGACAGCGTAGAGGTAATTTATGACAGTGTAAATTGTTTATATTGCAATAATGTGTAAGATTAGCTTGATTTATTACACAGCTACATGGAATACTTGATTCTGATTGGTCAGTCACCACATTCCAAAGGTATGTTTTTCCCCATAACAGCCTTTAAAAGCTAATAACACAGGCTCAACTGGGTAACTGCAGTCAGCACTGTTTGCTTGCTGGGAACATTTTATCTTTGTGGAAGCTTTGCGTTTGGTTCGCTAATAAAATTAAGAATCAGTTCAATATTATGTGCACAATTATTTAATTATGTTATCCTGGTATTGGGACTCACTCTCTCACACTCTTTTCGTCCAAAAATCAGTATCTTTTAGCGCCATTATTATTCATGTGGTGAAATGTCATGTAATGTGCTATGACTGCACTGTATCCCTCACATGTCAATCTAGTTTGAACTTGCTGCTGTCCTCGTGGAAGCGTTGCGGTCAAATATTGACCTCTCAGATCAGTGTTTCGTGTTAAATGATTTACTTTTGTGGCAAGCAGCTGTGTAATAAGTGGGATAATGTACGTCCAGCCGGTTGTTATCGCAAAATAAAGTCCTTCTATACACTTATTACACTCATATCGCTTCGGGCTGCTGATAAGTCTGTCGGGCTTTATTCTGCGGTAACAACCGGCTGGATGCACATTATCCCTTACTTAATCAGCTTTCAGTCAAATAATGTGGAAGCAAGTTTAAAGAATGCCATTTTTATTTAAATAGTTTGTCTTAAGTATTTTCCCCATTTATCTCTAAACCGAATTTACAAAAAACTTGGACAGCCCCCGATTCAGTGAAAGTGAAAGATTCATAATGTTTCAGTCTTTATGTGGGTTTCATAAAGGGCTAGCAGGGTCTGGAGCAAGAAAATGGCAATTAGAAGCACCCGGCGTCCTCAGGCAGACATTAACAGATCAATAAAGGCAGACCAACATCACTATATACAAAATCATGTCATTAACTAGGCTTTGCACAGGATACACACTCAGACACTTGAGTTTCCAGATTACATTTTGTTCCTTTTTTTTAAATGTTGCATATTCAGTCAATTCATAAAACTATTATGAAACATGCAGATATTCATTCAGCTGGGATAGGGCAAGGTCAGCAGAAATTGAGGCCTGAAAACTTTCCCAGTCTCAAACACACACAATCTTTCTATCACTCTTAAACCTGAAGTGTATTACAAACATATCCTTCTAGTAGGTGGTTGACATTTGAAGCATACATTCTCTTGCATAGATTTTACAGTGTGTAAATTTCCAGCAAAATTCCTCTGGTTCTGTCATTTCCTCAGTGGAATGATTTAGAGAATTCCATTTTACTGATTTTGCTTTTCACAGGCTCTCGCATTGAACCCATTTCTATTCACCCTCAGGCGTTCTTCTCCTAGTCTCTCAGAATAACTCAACTCAGTTTCTCAACATTCAGGTGTCTCTCGACAATTCTTCTTTTTTAAAATGGTCTCCTCTTCTAGTGAAAGGCTGAATCAGATGTGAATGTGGTTCTTTATGTGGGGAGCGTAGATGGATCATATGTTGAAGATCCTGGATTTGCTTTGAAAGACGGCAGATGGGTTTGGTGACAGCTTAGTCTTCTGCTCCTGTCACATAAAGCATATTTTTGTTAAAATCATCAGAGACTTTTTGTCAAAGTATTTAAAAAATGTATAAATATAAAATAAATGTACACTTGGGGTTGGTGAATTTGTAATATTTTGCAGGTCTTCTGTGTTCACTAAAGCTGCAAACTGTAATATTGTGAAATAGTATTTAATCACATTTCTTTCCAATTTTAATATATTTTAAAATATAATTTATTCCTGTGATGCAAAGCTGAATTTTCAGCATCATTATTTCAGTCTTCATTGTCACATGATCCTTTAGAAATCTTTTTTATGCCTTTTGGATAGGACAGTAGCTAGACAGGAAGTGAAGTGGGAGAAGGGGGTAGGGGACGGGACCGGGAAAAGTCTGCGAGCCGTGACTCAAACTCAAATACATCAGCTGGTTTAGCAGATTTTTTTCAGCTGGTTTTTATTAAATTAACTGGTTTCAGCTGGTTTTAGCTGTTTTTTTTTGTGTGTTTTTTGGCTAAATCAACTGGTTTTTAGCTCTTCTTTGTTAAATCAGCTGGTTTTAACTGTTTTAACTGGTTTCAGCGTGTTTTTAGCTGTTTATTTTATTAAATAAACTAGTTTTAGCTTTTTTTTTTTTTTTGCTAAATTAACCTTTGTTTAATAATTTTCTAAATCAATTGATTTTAGCTTTTTTGGAAAAATCTGCTGGTTTTTAGCTTCTTTTTTTCTTTTTTTTTTGTTTTAACTGTTTTTTCTAAATCATTTGGGTTTGGCTGGTTTTTAGCTGGTGTTTGGTTGTGTTTTCGATACATCAGCTGATTTTTAGTTGGTTTTCATTAAATTAACTTGGTTTTTATCTGTATTTTTGGCACAAGCTATTGATTTTAGCTGTTTTTTGTTGTTGTTGTTGTTGTTTTGCTAAATCAGCTAGTTTAGCTGTTGTTTACCTGTTTTTTTTTTTGTTTGTTTGTTCTAAATCAGTTAGTTTTGGCTAGTTTTTAGCTGTTTTTATTTATTTAGTTTTTAGCTAAATCAGCTGGTTTTCATTAAATTAAGTTTTTTGTTTGTTTTTTTGCTAAATCAATGTTTAGCTGGTTTCTAGCTGTTTATTTTCTAAATCAACTGGTTTTAGCTCTTCTTTGTTATATCAGCTGTTTTAGCTGTTTTAACTGGTTTTAGCTGTTTTTTAGCTGTTTTTATTTGCTAAATCAGATGGTTTTAGCTGGTTTGTAGCTGTTTTTGCTAAATCAACTGGTTTTACCTGTTTTTTTAACTTTTTTTTTAACAACTACTAAATTTAAACTATTTCTAAGTGAAAACCATCAAACCTCAAGCTTTTAAAATTACTTCAAACTTTCTGGCTAGGCTTTTTCAAGCCAACTTATAGTTTGTCTACAAACTCTTTTTATCTAGTTAACAATGTTGTATAATTAACAATGCTTTGTATTTTTTGTGTAAAACTGTTTTTCTTTTTTTTTGGAAGGAAGTTCAAAAGAGCTATTTATTAAAAACAGATATCTTTTGTAACAATGTAAAAGTCTTTACATTGACCTTTGAAGTATTAATTTCTTCAAACAAAATTACCGACCCCATCATACAAAAGGAAAAAATATGTTGCTGAATTTACATTCACAGTTTTCATCTAAAATATGAAGAAATTGAAAAATAAGCATCGGGTCATGGACACTCCTGATATCTTCTGTGCCACACAGTGTTATGAGACTTCAAAACCATCAGACTTTAAAACGCACTGGAAATAGTATCCATTTGCCCACCTAGCATACTCTTTTCAAATTACTATGATTTAGCGATGTACTTGTCCAAGTCTCATATTATAGTACATAATTTCCATCCACTTTGCCTCCATCTATCTTTGTCTCTTTTTCTGTCTCTCTCTCAGACTGTCTCCTTCTCTTGGCTAGAAGACATCTAATCCTTACTGTAGGGGTAAAAAAAACCCAGCTTGCTATGTGAGAAGCCAAGCGGTGGAGTGAAAATGAGATTTATCATCTATTAAATCTTTTTCTCTCACACTCGCACACTCTCACACCGTTTAGTGTTTCTAGAATAAGAACTCGACACCTCAGCCTCACAGACTCCCTAACAGCAGAAGCAGACAGTGTTTACACCTCAGGTCTTCACAATGACATTCTAACATACTAATGCTGGAAATGCGTTATTTATAATATGCAAATTTGACCTTGGAAACATCAAATTTCTGAAATAAGTGGGTGTTACATTTTATGAAAGACTTTGCACAGTACTAGTATATAAACTATAATTCAAATGTTAGTCAGTTCACTATCATTCAAAACATAGGAGTAATACTTTTAATGCAGTTTACAGTACAATAATATTCCATTCTGAACATGGCCTCATTCGTCCTCTGTCTGTCATATGTCAAAGACTGCTGACCATCATCAGGACAGAGAGCTGACGTATGGGAAACTGTCTGGGTACACTGTCTGGGAAACTTGAAAGCTTATATAAGATGTTTAACTGTCATTTAAGGTTATTATAACTTATGAAACCCTGGGAATTATTTGCTGTGAAACCTCTGCAGGTTTGATTTGTTTCTCAGTCCTGCTTCATGCATTTGGAATTGTTTTATCTAACACTGATCCAACTCAGTTCATCAGCAGAGTTTACTTATTTAGACATTTTAATACAATACAGTTGGATATAATACAACATCTACTTTTGACCCACAGCCCTCAAACAAATTAGATTTGGTCCCATCATATTAAAATGTTTGGGCAACACTGCTTTATTAAATTAACTCTGGTAATTGAGGTCTGTTGTTACTCTATATTTTCCAATAGCATATATATATGCTGTATGTATATGCATATGTATATGCTTACATTTTCTTGGTTTCGTTAAGCTTCTACTGAACTGATAATCATTACAAAAACGGTAAAATAAAAAAGTGGTCACTTAAAGAGTTAAAAAGGTTAGTGTGGACAGTCAGTCTGCCTTTCACAATTAAATTTAAAGCATCAGCTGGAGGGAGATCGGGAGGGCAGGATGGGATGTGGGTGAGTTAAACCCTTGGGACGGACAAAATAATGCCAGCTGGCTTAGTCACGCAAGTCTCCAATGTACCAGACTCTATCCAGTATGCTCACTCACACATAGACACACATATACTCACAAAATCAACCTCACAAATATATGATGACTTAAGCATAATTTTGTAGAAAAATGGTTCTTCTGATATGTTTTCAAAGACAGTCTGCGTCTCTACTTCATAGAATGCCAAACTTGCATGTTCACCGTTTTCTAAGGTCCTATTTTTTTTCAAAATTCTGTTTTTTTTCTGTTTAAAATTTTCTGTTCCATTTATTCAAGGTTATTTTTTCTAGACTCCATTTTAACAGTTAAATAAAAAAAAACCTAAGTAACTGAAATCATGAAACTTGTAACTGAAATCATGAAACCAATTTATTAAACGTTTTTGAAAAATTATATTTTTAAGGCCCTATGAATTGTTTTTTTTTTTTCTCAAATTCAATGGTTTCATTAAACTTTGATAATCAAAAGCATCTCTAATTCATCTAATTTTTATTAAAACTGTGTTGTGTATTTACATTTTCTGGTAAATAATTTTTCTGATATATACTCTTTAAAAATAATGTTTTAATAATAATTTTGTTAGTAGTAGTAGCACTATCATTACATTAAAATATATATTTCTGTCACAATTTCTTCAAGTTAAACCAAACTTTTATTTTGGTCGCTAAGAAGACCTTTATGCCGGTAATTTTTCTCAAAAGAACAACCTGGTCTCATGACGAAAACGTACCTCTTTTCCGCAAGATGCGGAAACTTTTTCGCAAGATGCGAGATACGTACCGTCATGTATGTTTCGTGACATATTTGGTGTGAAATGCCCACGCTAGAACAGTGGTGCCCGGAAGAGTGTCCGGAACAGATGAACATACACATGGTACGTTTTATGTGACATTGGTTTTGTACGTGTCAATGCAGTTCTGCAGTATTGCCTAGTGTTTTTCATGTCCGCAGGTTAAAGCGACCTGAAAACAATATTTAGCCCCTGGAATGCCAATTTTACCCAGGGAATCCCACCAAAAAACGTGTATTTTACCCCTCTGAAATTGGGCTACTTTTAGGCTAATTTTGAGTAGCAATTAGGCGGGTTTTGATGTGAAAACCTGGCAACCTTACAGAGTTCTGACTTGAAACTGTTGAGTGGCGCTATAACTCTAATGCTCTTTGACGTTTTAAAATAATGTACCATTGCGCTACACCTAAACCTACCCGATAATAATTTTTGACCGGATTCGCACCCAAGGATTCCACAACCTAAGTTCAATTCTGTGCTGGCTGAACTACCGAGCAAGCTTGTTACATCCGGAAAGTGAAACATGTGAAGCTGTAATCATAACTGTGTACGGAAACGATTACGAGTGCTCTCTGTTTTACCGCCTCCATGTTAATTTCTGGAAACTGCAGTGGTATGTACTTATTGGTACATAATTTGCGTCTTCTGAAAACGTTCCCACAGGTACGTTTTCATCATAGATCAGGTAGCAACAGAAACGACCAAACTTTTATGTTGACGGGTTGCTGTGAAGACCTGTGAAGATGCTTATGAAGTGACTTTCAGAGCAGTTCTAGAGATTATGTTTGTATATTCAAGAAGCAGAGGCTGAAAAAATAGCAAACGTCACACACATTTTAGCTTGTGTAGTAAACGAAACCACACGTCTGTGCCATTCATTTACACAGAGACACTCAGAACATGCAGTATTTATATTTAAAAAGTCTTTTGCAGCTTAAAATTCACATACACTACTCCGTATAATGTTTTAATTGTACTGACCTACTTTTGATTTATTAATCTCAAATTTACCAAATTCGTGACATTCCGCGTTATACAGCAAATACTGTTTTTATGACTGGATTCTGTGATTCCATCCGTGTTTTCTGCATTGTAGAAATTATAGAGCCCAGTTATCAATCATATCTGTTAAAATCTCTATAGTCATTAAGCAGAGGTGCTCAAACTTTTTTAATATGAACTTGGCCCAAGTTGGGCCAAAAGTAAATGTTGCATTATATCCAACTATATTAAAAAGTATAAATTAAATAAACATCAATTTGAAAAATATAGTATTTTAAAATGTTAAAATCATTTATTTTAATCGAATAATATTTAAATTTAAAATTATTTTAAATAATTGAATCAAATTGCCTGGTTTGGGCATTGGTGACAGAGGGATACCAGACCTGTACAACCATCATCAGAAAACACCAGACTAGTGTATCTATCTGACAGCTTGACAAATGGAGCAGTGCAAAGGTTATGAAAAGAAAAGTTACAACTCAATAACAGAGGCATTTAAGCCTGACACCAGACACAAAATTCTTGCCAACTGCCTCAGACTGCTGGCATTGTGTGTTTCAGCTGTCTGTTTTTCTCCTCACTGGTTACGCATGAGGTTTGACAGCATGCATGGGTTACCAAGTAAGTAATTGGGACTAAGTGAATCGCAATTAGTGCATTCTTTACTGACTGATTGTGCAAAAGATTCAGCACCAGCGTCACAGTTAGTTTTGATTATTATTGAGAGGACGGGCACAGATTGACGTAACAGGGCATGGGGCAGGTCACTGATTAGATAACCTCAATGAATCAGCGCTAGTCGATACACAGAGTACAACTTCTACCAGACCTAAAACTCGCATTTGTCCTAGAAAGACAGCAGTGTTAAATAACCAATGCAATTTAATTGCATATTAAGCTTGATTTCGCAGATTAACCTAAAAGGCTACGCAAATCAATATTTCTACTTACCTATTCTGGGTTAAAAACAACTTCAGCTTCAAAAAGTTCATCTAAAAAGGTAAACCCACTTCAAAAGGTTGACTTTGTCAACTTTACAGCTCAAACATGAATAATTCATGCTTATGCTTGCATTACTATATTAAATCTGCATATTTCTGATAAATCCATCATATACTTTCACCCCATAGGCTCTGAATTTCTGCTTATGAATGTTTGAAAATTTAACAAATTTCAAGCCATTACATTTATTGTATAATCATACACTTTAATTAAAAAAATAAAAAATATGTGAATTTTCTGTACTACTTTTCTGTAATACTTTTAATACTAATACTAATAAATTTTATTTTAGTACAGATATAAATCTATTACAAATATTTCAGTCCATATTGTTAAAGTTTTTCCTTAATACAGAAAATATTTTAAAAAATATAATGTATTTTATAAAATGTTTATAAAGTGTATACTATCAGTCAAAAGGTTTTGAACAGTAAGATTTTTTTTATTTGTTTTTGTTTTATTTAATTTATTTGATCCAAAGCACAGCAAAAACTAAAATTTTGAAATATTTTTACTATTTAAAATAATTGTTTTCTATTTGAATATATTTTAAAATGTAATTTATTTCTTTGATTTCAAAGCTGAATTTTTAATATTCTAATATTCTATATAATATTCTAATTTCTAATATTCTGATTTTCTGCTCACAAAACTGTTTTTTTTGATGAATAGAAAGTTCAGAAGAACAGCATTTATCTGATATAGAAATATTTTGTAACATTATAAATGCCTTTATCATCACTTTTGATTAATTTAATGCATCCTTGCTAAATAATTTTTTTCCCCCCCCCAAAAAAAAACTGACTCCACGCTTTTGAATGGTATAGTTTATAATGTCACAAAAGCTTTTTATTTCAGATAAATGCTGACTTTGGATCTTTCTATTTATCAAAGAATCTTGAAAAAAAATGATAATAATAATAATAAAAATCATCATATACGAATGATTCCTGAAGGATCATGTGACTGGAGTAATAATGCTAAAAGTTCAGCTTTAAAATCAAAGGAATAAATGACATTTTTAAAATATATTCAAATAGAAATCTGTTTTTTTAAACAGTAAAAATATTTCAAGTTTTTGCTGTACTTTGAATTAAATAAATGCAGGCTCGATGAGCCGATTAGACTTCTTTAAAAAACATTAAAAATCTAACTGTTTAAAAACTTGGACTGGTAGTGTACAGTGTATATAATTTTTTATTCTTTTTTTTTCTTTTAGGGTCAACTTTCCCTTATAAAAATGTTGATAAAAAGGTCATGATAAACGTTTATAATCTAAACTTGTTTTTACACATTCGTCTCCTGCTGATTACATCAAAGTCTCCAGTTCATTCTCATTCTGCTGAGCCTAGTCTGAAATCTCTTTGTTGAACTTTCTGTCACATCAGCTCTCTGTTGGATCTGATCTCTGTCTCTTCTCTCCACGTCTCTTCTGATCTGTCGTCTCACTCACCTCTGGTTTCATGCTGATCTCTGTCCTGTGTGTGTGTGCTCTCTCTGTCGGCGCATGTGTGCTGGTCTCCGGTACGCCGCCGTCCGTCTGTCTGTGCGCGTCCGGGCTGAAGGCGGCCTGGTAGCTGGTCTCCGGCGGGGGCACGTCAGCAGCTGTACCCAGGAAGGTGGGCCGTTTGTGGGCAGGCTTTGACGGCCGGGCTCCAGACCACGGCTGGTACTCCTGCCTGACTCCAGAGACAGACAAACACAGAGATAAGAGCAGCACATGTCAGGCCGAGTTAAAGTCATGGTGGAACCACAGCAACAGGTGCCTACAATAAAGATTTACTTCAGCATAACCTGAAACTGATTCTCAATATACGTATCTTTATATGTGAAGATTTAGAAAAGACAAAATCTGCATGCAGAATGAAAGCATCTAGGAAGGGTTTGGATGAATAATGACTGGAAGTGAAGGTTTCATATATTCACAGCTGATGAACACAGAGAGCTGTTTGTAATCAATTCATTCTGTTCCCCTCAGATAACTCCCTGTTTATGTAATTGCTTTAGATTCATTCTGCTCTTTCACAAGCTGTCGGATGAAAAATGCATGACAGTGACCACACTGAGTGAAAATCACTGCAATGCACAACTGTTACAACCACATCAGTCCCGTTACAGCACCACAGAAAACCAGAATCAAAGAAAAGACACTTCTATCCGTACAATCGTTTACCAGAAGAGATAAATGTGTGAAAGCTTGTTTATGTCAGTCAAATATATAACCCACAAATTCATTCTTGGAGGACGTATGTTATTTCAGAGATACTGTTTTAGCTTCCAGTGTATATTAAAATCTTATATGACTAAATAATGACAATAATACCAATAATTAATAATATTATAATTATTAATTATTACATATTGTTAGTTGTTGAGTCCATTTCATGAATAAAAGTTACGAAAAATGGCCATATAATATTTGACTTTTTTTTTTTCTTTTTAGTGTTTTTACTTGCTAAATAGGCCAAAATAAAATAGATCACATAGATGTTATTAATTCAACGACATAATAATAGTAATATACATATTTTTTTTGTCTTTGTAATGTTTTTACTCACTACACAGGCTAAAATAAAATATAGATTACGATTAGGTTAGATTTTTTAAAAATCATCAATAAATAATAATTTTTTTTTTTTTTTTTAGCAGTAGTAATATTATTATATGAAATGTTTATCTTCTGTTAAAATTTGAGAAGTCAATCCATATATTATTATATAGATTTGTTTTATCTTTTTACAGTTTTTACTTACTAAATAGGCCAAATTATTCATACTTCTATATAATAATTATTAGTTATTAATTCATCCACATAATAATAATAATATCATTTTTTTTTTTTTGTCTTTGTAAAGTTTTTACTTAGTACATAGCCTAAAATAAAATAATAAAATAAAACAGATTACAAATATTTTTAAAAATCATTAATAAATAATTGTTTTTATTTTTATTAGTAGTAGTATTATTATATGGAATATATGTTGTCTAAATTGTTTTTATTCACTTTGCTAAAATTAAATACATTTATTTTAATTGAAATATAGATTAGAAAAAATTGAGAAATCAATTCATATATTATACATATATTTTTTTCTTTTCAAAGTTTTTACTTACTTAATAGGCCAAAATAAAATAGTAAAATAAAATAAAGATTAGATAGATGTTATTAATTTGTCCATTTAATAATAATAATAACAATAATAATCAGATTATTGTCTTTGTAATGTTTTTACTCACTACATAGGTTAAAATAAAATACAATTACACAGATTTTTAAAACAAATCATCAATAAATTATTATTTTATTAGTAGTAGTAATATTATTATATGAAATGTTTGTATTATGCAAAGTTTTTACTCACTATGATAAAATAAATTAAATTAAAATATATATTTAGAAAATTTTGAGAAATCTATCCATATATTATTATACATATTTTTTTGTCTTTTTAAAGTTTTTACTTACTAAATAGGCCAAAATAAAATATAGATTACACAGATGTTATTAAATATCCATAATAATTTTTTACTCACTACACAGGCTAAAATGAAAGAATAAAATATAATTACAAAAAAAAAAATGTAATGATTATTATTATTATTTTTATTACTAGTAGTAATATTATTGCATGGAATGTTTTACTCACTTTGCTAAAATAAAATAAAAAATGTAAATTAAATATTTAAATTAAATGGAAATATAAATTAGAACATTTTGAGAAATCCATCAATATATATTTTTTTTTTCTTTGTAATATTTTTGACTAACAAAACAGACTAAAATAAAATAAAATAAATCCTATTGGTTGGATCTTGGTAAAATATATTATTAAAATACATTTTCTCATGCTGATGATGACAAACTGTTGAGAAGTGTGTGAGTGTGTTGCAGTGGATGAGAGGTGCTGAAGAACAGCTCCCATGAGAAAAAGCTCCGCATAAAGAGCATCAGTACCTGTATGAGCTGAGCTGATCTCCTCCTCTCTGCCTGCCGCTGCCGGTACCGGTGCCGCTGCGCTCCTGTTTGTCCGCCCGTGGCTGACTCGTGCCGTTAGGGTAACCGTTCACCGGGCTATCCGTTAAAGTGCCGCCTTTCCCTCCGTTACTAATCCAGGGAAAGTTATCCTTCTTCGGGATGGGCCAGGGTTTGTAATCCTGTTTATACTGGGTGACGCTCGGGAAAGGCACACCCGGGGGATGGTAGTCCTCGCGGGGTTTATAACTCGGTTCCGTCCGTCCCCGGTGCGGCCGCCGGACTCCAGCTGCATGATCCGGCGTTACGAAGTCGACGCCGGGCGCCTGTTCCGTGGAAACGAGTTTGGTGACGGATCGCACCTCCTGTTCCCCAATGTCAGAGTAGTTCTGAATCGTTAGCGGAACCGACAAATCCGATTTATCGAACTGGTTCCAGAACCGAGCCAAGCAGCAGACTCTGCTGATGCACGGCCAAGCCATCGCTGGGAAACAAACCAAACCAAAAAGCAAAAGAAAAATAAAGAAAACACAGTAAAAACGCGACGAAGTGCTCGATTACATGAAGGAATGTGAGTGCGTGTCCGTTCCTCGAGAACTGCGCGAGGACGCTCGGTGTCGGGACACTGTCATTGCACATTCATCTCACGTGATTTGCACTTAATGCAGAAAAAATAATAATCCATAAACATCCGAGTCGCTGACCCGTATCCACCTCACGGCTGTTTCCCTGCCAGAGCTCAACTTAATGCCCTAAAAATCCTCTTTTAATCAAAACCTAGTGCACTTCCTACCTACAGCATTTCTGGGCATCACAGACGCTTACAGCGCATTCAGATGCTGTCTACACTAACTCAGAGTACCAAGGTACTACTGGTTTTTGATATATGCAGTGGTAAAACTGGTATTTTCTGAAGTGCAACATAAACTTGTAGTCGACCTGCAATACTTGACGAATTTGACATAAGTATTGCACTGGGTGGGATCTAAAACTACTTCAAACAAAATTTTGCCAGTTCCTTTACAGTTAATACGCATGGTATATTAATTTATACAACAGTTCTTTCAGGTCCTCGAATATTATAGTCTGATAAGAGTGTGATCTTAGAGTGAAAACAACTCACCCAATATAATTGTATCACACCGCTTGCGGCGGTGTTGCCAAGTCCGCTGTTTCCCGGCGGAATTGGGCTACTTTAACGCTGTTGCCACGGGTTGTTTTCACATATCTATGGTTTTGTTGTGAAAACCTGGCAACCCTGGCTTGCGGTACTTCTCATGGCGAGTGTCATGACGCCCAAATCCTCTACAATTATAAAAAATAATACTGTTGTGTCACAGAATGTAGTTTTACGATTTTTTAGGCGAGAACGTACTTGTTTAGACTTCAAATATGCAGTTTGTTAAAAAAGATAACTTCTATTTGAAAATTTGCTTCAACGTTTTCAGAGATGTGAACTCCAGACGTCTTCGGCAGTTCAGCGCTCATGAACCCGCCGAGAGCAGCCTCACTTCGTCCAGCTCTAGAATTTACCGCTGGCTCTGATGTCTCTAATGGTTAAACATCTTAAACAAGATGTAAATCTAATCTTTGGGTAAATCAAATGGGCAGTTAGATATGGTTCCAGAGCAAATAGATTTGCAAATAGCTTTCTATTGATGTATGGTTTGTGAGGATAGGACAATATTTGGCTGAGAAGTATTTGAAAATCTGGAATCTGAGGGTGCAAAAAAAATAAATAAATAAAAAAATCTAAATATTGTGAAAATCGCCTTTAAAGTTGTCTATATTAAGTTCTTAGTAGTGCATATTACTAGTGAAAAATTACGTTTTGATATATTTATGGTAGAAAATGTACAAAAATCTTAATGGAATGTGATCTTTACTTAATATCCTAATGATTTTTGGCATAAAATAAAAATCGATAATTTTGACCCAACCAATGTATTGTTGGCTATTGCTACTTAAGCACCAGTATCTGCTGTTTTCAGGCACCGGAATCTGCTGTTTTCAGGCTGACATCCTTGAGGCTGTCATAACACATCTAAAGTCTGATTTAATGACATGCCATGAAGCAGTTGAGTTGGTTCAGGTCTGGCATATTTTGGCTTGATATTTTGAAAGGATAGTAGGACAGAGCCTATCGCTTTCCTCAGCTGACATTCAAACTAATATTTTATTGCGAATATGAGACTGAGCTGAATGAATGCTGAATGAATGCTGTATCAGATGCAGGTAATCACGTTCGCTCAGTCCATCTCTCTCTCATAATATTCTACTTCACATAATATACATCTTTTAATACAGTAAATACAATAAGCTTTAATGAAGCAACTCAACATTCCTTCGTTGGAATGTTCTTATATTTCCTTTTTTTATTTTTATTATTTTACTAGTAGGTACAGACTTTGAAACCACTGTATATATCACAGTATTTTGGTATTTGGTACCATCCATGGTACACCCACAGTACTTTTTTGTAAGGACAGGTAAATATCTCACAGGTTTTGACAGCCTGTTTGCAGTTTGAACCATTTAAATCAGTTGCTGCAAACCAAAACGTACAGATTCATCCACAAACACATCTCTCTGCATACACAAACAATCTGCTGTTTTCAGGCTGACATCCTTGAGGCTGTCATAACACATCCAAAGTCTGATTTAATGACATGCCACAAAGCATTTGGCATATTTTGGCTTGATATTTCAGCCATAAAGTCTATGGCTCTGTTTTTCCACCTGATAAGCAAAAGCCCTATTAACAGCTCAATTAAGCAGCACCTGTCTCTCATTACTGCAGTTGGTGAGTGTGCTGCACCACTACATTTTTCCCCTTGAATTATTTTTTTTTACAAAATTACAACTTGGTTAAAGTTTTAGCAGTTGCATTATTATTATTTTTGACAAGCTACAGGTTATCCGTTTGCTGTAGTGATGCTGTTTTTCTCAATTAGCGGTCAAGACTAATTTACTAACAGATTTGTCATCTGAAGAGTCACTACATTCCTTTCTGTAGGGTAAAATTTCCACAAATTCTGAAGTTTTTATAACCTCATAATTCTCTCAGCAGAGATCAGATTTGAGTCTGCCATCTGTCACAGTCACATGACATCATGCTCTTGAGGAAAAAGGATCACTCTGATAATAAGTGAGTTTTACCATACATAAAGTCAGCCTAAAATGCTTTTATTAACTAATTAGAATCTTTTAATTATATAAATGCTTACTATTGTTAAAAATTGATTCACATTTAGGTTTTGAATATGATTTACAGTTTAAGATTAAAAGAATAAAACACATTCGAACTGCAAGGCTTACACATTTTGAGTTACTCCACTTAAACATGATTAAACAAGAGGTAGAATCATTTATACTAATTAAAATGTGTATTGCATGAAATTGGAAATGAGGTCTGCAACTCGATTCTTATAAAATGCCTCCACCTGCAGGCGAGCTGAACGACTACAGGTCTGTAGATCCATTTATCAGTCTAAAATGTGGTGCATTAATGTGGGAAGACATCTGGGAATGTTGCATGTAAGAGGTGGAATGCAAAATTTCTTTTCTCATTTCCAGATTTAGCTGGTTTGCTGTCCCCACTCCTTCTTTCTTAACTCCACTCGCCTGATTTTCCCACTTACTGTCTTGGGTAGATGATCCACAAACTCGATCTGACAAAAAATAAGTTAAGCATTTGCAAGCTGAAACAAGATGGACTCAACTGAAAAGATCTTGATCTGAATTCTAATAGTAAGTTACCTTGCGTGGATATTTATAAGGAGCCGTGACGGTCTTTACATGTGTTTGTAGTTCCTTGATCAGTTCCTTATCCTCTCTTGATTTATAATCTGCTGTCAGCACTACAAAAGCCTTTACTACCTGAAACATGGAGAAGCACAATTTAAAAACATTTGAATAAACAGTTTTGTATTCTATATGTGACCCTGGACCACAAAACCAGTGATAACGGTCAATTTTTTGAACCTGAGATTTATACATCATCTGAAAGCTGAGTAAATAAGCTTTCCATTGATGTATGGTTTGTTGGGATAGAACAATATTTGTTAGAGAAATTTGGAATCTGAGGGTGCAAAAAAATTTAAGAAAATCGCCTTTAAAGTTGTTCCAATGAAGTTCTTCCAAAATTAAGTTTGATATATTTACGGTAAGAACTTACAAAATACCTTCATGGAACATGATATTTAATTAATATCCTAATGATTTTTGGCATAAAATAAAAATGTATAATTTTAAGCCTCACAATGTACATTGGCTATTGGTACGTTGGCTCTTGCTACAATTATATCTGTGCTACTTAAGACTGGTTTTGTGATTCAGGGTCACATAAGTATAATAATCATGGTTACAATTTGACATCAGCTAAACACAAAATCATCTGAGCTGCATAAATCAAATGTGCTCTGCTGATAATCATGGTACTGTCTTCTAAGTTATGTCATTTTTGCCCAATTCTAAGGTCACACTGCATGTATCCTGCACAGCGAAGGCAATCCCAAGATGCATTGCACTACCTCTCCTCGAACTGGATCTGGGCTGCTGACCACAGCTGATTCTGCTACAGCTGGATGCTCTATCAAAGCGTTTTCCACCTCAAATGGACCAATGCGGTACCTAAAACACACACACACACACACGTCTGGTTTGTTATCCTTGTGGGGACTCTCCATAGGCGCAATGGTTTTTATACTCTCCACACTGTATTTTCTATCCCCTTACCCTAACCCTACCCCTAAACCTAACCCTTACAGAAAACGTTCTGTATTTTTACTTTCTCAAAAAAACTCATTCTGTATGATTATAAGCTTTTGTACCCATGGGGACCTCAAGCCAGTCCCCACAATGTCAAACATTTCAGGTTTTACTATCCTTGTGGGGACATTTGGTCCCCACAATGTAGCAAAAACAAGTACACACACACACACAAACACACACGTTTGTTTTTGTGAATTGTGGGGACTTTCCATATACTTCTGTAGTTTTTATACTGACCAAACGATATTGTCTATCCCCTAACCCAACACTAACCCTAAATCTACCCCTTACAGAAAACATGTTTCCATCGTTACACTTTCAGATAAACATCATTTACTATTTTTAATAATTTTTTAACATTGTGGGGACCGCAGGCCAGTCCCCACAATGTCAAAAATTTCAGGTTTTACTATTCTTATGGGGACATTAGGTCCCCACTATGTAGCAAAAACAAGTACACACACACACAAACCATGAGATATGAGATTTTAAAATTTGAAATCATCGTGATAAGTATAATTCCGTACCCTGCAGAGAGAATGACATCATCAGCTCTGCCAATAAACCACAGGTATCCTTCATTGTCCATCATTCCCCTGTCACCAGTCAGGTAGAAATCACCACGGAAACATTCTGCTGTGCGCTCTGGCTCCCCCTACAGGATTCATTTAGATCAAGAAGTTTAATTAGTGCAGCTCAAGCTCAACTCTGTGACCCTGGACCACAAAAACCAGTCGTAAGTAGCATGGGTATATTTGTAGCAATAGCCAGAAACACATGGGTCGAAATTATCGAAAATATTCGAATATTAAGTAAAGATCATGTTCCATGAAGATATTTTGTAAATGTCCTACCGTAAATATATTAAAACTTAATTTATGATTAGTGATATGCATTAAGAATTTAATTTGGACAACTTTAAAGGCGATTTTCTCAATATTTTGATTTCAGATTTTCAAACAGCTTTATCTCGACCAAATATTGTGCTATCCTAACAAAAAGTAAAACGTACCGTATACTCTGTGAAAAGAGAGAAGGGTCTGTCTGGTTTGACTCTGATGCCAAGGTCGCCCTCTTGTCCATGTGGCACAACAGAACCATCTTCACCCACCACCTTAAAACCAAAACAGTCCACTGTTCACTTTATAGGAAAACAAGCCAAATCTATTGCCTCAATTGCTTTTCTGTCATTTTTTTAAAGGAGAAGTCCACTCCCAAAACGAAGATTCACATATAATGTACTCAACCCCTTGTCATCCAAGATGTTAATGTCTTTCTTTCGTAAAGAAATTATACTTTTTGAGGACAACATTTCAGCATTTTTCTCCATATAATGGACTGATATGGTGCCCCGATTTTGAACTAATGCAGTTTAAATGCGGCTTCAAACAATCCCAAATGCAGTTGTAAACGATCCCAGTCGAGAAAGAAGGGTCTTATCTAGCGAAACGATTGGTTATTTTAATAAAAATGATACAATTTATATACTTTTTAATGTCAAATGCTCGTCTTGTCCTACTTTGCCTGAACTGTTTTTTATCGGTTCATGACAGTTAGGGTATGTCGAAAAACTCCCATCTCACGTTCCCCCCTAACTTCAAAATGGCCCTATATTGCTGTTTTATCTTTTTTGTTTAGGGTGTTTGATCTTCTTTGCATGTTCACTTTGCAAAGACTGGGTCGGTACTTCTGAAGCAATGTAGGATGATTTTGAAATGATTTTTGAAGAAAATACGATTGGAATTTTTCAAAACACCCTAACTGTCTTGAGTCAGACTACACAGAGTTCAGGGAAAGCAAGACAAGACGAGCGTTTGAGATTAAAAAGTATTTAAATTGTATTTTTCTAATGAAAATAACCCATCGTTTCACTAGACAAGACCCTTCTTCCTCGACTGGCATTTACAACCGCATTTGGGATCGTTTGAAGCCGCGTTGAAACTGCATTTTGGAAGTTCAAAACTGGATGACTGGGGGTGAGTACATTATATGTGAATATTTGTTTTGGAAGTGGACTTCTCCTTCAAAACTGTATTTGTTTATTTTTATTTAATTATTATGTGTCTTATTATTTCTCAGGCCATCCATAATAACTATTATTATAGCCAGTTTAAACCCTGGATAGACTGTTACTGCACCTGAACGTCATATCCTGGTGATGCCTTTCCAAAAGATCCTGGTTTGATCTTCATGCCTTTGAATGTGCCTGCTATTAAAACCTGGTTGAAAAAAAGAGGAATGATGTATCTCTGTGTGACAGCACACAAGGCTAAATTAATTCTCATTCTGGTCATTATAAAGGATTTTGTTAAGGAATCTAGTAATATAGATAAAATAGATGCTAAGTTAGGACCCATTTTTACTCATGTTTCTAATGATCCTATAAAAATGGGTTCAAAAGAGTTTCCAGCTGTTTACTCACCCTCAGGCCATCTAAGATGTAGATGAGATTTTTTTTTGTTTTGGAGAAATTTTGCATTACATCACTTGCTCACTAATAGATCCTCTGCAGTGAATGGGTGCCGTCAGAATGAGAGTCCAAACAGCTGATAAAAACAATAATCAACTGGACACCCAGTCCGTCAATTAACACCTTGTGAAGTGAAAAGCTGTGTGTTCTTAAGAAACAAATCCATCACTGAGGTGTTTTAACTTTAAACCGTTGCTTAAGATCAAAATACCAGTTAATAATCCACAATAACACTTCCTCCAGTGAAAATCTTCTGTTGTCCTCTCGCATCAAAATCCACCAACATATTTTTTTAGATCTGTTTTCACTTGTGAACAGAGCTTGATCTGTGCATATTTCTCTCCTGATTCAACTGAGACGACTTCACTGGAGAAATCAATATTATGGATAGAAGACTTTATCCTGAAGCAACTGTTTGGAGTTAAAATCGCCTTAATGATGGATTTGTTTATTACAAAATACGCAGCTTTTCACTTTACAATATGTTTTTGATTGAGTCATGTGGATTATTGTGTTGTTATTATCATCTGTTTGTACTCTCATTCTGACGGCACCCATTCACTGCTGAGTATCCACTGGTGAGCAAGTGATGTAATGCTTAAATGCTACATTTATTCATATCTGTTCCAATGAAGAAACAAACTCATCTAAATCATGGATGGCCTGAGGGTAAGTAAATTTTGAGCAAATTTTTATTTTTTTGGGTGAACTATTCCTTTAAACCCCAGTTTCACAGACAAGGCTTAAGCCTAGTCCTAGATTAAAATGTAAGTCTGAGCTGTTTCATCTGAAAGAAACTTGCACTGACTGATCTTAAAATACATCAGTGCCAAGATCCAAAACAATAATGTTTTTTCTAAGGCACGTTTATAAAATGTACTTAAATGTCCTAATTAAACTATGGCCTAATCCTAGTTTAGGCTAAACTGTGTCTATGACTGGGCCTAAATGTTTATTTACAGTCTCAGTCTGTCCGTATCCCTCATAGATGTCCAGTCCAGTGAGTTCTTTCCACTTCCACATCACTTCTGGGTTAATGGGCTCTCCTGCACATAGACAGTGCTCAAGAGCCCTGAACTTGAACCTGTCAAAAACCACAGGCAAAGATGAGGACTAGACCTGGACCAGACGATTTCAATCTGACTCTGCTGTCCAGGTCATGCTTCCCAGTCAATAACACATTCAGTCAACATTTACATGCACTTACAAAGAAACTTCTGCAGCCATATAAAAAATGATAATCATAAATGAAGCCTATAAAAACTTGTAAACATAGAATTAAAAGAGAATTAATTTGAGTTACAGTCAGTACCTGGATATGTCGTCCTGTACGAGCATTCGATAGGCTGTTGGTGCCGTGCAGAAAGTGGTGATGGGATAGCTGCTCAGACTCTTTCAGGAGAAAAACATGAGTGTTACCAGAATATGCACTGCTCAACAAATACCAAAAAGTCAACAAGTAAGATTGTGATAACACAAATTTTTAAAGAATCAATTCTTAACTCTGAAGCAGAACATTCCAGTCAAGAATGGACCAGTGATGTTCCTGTACCTTGAGAACTGTACTTGTATCAAAACGTGGCATGTGGTGAGCAAACACACATGCTCCCTGGATCCATGGTGCAAACACACTGCTCCATGCAGACTTGGCCCAACCTGTGTCCGACGTGTTCCAAAACACATCCTGCTCAGTCAGATCCAGCCAGTACCTTAAAAGAATAAACGCATTATGTTATACACTACAGTTCAAGAGATTTGACCTTTGTCACAAAAAAACTTTCTTCGTTGGCTTTTTCCCTATCATCCTTTAGATATCATAAAAAAATTATATATCACTTGAAAACTTAAAATCTCAAAATTCATCTTTTGAAAACCATTTTAAGATCAGACATTGCATTACTATTGAAAATGTACATTAAAATCATATTACAAAATGTTTTCGTTCAAGAATTATAAAAAATTTAGTTTGAATAGTGCATTTTCACGTCTGTGTTCAAAAATGGGAGTGACAGTTAAAGGGTTAACTTTCATAATGTTACAAACCTGCCGTTCACAGTGAGCCCCAGACCGTAACTACAGTGGCTGTGTTGGGTCATTTTTGGAGAGCCTGTTGTGCCACTGGTGAAGAATATAGTCATAGGTTCATCACTCCTGGTGTCCACGCAAACATGATCATCTGACACTTTTCTACAACACGAATACAACATCTTATCTTAATTAAATCACCAACTTGTAATGTTGTATATATATATATATATGACTTGAGTGCATTCTTTAAATATATATATATATATATATATATTTAAAGAATGTACTCAAGTCATTTCTTCAGTGCACCCTGTACATGCACATCCCCTGTTCTCCACTCACCCCATGAGTTCGGTCAGGTTGCCCCAGCCATGCATGGACCTGTGGGACAACAGAAGTTTTGTGGAGATGGAAGGGCAATCTGAAGCTACTGTGTCCAACAGTGGAGCCAAAGTTTCATCAGTGATCACACACTTGGCCCCAGACGCCTGCAGCCGGTGGCGGATATCTCGAGCAGTGAGCTGAGATGTGCCGGGAATCAAAATTGTACCTGTGCAAGAAAACAGGACGTTGAAAAAGGAACTACTGTTTGTGTGCACTTTTATTTATTTAGATCAAATAGTATGGAGTTTAAATATCTGTGATCTGTCGGATATCAGTCATAATGTGATAATAACTCTTGGTTTATCTGGTAGAGATATTTTTTTTTTTTTTACATTTTAAAATTACACACATTAAACTTTAAAGGAAAAATTCACTTCCAGAACAAACATTGACAGATAATGTACTCCCTTGTCATCCAAGATGTTAATGTCTTTCTTTCTTCAGTCGTAAAGAAATTATGTTTTTTGAGGAAAACATTTCGGAATTTTTCTCCATATAATGGACTGGTATGGTGCCCTGATTTTGAACTTCCAAAACGCAGTTTAAATGCAGCTTAAAACGATCCCAAATGTGGTTGTAAACAATCCGAGCCGAGGAAGAAGGGTCTTATCTAGCGAAACGATTGGTTATTTTCATTTTAAAAAATAAAATTTAAATACTCTTTAACCTCAGACGCTCTTCTTGTCTTGCTCTGCCTGAACTCTGTGTATTCTGTATTCTGTGTATTCAATCGTATTTTCTCCCTCAACTTTAAAAATCATTTCAAAATAATCCTGCATCATTGCAGAAGTACTGACCCAGTCTTGGCAAAGTGAACATGCAAAGAAGGTCAGACACCCTTAACAAAATAGGTAAAACAGTGATGTAGGGCGAATTTGAAGTTGAGGGAGAACATGAGATGGGAGTTTTTCGACATACCCTAACTGTATTGAACCGAAAAAAAACAGAGTTCAGGGAGAGCAAGACAAGATGAGCATTTGACATTACAAAGTATATAAATTGTATTTTTTATGAAAATAACCGATTGTTTCGCTAGATAAGACCCTTCTTCCTCAGCTGGGATCATCTGCAACCACATCTGTGATCGTTTGAAGCTGCATTTAAACTGAAGTTCAAACTCGGGGCACCATTGATGTCCACTATATGAAGAAAAATCCTGAAATGTTTTCCTCAAAAAACATACATGTCTTTACAACTGAGGAAAGAAAGACATGAATATCTTGGATGACAAGGGGGTGAGAACATTACCTGCAATTTTTTGTTCTGGAAGTGAACTTCTCCTTTAAGCTAGTCTAAACTAGCACTGTTTCCCCAGCGGTGTGAATCATTACAACTAGATTAAAGTTTAACCCTAACAATAAATCTATGGAAAGAGAAACAGAACAATGGTGAATGAATCCTGAAAATCCTGAAAAGAGGTTCATTTGAGCAGGGCTGTGAGCCTGTACCTGTGCGGAGACATGCCACATTAACCAGCCACCACTCAGGGACTCTGGGTAAGACGAGGAACACACGATCCCCTTTTTCCAAACTGCACACCTGATGCAGAACATTTGCAAGTTTTCTGGAGTGGAAGCCCAACTCCTCAAAAGTCCATCTGACCTCCTCCCCGCTGTCATTCACCCACCACAGAGCTGGAAGAGACGACCTCTGTCCGTTCTGTAATATACAGCAAAAATACACTGAACAATTTTACAAGTGCTGGCATTATGAATGACTTAAACAGACTGGGATATTACCAGTCTCCACAAACTGACTCAATACTAATTGAACTAATTCCAGTACAACCTAATAGGATGTTGCGCATGCGCGACTGAACGAATCACTCCCCAAGACGTCTCCTTCTTCCCGAGTCACATTAAAGATTCATTCAAAATGAAAGAAACGGTCAAGAACGATCCATTACTAATTCATAGCATCGTGGACGTGCATCCCAGAGCCTGTGTTACACAAGCTTTTGTGCTTAAAAAGTATACAAATTTTTATTTTTCGAAAAAAAATGACCGCTGCATTTAAACTACATTTTAAAAGTTCAAAATCGGGGCACCAATGAAGTCCATTATATGGAGAAAAATCCTGAAATGTTTTCCTCAAAAACCATAATTTCTTTATGACTGAAGACAGAAAGACATGAACATCTTGGATGACAAGGGGGTGAGTAAATAATTTGTAAATTGTTGTTCTGGAAGTGGACTTCTCCTTTAAGGCCCAAAATATGAGACTGGAGCAAAGGAGTCCTTTCGAAAAGTACAACAGACACTACCCCTAACCCACCCCCAAAACCTTGACAGACAGCTTTGTCGACCAATCATGACCTTTCTCCACGCCCCTACCAACGGCTCTGAAAACGCCCTAAACTATAGCCACGCCCACTATTCCAGCCTGCAGATATTCTTACTTGGAGAATACTGGTAGTGAATAGCAGCAGTTTTCTCAGTGGCAACACAGCGTCTTTTTCGTGTATTTTCAGTGTCTTTAAATGTTTTTAAACTTGAATGTACAGTATCACCTGATCTGGTCAGTATTTTACAATGTTTGTTTAGGAATTATTACAAAGTAGTATCCAGTCAAAGTATTAACCATTTTTGGACACCTACATTTGTAAAACTGAATAGGGGAGCACCATATCAGAACATTAGAAACAAAGCATTTCTTAAATTACCTTTTCTTTTGTTTCCCACTGCTCCAACACGTCCTTGGCGAAATTAAACCGCTGAGGAACTCGTATGTTGTAATCCCGTTTTATGATCTCATAATCGCTAAAGTTTTTGGGCGCAGATGTTGTTTTGGATCTACACATTTGCAGAAACTGACGTCGCTCATGCACTCCATTTTTGCAGGCGTTTTTCAGACAGTGGTTAAGGCGGCTTGTGCGAAGCACATATGAATTCATTGCAAGCCTTTAAAGTTGTAAAACTAAACTTCTGAGGTTGTTTCTCTCACCCGACAGTAGTCAGTGACACACAGCTGAAACTTTCACACGGCTCATTATCTCATTTTCCGAGTCTGGCGTTTAAATTGTCGTTCTTCTCGTTACTTGCAATAAACTTCTAAGAATGAAACCGCATTCTATACAAGCAAAACGCACACAACGCAGAACCTACACAGCTCAGCTCCGAGAAGACAAACACTAAATCTCCTCGGCTATGCACGAATGACCGCCTACAAAACTAAAGTCCCGTGTCTAAACAACATTTTCAACACCTTCAGTTAAAACAGATTAACCAGATGCAAGCGACTTCCCTCGAGTTTCGTATAGTTTTTGATGTATGGTTTGTTAGGATAGGATATATATGTGGCCGAGATACAACTATTTGAAAACCTGGAATTTGAGGGTGGAGGGAAAATAAAGAAAATAAAAAAAATAACCTTTGAAGTTGTCCAAATTAATTTCTTAACAATGCCTATTACTAATCAAAAATTAAGTTATATATTTACAGTAGAAAATTGAAAAAAAATATCCTCCTGGAACATGATCTTTACTTAATATCCTAATGGTTTTTGGCATAAAAGAAAAATAAATAATTTTGACCCATTCTATGTATTACACATGCTACTCATGACTGGTTTAATGGTCCAGGGTCACATTTATGGATTTTACTGAAGTTGCAAGACATATACAACTCCTTAAAATTCAACATTTAAAATGCAATTTAAAAAAAAAAAAAAAAAAAAAAAAAAAATCATCTTAAATGACAAATACATGTATATGCACCAACAAAATATTCAGAGCCATTACTTGTGGTTTAAAAATATTTAATAAAAAAAAAACCAACAGACACACATATAGCATATTAATGGCATCTAAAAGATTAAACATTTAAAAATGACAAAGACCTCATCTTTTAAAAATCAAATTACATGGGAATGGTATTAAAAATAATAAAACAAAAACAAAAACAAGCTGGAATTTCTGAAAAAGAGTGCTCAGTGTCTGAGACGAGTGCGTCGTGTGCGGGCAATGGGTGTTGTCACTTTAGGCGTCTCGCTCTCAGCCATGACGGCATCTGAAAAAGAATCAAAAGGAGCCATTAATAAGCAATTTACTACATATGTAACATGGAATAAGAACTAACAATGATAATCATGAAAGTGACTGACCCTCTTCCTCTTCTTCATCACTAGTGAAGGTGATTGTAGGTTTGGGACGAGAGCGAGATTTTCTCGGGGTTACAAGATCACTGTCATCCATCTTCGGTTTACCACGTCCTGAAGGATACAGAGATGTACAATGAGATGTTATATGCATTTAATCAAATTTTTTGTGTGATCTGATTTGCTCAATCTCCTCACCTCGTGTGGTTTTGCGCACACTCTTGGGTGGCTGTGGCGTTTGTAGGTTTTGACTGTGTGTGTCTCCCATCTGCTGTTCTCTCTCTTCACTCTCCACGTTCTCCAGCCCTTTAGTGTGAACAGCCGTCAAACGCTTCTCATAGTCTTCAACCTGCGCCTAAACAAACAGATACTTTCAAAATGCTGGAATAAACAGTCATGATCAGTGCTGTGTGCACACTTAAATCAAAAGTTTACATACACCTTTCAGAATCTATAAATAAGAGGAATCATACAAAATGCATGTAATTTGTTTTATTTAGTACTGACCTGAATAAGATAGTTCACATAAGAGATGATTACATGTAGTCCACAAGAGAAAATAATAGTTGAATTTATAAAAATGACTTCAAAAGTTTACATACACTTGATTCTAAATACTGCGGTGTAACCTCAATGATCCACAGCTGTTTTTTGTTTAGTGATAGTTGTTCATGGGTCCCTTATTTGTCCTGAACAGTTAAACTGCCTGTTGTTCTTCAGAAAAATCCTTCAGATTCGTTTTTTTTTTTTTTGTGCATTTGAACCCTTTCCAACAATGACTGTATGATTTTGAGATCCATCTTTTCACACTGAGGACAACTGAGGGATTCATATGCAACCATTACAGAAGGTTCAAACACTCACTGATGCCAGGGGTGAAAACTTTTAAACTGTGTGAAGATGTGTATTGAACTTACTTTGTCTTCTAGAAAACATGCAAGTATCTTCTGTAGTTTCTAAAGGGCAGTACTAAACGAAAAAAGTATGATATTTAGGCAAAATAAGAAATGTACACATCTTCGATCCGTCTAAAGTTTTCACCCCCAGAATCAGTGAGTGTTTGAACCTTCTGTAATAGTTGCATATGAGTCCCTCAGTTGTCCTCAGTGTAAAAAAAGATGGATCTCAAAACCAAACACAGTCATAATTGGACAGGGTTCAAATACACAAAAATGCTGAAAACCAAAGAACTTGTGGGACCTGAAGGATTTCTCTGAAGAACAGCAGGCAGTTTAACTGTTCCGGACTAACAAGGGAATCATGAACTATCACTATCACTAAATATAGTACCTTAAACTGTGGTTTGGCTCTTCGACGGAGTTTGGCTGCAATGGACAAGAGGGGCTGATAGACTCCAGGTTCAGTGAGTTTATCACTGTAACAGTCCCAGCACTCTTGCAGCTTTTTGAAACCTCGCTCACACACGGACAACAGTGAAAGAGACATGGCGAGATCTGCCCACTGACGCTCAGTCCTGCAAACAGAAGATGGGATGAGATTACATAAGAGAGGTAGACCTGGTCCTTCACACTGATTATGTGTCATAAAGGAGCCTCACAAATGTTGCTCTAGCAATGTTTTCCTGTGCACTATGAAAACTGCCCTAATTGGCCATTTTTAAATTTGATTTTGGGGAATTGCATCAGAATTGTATCTCTAGACATGTTTGAAATAGAAAAGTTTTCCAAAAGCAGGTCAAAACTTCATGATGAACAGAAAAGATGTTTTTAAAGCACTGTTTTTGAGAGGAAAAAAAAAAAAAAATTAATGTTGCCTGATACCCACTTTGCGGTTCTGAAACGCTGGCAGAGTTTCTCCACTAAACTCTCTGTCTGTCTCTCTTTAGTGATGTAGGAGAAGAGTTGTCTGAAAGAGAAAGTTAAATAGAAGTGATTTATGGCTTTGTCATGCAGAATAAGTTAAACTGCAATAGCAGCATAAATCATATCTCACTTCATGATGGTGTTGAAGTCCTCCTCCTTCATTCCACGCTCAGGATCAGATAATCGGCTGATGATGTCTGGCAGCAGGTTGTAAATGGCGTTGTCCTGAAGAAATAGGCAGGGTGTTATAATCAGGGCATCTCATCTTGGGAGGCATGAGGAGGATGAGAGTGAGAGACAGCACCTACCTTTGCAGAGAGCTCATTGAAGAAGTTGAGAGCGAGGCTGGCGATGTGTGGCTCAGGGTCCAGCAGGAGCACTGCGACCTCACTGACCTGACCTTTGACCTTCATCACATCCTTCAGCACCAGCTGGGTCAAAACAGTGATGGCCGTCAGACGCACAGATGCGTTGTCATCACTCAACCTTAAGACAAATTAGTTACAAAACAGATCACCATAATCCACCAAACCGTATAAGACATTTCAAACCCTATTCCAACCAAATTGTAATGAATTAAACTTTAAAAAGACTGCAATGTAGTAGATTTAGCAGGAACTATAATCAACAAGAACAACTAATTATGCAAAATATCCATAGACCAGTGGTTTGCAGCTACCTGGCATAAAGGTTGGGCGTCCAGGGTTCCAGAATGTTGGGAAAGCGGACTGTTAGATCACCAAGAGCAACAATTGTGTTGGCTCGGACCACAGGAAGTGGTGATTTTTCAAGCACAGTGAAAAGCAGCCGGATGTTGTCTTTACAAACAGCAGGACTGAAAAAAACATACATAAGATGTTAATATTGCATAGTTAAAGCAGCAAATATGATATATTATAAATATAATTAGTGCTGTCATATTAATTAATCGTGATTAAATCACATTCAAAAGAAAAGTCTGCATTTACATTATATAAATATAATGTAAAATACTATAATATATAAGAAAAATTTGCATGTGTGTGCTTTTTTTTTCTTTTCCAAATGGATGTGATTAATCATGACTAATTGATTTGACAGCACTAAATGTAATATAAACTTAAAAAGTTTGTGGATGGCAATCAGAAAATGTATTTTTTAAATCGTTGGATGTCTTATTTATTATTGACCTGGAGTAATGGCTGCTGAAAATTCAGTTTTGCCATCACCAGAACAAATTACATCTTTTTGAACAGTAGTGTAATATAAAACAATAATATACATACCTGATCATCATGTACTGAGATAAAGCCAGGCAGGCAGCTGTGGTGAGCTGAGGGTGGGAATATTTCCCTGGAGAACTGCAAACTTTCACCAGCAAAGGCAAAAATGCACTTAACATGTTTCCTTCTGCAAAGACAGATCAGTGGTTTAATGCTCTGTGAATCAGGTGAGAACTCTTTAATAAACAAAATAATGCAGGTTTATAAAGAGCTAGATCACTTTATTCCAAGCTCAAGACAAAATAGTACAAGAAACTGTTTTTTTTAGATGGGCTCACCAGTTAATAACTCAGTCTCACAGATCTTGCGGATAAACTCCGCCTCAGTGTCCTCAGCTGAGGCGCCCACCAGCCCGAGCTCCTCCTCCACACAACTGTCGTTAGCCTCCTAGCAAATGACACATGAATCAGTCATCAGTGTGCAATGGGCAGCACTTTAATGTGATTTTACAGAAAGCATAACCGATAAGTGCATGGTCTTCATTAACCTTTTTGTTAGCAGGTGCTTTCTCCTTCTCCTCCTTCTCTTCCTTTTCTCCTCTCCTCCTCCGTAGCTCAGCGCTTACACTTCTTTCAAGGTGAGACACCTGCCAGAAGGCCACAGCTCCACACAGTGACAGCACCTGGGCCAAGCTCACGCAATTCACTAGGAAAAGAACAAGAATCTTACCTAAACACAAAAGCTGAACAAAATAGGTGCTCTTATGCTCACCAAGGCTGCATTAATTTGATTAAAAACTATGTTTTCTATCTTAATATTTCAGATTTCTCCTGCAAATATCTGTACAATATTGCATATCAATTACGCAGTATGCAAAAAGTTAATATATTTCTTGTGCTGTCATTACCTTGCTCCTCAGAGCCCTGAGACCCAGCTTCCTGCAATTGTGATTGGTTGGGCTCTCCGCCCTCTGTGATTTGTTCCAATAGGAGATGAGCAGACCGTTGGAGGAGGCGGGAACAAAGCTGGTCAGGGGACTCTGCCAGAAAGTAGATGAGACGGACAGCCTGTTCCATGAAGGTCTGCCAATGGGGGTCAGACTGGACTACTCCTGTTCAAATGAAGGTACAGCTGTTACCAAACAACAAAAACAAATGAAAGAAACCAGATAAAGAAAGGGGAATGAGAGAAAGACCATGTTTAAACCTGCCATCGACAGATCAGGTGATTTGATTACAAACAGACAAAAGTTAAACCCAGTTATAAATAAGTTACATTAATCTATCTTTTAAAGGAACAATGATCATTTACTATTTGTAGCATAAAAGCCAACACATTCAAAACAATAAAGGACTATCTACTGACATGAAACAATCAGGATATGTTGAGGGCGGGAAATCAAATTTTATAGTTCTGAAAAAGAATCGAAAATTGTCCATTAACCGGTTAATAACGTTATTTTATTGTTCCATTTAATATTTGAAATTTACCATCAACCAATCAAAAATTAAAGTAGTAGGGCCAATGCAAATGCGAGCGGATGCATCCAACTCATCATAGGTATGTCGCAATGCACCGGTGTTAGAGTTTATCTGAGGATAGTGTATGGATTCAACAGATCACATGCACCTACACAACATATTTTTGCGACATTGCAGCCTGTTTATCATCAAAATAAAAGTACAGTTAAAAGAAACATTAAAGTTACTTTTCTCCATTGTACAAACTGTTGCAGTCAGCGTGACCACTGCCTTACTGTGCCGGCATAGTATGTTGATGCGAGTGAAGTACATAGAATACATAATTAGTATTTTAGCATCCAGACACGTACTTTAATGTCTTTAAAGCATTCACAGATTCAAGATCTCTTCCTGTTTTTTTATTACAGGCATTTAAAAACAAAAAAAAAAAAAAAAAAAAAAAAAAAAAAAAAAAGTTATTAACTGGCAGTTTCAGAAACAGAAACGTTAAAAATACAGATTCTGCACAGATTTAATTTTTTGTTTGTTTGTTTTCAAGCCCTGATTGGGGGAATGTTTGGCAAAGCCTTTTAAGTTATCACAGCATTTTATAAGAAACCAGCCAAAACTTGTGATCAGACTACAAGGCAAAAGCTGAAAGATGTAAGCAAAGGCAAAAAGAGCTAAAAGACCATACCATCAGCGATGGCTTGGGACAGACAGCTGAAGAGATGGTGGTCCATTGGAAGCCTGAAGGGAACACCCTTAGATTGCTGAGACACACAAGAGCATACAAATTATATTATTAGAATGATTTCTGAAGGATCATGTGACATTGGAAATTGGAGTAATGGCTGTTGATAATTCAGCTTACGTCACAGAAATAAATTACATTTAAAATATATATTTCCAAAAAAAAAAAAAAAAAAAAAAGTAAAAAATAATAGTATTTCATAATCTTACTGTTTTTACTGCATTTCCACAGTAGAAAAACCATTAATACTTCAAACCTTTAAATGGTAATATATACAAAGTGTAAACACTGTACATACCCTCACATGATCTGTAATGTTGGCGATGGTGATGAGTGTGTCCCGTGCCAGCAGATAATCTTCTGCAACCTTCTCACCCAGAGCGACAGAGCAGAGTGTGTCCAAATTACTGAGCACAACCTCCCTCTCAGCACTAAACGCACACAAAATGAAGTTAGAGATTGAAATAATGCACACCACACCTTAAACAGCATAATGAAGACAAGAACGCCCTCAGATTACAAAAGAACTAGCTCATAGCTCATTGGACATTACAGAGAACTGAGTTTCAACCTGTGTCCACAAACACACACACACACACACAAAATGATCATCCTTCCCAAATCTCTCCTGCATTTCTGTGAGGGAGAGCTTGATAGGAAGAACTTATTTAATGTAGGCAAGCCCTTACAGCAAAGCAGCAAATCTCCTCTGCCCAGCCAAGATTACCAGCCAATAGAAGCACAGAAGAGCTCAGACTCTTACCCAAGGAACTCACATTCACCTTGGTCTCATCATTGGGCAAAAATTGCTGTGACATTAAATCAGTTCAACAGAATCATTCTGAGACATCTGGGAAGCAAAAAGATTTGAGTATCTCACCGTGCTGCCATGCCCAGCAACAGCACTGCAGCTCTCCTGTGAAGTGCTTTAGTCTCTCGTTTACCAGAGAACCTCTCCCACAAAACCTGCACCACTGAAGTCTGCAGGGCACTCTCACTGCTGAAAAACTCCTGGACCTGCACCAAGAGGAAAACCAATGTCAAAAGAAGAATACATTATGAAAATGATTGCTCACACGTTAGGTAAAAGACACTCACAATCTCTTCTAGACACTGGACGGTCCCCAATGAAGCGTCGATCATCAGATCTGACAGATTGTCCACCAGAGTCTGAGCCTTCGTCCTGATGGACAGACACAAAAGGCTAGTTGAGCTACAGTATATCAAATTGTGTTCCTTTAGCCTTAAAGGAGAAGTTCACTTCCAGAATGAAAATTTCCTGACAATGTACTCATCCCCATGTCATCCAAGTTGTTTATGTCTTTCTTTCTTCAGTCAAAAAGAAATTAAGGTCTAAATTAAGGAGAAAAAGTTTTGCCCTACCCTACCTTTTTTTAAGCGAAGTATTAACTGCATGTGACTTTTAAAACGTAATTACATAATGCAGAAAGATGTGCGTCGCAGATCTAGTGCAAGATAAGCATTCGTGGTAAAAAATAAAAACATTTTTTCCCTCAAAGAAAATGACTGATTGTTTTGCTAGATAAGACTCTTATTGCTAGGCCGGGATCACATAGAGCTCTTAGAAGCTGCACTGAAACTGCAATTTTGACCTTCAACTCATTGGCTTCCATTGAAGTCCACTATATGGAGAAAGATCCTTAACGTTCCCGCAGAAACCCGAATTTCTTTGCGAATGAAAAAAGAAAAGACGTGAACATCTTGGATGACATGGGGGTGAGTAAATTATCAGTATCAATTCTGGAAGTGAACTTCTTATTTAAGGAACAAAACAAAATGTTTGCAGACCTGGTGTTGTCACCGTGGGGGTTGAGGTACAGGCGTCTATAGGCCTGGATGACAGCATCCTTGATTGTGACATCAGTAGACCATACCAGAGGCAGCATCTTTCTGACCCCACACACGGAGTCGGCTACACTGAACTCAAATGCTGTAACACAGAACTGCACTGCCTCCTGCACAACTGAGAAAGAGAGACCAATCAGGAAACTACACTTGTATTTAAAGTCACACTTGACAGAAGTAATAAAATATCTTTTGTTTTTCCATTTCATGCCAACTTTAATATAAACCAAACAGCCTTTTAATTCATAGTAATTACCTGTAGTGGTTTTCCAGTACAGCATGTTGTTAATAACAGCGATGGCTCTTTCCACTTGTAGAGCAAAGCTCTCTGTGTCTTTCAAGTACTGAACCAACATCTCCTGCTTTTTCAGTTCACTCTCTCCCCCTTCATTCCCTCCACCCTCTTTTTGTGGGGTGGGTGGAGCATCACTCGACACGGCCTCAGGTGTCTCCTGCTCTGGACCTGGAATGAGATGCACAAACAACTTGTTTTAATTTGGAATTAGAACCGTCATCTAACCTAGTTTGGTGAGACCTAGAACAAATTCCGTGGTGCTCCGGAGCAAGGCGCTTTGTGGTAGTATACACATACCCTTGAAAAGCGTTGCAAGTGTGTTGATGAGGGTTTCTGCATTCAAGTCGGCCAAATCTGAGAAGAACGATGACTCTGGGAACAGAGAGTGAGCCCGCATGCACAGACCAACTGCCTTCCTGCACACAATTAAACAACACATTGCATGTGTGTGTGTGTGTGTAGAAGTTAAGGGAAGAAGTATGAGCATATGTGTGTTAATTCACATGTACCTGTATTTGCTTTCCCGGAGAAGCTGTGCAATTTGTAAAGCAGTGTCTCTGTCGCTTCTCTCCTCCTCTACCTCTGTCTCCTCTTCTTCTTTGTCCTCCTCTTCCTCACTGCCAGACTCCAGTTGTGCTTTCACAGTCATCTCCACCTCAGGCTTCATTGCATCCCAAAGATCAGCTGCTGTGATGACTGCAACTGCAAACATAAAGCTAAAATCTTACAGCTGGAAGCAATTTCTGCAGTGCCGCCAAAGAGAGGAAATCAACAAAGAAAGAAACATACTGGGCACTTGCTCTTTCTGAGCATCTCTCATCTCTTTTAATTTGGCCATCTCCTTTTCCAGGGGCTTTTTCAGGTCTACACTGCTTAACTAGACAGGGAGAAAACCGAAGCAAGTACATTTAAATATATGTAAACAGTTAAATACACTAGTGTTCAAAAGTCTCTTATTTGATTATAAAAATGGTAGTGAATCTACCAGATATTATGAGATTGTTTGTACCTTGCAGCTGTAAGGGTTATGAGCAATGAAGGCAGCCAGCAGCAGGATAGCACTCTTGCACACATGGACAGACTTATCACCCAGACGCCCAACGGTCAGCTCCATAACTTCAGTGTACCTGCACAGCGGCAAGGCCTGGAAAGAGGGCATTGGGATTATATCTTAAAGCATCGAAGAATAAAACCCATTCACTTTCTGTTGAAAAGCAAAGGGAAAAACAACCCACACACCTTGCTGTTGACAATACGTGCATAGACCTGTAGCACACGTGCTCGGACATGCGAGTGGGCATCATGGATGTGCTCCTGCAGCGTGTCCAGGAAACGATCTCGGCTTGCACGAGCAGAATCATCCAGCTTATCACCAGACAGGATCCGGACAAGAACCTCGCCGAGAACCTCACACACAGCCACCCGCAGACTTGGACTCTGTCCATACACAAACAGTATGTCAACAGAGCACACACACATTTACATACAAAGAGTTAAGCTCTGAAACTCAAAGATTTGTTTTAAATGATTGCCCTCAGATTACCAAAGAGAGAGCTCAACGCCCAAAGAATTACTGCAGAGAACCAAGACTCAACCTGTGATCCTTCATACACACACACACACACACACACACACACACACACACACACACACAAAAATGTAAGCTCCATCTTTGTTCTTCCCCTTTTCTTCAAAGGATAGAAACTTCAGAGGAAGGGGCTTGTTGAATTTAGGCAGGCCCTTACAGCAAGACAGCAAATCTTCACTGCCCAGCCAAGATTACCAGCCAACAGGAACACAGGAGAGCTCAGACTCTAATTCAGTGGGCTCATATTCGCCTTGGTCTCATCACCGGGCAAGACTTCCATGACAGAAGTGATGAAAGAGAACATGCGTGACTGTACCTCTCCCTCCAGGTGTGTCAGAAGAACACTGATGTTAGGAATCATGGTTTCGGGTACCAGAGTAGCGAGTTCAGACAAAAAGCTGGAGAAAGCCTTTACACCTGAACCTTCTCTGGCTAGCTCCTCACTTGACTTCTGACCAATCTCTCTGAAACACACACAAGAAGATTTGATTTAGAAGGAAATTAATCGATAATGGGTGAGCAGTATAACCAAAATATTACATAACAACCAAAGTATGTTACATTGTTACAGGATAGTATATATTTTTGCTAGAAACTAAACCCCAAAATTTTATGTAGTGAATATGCTACCAATCAAACATTTTTGAACAGTAAGATTTTTAATGTTTTTAAAGAAGTCTCTTCTGCTCATCAAGCCTGCATTTATTTGATGCAAAGTACAGCAAAAATTCTGAAATATTTTTGCTATTTAAAATAATTTGACTTGATAATTTCAATGATACATTTTAAAATGATTTCAAAGCTGAATTTTAGCATCATTACTCCAGTCACTTGATCCTTCAGAAATCATTCTAATATTCTGCTTTTCCACTCAAAAAACATGTATTATTATTATTATTATTGTTGAAAACAGCCGAGTAGAATTTTTTCAGGTTTCTTTGATGAATAGAAAGTTCAGAAGAACAGCATTTATCAAACAATAGAAATCTTTTAACATTACAAATGTCTTTATCATGACTTTTAATCAATTTAAAGCATCCTTCCTAAACGAAAGTATTAATTTCTCAAAAAAAAAAAAAAAAAAAAAAATAAAAAAACCATTAACGTTATTAAATGCCACCTCATGATCTCTCCAACGATGGCCTTGACCCCGTACTCTGTGCTCCAGGCAGCCACAGCTTGAGCACATACTGATGCCAGCTGCTCAAAATGCTGCAAGAGCTGAATCACCTTCACACATGCTCCTGTACAAGAAAGAAAAAAATATTCAGGACATCTCAGCTCAACATCTACACCATTGCAAACCCACTCAACTGGTGTGTGATGTATACATATAAACCTACCCAACATGTGATTGTATTTCTTCACCATAATTCCCAGCACATGAATGATGGCGTCTCTGGTGGACTTGCTCTTCATGTGGCTTATGGTGGGGTTTTCCAGAAGTTTATAGCAACAGCATGTCACACAACTACATAAAATCAGCAAATGAGATACAGTTAAAAAAAAGATCAAACAGAGAAAGAGTGAATTTAAGAGAAAAACTATGTTTTACCTGACAAACTCCTCCTCCACTAGAGACAGACTCCACAGTGTGCGAATGTCCAGCTGCAGCAATTGAGTTAAACACTGAAGAACTGTCTCTCTCTCACTGTCCCACTGCAGGAGACCTTTTCCAGCAACTTTATCCTTCTTACGACCCTGAGAGAAACACAAAGAGATGTTCAATATGTATACACAACATACACAAAAATCAAGCTTAGAAGCTGTTGCCCTCAGATTACCAAAGAAAATATTCACAGCTGGTGGGCCAAATAAGGAGATGCGACTCTTTGCTGACCGACACATTTACACACACACACGGGACATACTAAAACACACACACTGTAAGCTGCCAAATCATCCACAAATGTCCATTTCTAAAGGAGAATTGTATTATGCTCGACAGCTGGCATTAATATAGGTGGGCCCTTACAGCAGTGCAGCCAATCTCCACCGCTCTGCCAAGATTACCCACCAGTCAGAGAGCAAGAGAACACAAAATCCCAGCCAATCAGCTCGTATTTGCCTTGTTCTCATCACTGGGCATAGTATAAACAACTTAGAAATAATAAAACTTTATAACATTCAGTAGTACCTTGCTGGGTGCTGTGACGATAGTCTCCCTGTACGAGTCACTCTCAAGTGTTTCTGTGAGTTTGCAAAGCACAAAAACGCTCATCTTCACAGCATTGAGCTGCTGTTTGCGATCCACAGCTGACAAAGATCCTGACAGGAGAAGGGTCGGCAGGGAAACCGACAGACCTCTTACCACTAAGAACACAGAGAATTGTGATACATCGTAGGAAATGTAGTTTTGAATTACTGTGCATAACTAGAAGTAAAATAACAAGGTGATAAGAACGTAGGACTATGAGATACCAACCTTGTATTAGCAACTCCAGCGTGTCTTCTTTCACTGCTACATCCACTGTGCGACAATGTCTAAATGCAATCAAAAAATTATGCTTAGACAAAGTCATTGTAACGCATGTGGTTAACGTTTAATACACTTCAAGATGTGTTTGACATTGTTTTTCTCAGTTATACATTTAGCTGCATTTTTGTTCCCATATTAGTTTCTTGTAAGGAATTGTATTGGATTTTTGGATTTTGAATAGATAAATAAAACATTAAAACAAGCTATAATAACTTATGATAGTCAGCTTGTTTTCAGTTGATGGTGATTCATTTCTTTGTTATATTTGGATGCCATTAATGTTTATTTTCCTATATTTTTGTATACAATTATAATAATACTCATGTTTCCTTAACTTGTTCGAAGGCTTTGAAAATTGTATAGAGTTCATGTTTTGTATGCACACATAAATGCTACAGATGCATAACAACATTAATGTTTATATTTTAAAATTCAACAAAAATGTATAGCTTTTTATGGGACTGTATCTACACTTACTGTAAAACACTGTATGCTGTGTCAAAATGCTCCAGGATACACAGGGGCCCTTGACTTCTCAGTGCTGCTTTAAAACCTTAATAACAGACAGAAAACGGTAACGTTAGGTACACCAGTACAGACAAGATAAGCAATACTTAAATATATACAGTTAAAAAGTGTTCAGGACTTACTTTTGATATGAGGGGGGGAGCTGTTTAGCAGGGAGCACATCTTGAACCACATACTGGTTAACAGCACCAGACTTTACGAGATCGTCCAAACAAACCGGTACGATAAAATCCCACGACATCTCTGCACGCCTAAACAACAAGCAGTGAATACAAACACGCTGATCTGTAAGGAAAGTCCCTGCATGGCAGCAACAAAATAAACACACACGAATAGAGATCTAACTGCTAGTCTAAGTTATAAATGTATCACCTCTGCTAACATAATAAGAAAAAAAAGAAAAATGTTACTGTTTATGTTTGTTTTGTTTGACAGGGCAAGCTAGCATGCTACGCTAACGACAGTATAAACAGACAAAAACTAAATTTCTCTCAGTATGTGAAACTTCTTAAGGTTTAACTAAGAAACACAACATATCCCAACACTCACCGTGCAAAAAAGACGAATTTATTCCGAACAAATCCTAATCAGAAGAAGTAATCTGTAGAAAGCAAACTGGACTAACTGAACGGTTTGAGTCGCAGCTTTGAATTTCACACAGCGCGCCAAAGGAAGTACGCCATCACTCCGCCCACTCACAAAAGGCCACACCCAACTGATCAGTAGAGGGCGATTGAAACTTTTTAAAATAAAGTCATTTTAACGTAAAAAGAATGTAAGAGTGTTACATTAAAATTTATCAGATACGGGAATTTAGTCATTTTAACATAAAAATAATGTGAAAATGTTACATTAAAAAAAACTTAAAACTGTATCAGATACGGTAATGTAGTAAAAAGACGAAAAAAAGTACGAATTGCAATAGCGTTTACTGACACTTTAATTGAGACATAACATTAATTTATAGAAAAATTACTTTTCTATATGAAAAAGTACTGATATTCTCATTCTTCGCTCTATACCATCTCATATATTTTATTTTTGGACGGGTGTTGTGCAGACTAATATGCTTTTTAGTTCACAAAATAGCTTTGTTTAATGTATTAAGTGTCATTTTGTTAACCTAGTTGTTTTTGTTTTATTTTATTATTTTATTTAATTTAGTTGTTAATTTAATTGTTCAGTTACTTTATTTTAGTCGTGCACTGTCGTTTTAAAATGATTTTGGATAGTTGTATCAAAGTTTTGCCAAGCTTCTTGGGTTTTCATGAGTTTACAGGACCATCATCGTTAGTCAACATAACAATGGAAGAAAATTAAACTGTTACAAGCTGCGAATAGTGCAGATAAATTATTCAGTAAAGAAGGACGTGGCCAGGAAGCTTTAAAAGGCTCATAAATAGTCTTTATAGACAGGACACTAAATGACGCTGATGGTGCAAGTGATCATATTTACAACAATCGTATGACGAGAATTATACTAAATGCAATATTGTGATCATTAAAGTGTCTCCTTTTCCATAATTATTATATAAACTATGCAGTGTACGTCAGATTTATGCCAGTGCATTAAACTTTTATTTTGACATTCCAGCATTGAATTCCCACTCTTGGCGTCACGATGAGCACGAGGTCAGAAATGCATGAAAAAACACATGTGGGTTGTCTTGACAGACCCAGAATGCCGATAGATCTGTTTTAAAATACCCACTTGTAGTCTTTACTTAGTTGTTTTAGACGCACATGTTATAATTAACAGTAAAACTGATAAAGACATTGACTTGGTAAGAGCCTCGGGGTACTGATGTTTATTTCATAATTTACAATGTGACCTGGTCCAAAGCGTTTTTAACCAAATCAGCGTTACATGTAATCAGTCAACATTATGTAAAGCATTTACAGATCTGACCCAGACACAACTGGGCTTGTCTTGGTGTTATACAAACAATCACAACAACAGATGTTATGACAGCAATGCATGTTTTAATTATACGTATGACTTTCGTTTATATTTTATAGCAAGATGGAATATTTGCCGGACTCTAACGCCAGATATAAAGATGTGGACTACTGGAATGAACGGTACCGGACAGAGGAGAGCTTCGAGTGGTTCGGGGACTTTACTAAATTTGAACATCTGCTCAAACAGCACGTGGGAACGGAAGAAAACATACTGATGCTAGGTATGTAAGTCACTTACAATACAAAATGTGTTTTATAATTTGAAGGGTGCAATGTGAGTAATAGTACATTGTTGTGTTGTGTATATGGTCAGCTGGTGGCGCTATTGCATTATTTTTGCGAAATCTTGATCTGCCTTGAAGGTGTAGTAAACTCAAAATTCTTAAAATGTACATATACTCAGGCCATTCAAGTTGTAGATGAGTATTTTTCTTAATCTGAACATATTTGGACAAATTTAGCATTGCAACGAATAGCAGTGAATGGGTGCCGTCAGAAAAAGTTCAAACAGCTAATGTAAACAATACAGAAATCAATCCAAACAGCAGAAACAAATCCATTATTAAGGAATTTTAACTTTAAACCATCCATAATCACGCATCCTCCAGTGGAAAAAGTCCATCCCCTGTTGTCCTTTCACATCAATATCCACCAACATTTGTTTAGAACTGTTTCAGACTGTTTTCCCTTGCAAATTGTGAATGATCTGTGCATATTTCTCTCCTGATTCACAAAAATGACTTTTTTTACTGGAAAAGGCAATATTATGGCTAGAGGTGTTTTAGCTGAAGGCCACTTTTTTTTTAATTTTTAAAAAATGTTTTGATGGATTTGTTTCAAACAAACATGCAGATTTTCACCTCACAAGACATTGATTGATGGAATGGAGTTGTGCCATTTGCTTGTGGATTATTGAGGTGAGCATTTTGAACTCTCATTCTGACGGCACCCATTCACTGCAGAGTATTCATGTAATGCTAAATTTTCCAAATCTGCTCAGATGAAGAAACAAACTCATCCTGGGTTTAAAAAGTATTGATCAGACCATATTGGTTATGTGGGAAGTCCTTCCAGGATTTGAATGCATGATTATCCTTGATTTGCAACTGTTTAAAAGCACATAACTCAAGGTTTCTCCAGACGAACCTACAAAATAAGAAGAATGTTTTCTCATGGAGAAGCTCAGAAATGATCTCATATCATCTGGCTGGTCTAGACCAGTGGTCTCAAACTCAGTTCCAGGGGGGCCACAGCTCTGCACATTTTCGCTCCAACCCTAATCAAACACACCTGATCCAGCTATTCAAGGTCTCCAGGATTACTGGAAACTCCAAGCAGGTGTGAGTTGAAGCTGGTTGGAGCTAAACTCTGCAGAGCTGTGGCCCTCCAGGAATTGAGTTTGAGACCACTAGCCTAGACACTGGTTTCTTGGTGAATTTTCAACATCGGGTGGATAACGAATGATGTGAATTATTTGTGTGAAATTCTGCAGGGCTGTAACACAATTTTTATACTTACTGCAGCTGCAGTGTTACAGTCAGACTCGAGGTGGCAGTATTACAGCTTACTCACAGTAGGTATTATGTATTCAGCTGGTGCTGTATTGGTGATGTGTGGACCTCTGACATGCTCTCTGAGCTCTAGATCTGTTCTTCAATGCAATGACACGAGCTCCCGTCCCCCAGGGACTGGTTCAGCTATATCTCAATCCAATTACCAATCAAACAGTCACCATTCACACCCTTAAAGTGGCATAATAAAAGCGCATTGGTTTAGGGTCTAGTGTGGGTCAGTGTTGAGCTTTATTTCATGCAGCTTTGGTCAATGAAGTGTGTTCCTAGCCTAGTGTTTAAAGACAAGTGAATAACCTTCAAAATGTAGCGTGATTTGGTCTAATATGGGCAGATTTTGCAAAATACAGAACAACAGATTTTATTTCATCAGCTCAGTGAGGAAACACCCTTCTCTGTTTCTCTCTTTCGTCCTCTCTCTCTACACAGACACCCTTTCTGCACCCACATCATGTTTCCTCCGCAGTCCACCCTCACAAACACAACAGCTACGCTTTCTGTGACCTTTCTCAACCGGGGAACAGAGCGAGGAGTTCCAACACACACACCCTTCTCTCATGTGCTTCACTTGTGACCTCTGACACAAGTAATAATGTCTTTTCTTTATGTAATGCTCCAGTCATGATCCTTTTACAACTAAATTGCTACTGATTTGAATATTGCAGTCCTTTGTTCATTATATGTTTATTCTCAACTGAGCTCTTTGCTAAATTGCTGCAGAACTGTTATTTTACATGGGCTCTCTCTCCATCAAGTTTTTCTCGGTCTTCGTCTTTATTTTTCCATGCTCAAGGATACTGACACAACAACATAAGTGTCCTTCCTTACCCATAATTCAGTGGCTCAGGGCAGATTCCTGAACGGGCTGTTAAGGCTGAGTGTGTCTCAAGTTTCTGTGGTTGTGTAACGGTTTGTTGCACGAGGAGACGTGGAATCCCTGCAGTTAACGTTAGCAGATTCTGTCAATGAGAGAAGCAATTCAGATTCTGTCATGGCTTTGAAACATAGAATATGGACCATTTATGGAAACAAAGCTGCAAAACGGCTCTTTTGGAAAATGGTCATGGTTATGATGGCACAACTAGCACTACATTTGCATATCAATGTCTGTTCAGCAATTTGGCTCGCCCTGATGAACGATGTGTAAACTGTGCTGGTGCATGTGGAGGTTATTTGAGAATAACAGGTCATTTACAAATAGTTGTCTTAAAGGTATCGAAGCAAAAACTGTGGTTAGTGAGGGAGTGGAAATGGTCCTGAAAAAATAAATCATGGCTGTTTTTGGTGGAATAAACCTTAATTCATGGCTTGAATAAACTGTATGCAAAGATGTGTATGTTAAAATTATCATGAAATTCTGTTTGCCACCCAGTTTCTAGTTAAGTAAGGCGACATGCACTTCAGTTGAAAGGTCAGTAAGATTATTAAATGTTTTTAGAAAAATAATTTGTCTTATTAAAAAGTATGCATTAGTATGATCTAAAACAGTAATATTGTGAATATTTTATTGATGTGACAGTCATAGTGACAGTAGCCAATCACATTACTTTTCTGATGTTGCATGAACAGGATTGGTTAGTGTCTGTGCTAGGGTATTTGCATAAGGCGATCTGATTGGCGGACGCCTGCATTGGCACTTGAACAGTTGAAAACAACCGCCGCGAATTGGCCCTGAAAAACACATAACAGTCAACCCCTAGCTGATTTGATGTTCAAAAATGTTTTCCTATTATTATAAATGTTGAAAACAGTTGTGCTGCTTAATATTTCTGTGGAAACCGTCATGCATTCCTTATTATAGGAATTGGTGATCTATAGAAAATTCAAAAGAACAGCATTTATTTAAAAAGGAAATCTTTTGTAACATTATAAATGTGATAAACTAGAAAATAACGTATTAATTATTTAAAAAAAAAAAGTCTTACTGACCCCAGTTTTTTACATTAGTGAATTTGCAAGTAAAACAGGATGTGCAGTGTGAAAATTAAAGGCATATCAGAAAATAATAAAGTTTGTGAGACAAGTTTACCATATTTACCCATTCCTATAGCATGCAGAAAATAACTACTCATTCCATGGTTTAAAGAAAAACTAATAAATTCTGTTCGTTTGAACTTCCTATTCATCAAAGAAATCTGAAAAATTCTACTCCACTGTTTTCAACAACAACAACAATAATAATAATAATAATAATAATAATAATAATAATGTTTTTGAGCAGCAAAACAAATTATTAGAATGATTTTTGAAGGATCATGTAACTGGAGTAATGATGCTAAAAATTCAGCTTTGAAATCACAGGAATAAATTACATTTTAAAATATATTCAAATAGAAATCTATTTTAAATAGTAATTTCCAAATGTTACTTTTTTTGCTGTACTTTGGATCAAATGCAGATGCAGTCTTGGTGAGCAGAAGAGACTTCTTTGAAAAACATGGAAAATCATAATCTTAAAACCTTTTGACTGGTAGTGTACATCCCTGAAATGAACTTTAATCAGCCTCATGTTGTAAAACTATATGTGTTTTTAAATGCAGAACAGAAAATTAATATTTTTTTTGGCCTTTCCAATAAAAGTAAGTAGGGCAACACTGTTTCGGACAAAAACGTTTTTTTTTTGGTTTTTTTCAAAATATTATCTTTTGTCTTCCACAGTAAAGTCATGCATGTTTGGAATGACGTGACTGTGAGTGAATGATGACAGAATGTATTTTTGGAGGGTGTACTATCCCTTTAAAAACATTAGGCCATTAAAGTTAAAATAATTTTCTGTGGAACTTGACAGTATGCTGTTGATAAACACTGAGCATTTTCTATTACCATGTATGTAAGTGTCTGTATTTCTAGCATGTCCTCTCAAGTGTTTTTTTCCACTCAGTCAGTGGGCAAGCTCCCATTCATTAGAGTCGTTGCTGACAGAATGGAAAGAGCAAAGATAGAGGAGAGAGGCGAGAGTCATTGAAGTCATACCAGCATACCATCATCAGATTCCCCTCATTCACACTCTCTTGGTTGTTATTGGTTTCACTGCTGTACCCCACTGCAGTGAACAAGCTAACAAAGAAAGAGGGAAGCTTTCAGGCGTTCTTTGTTGTGCGTCAGAACAATCACATTTCATCTTCACTGAAGTCCTGAAGAGTTTGAGGCAATTGAGTTTTGAATGAACCGTCTTGAATAGAGAAATCATGAGTCACTATCGGTCAGATTGAGTGTGAGTCAGTGCTCGCTTCACACTGCGAGCGTCGTCTCTCGTTTTCTCTCGCTCTCGGGTATTCATTACCCCCCAGAGACGCGTAACACGTTCTGAACCCAGACTGCGCTTTGACGAGAGCAAGCTCTGTGGCTCAGATCTGCTGCAGCTGTGTTAAAGTGAATGAATGAATGAATCAGTGAAGGGATGAATGAAAGAACCCTACGAATGAATGAACGGTGGGGGAAGGGAAGGCTGCGGTGTTATGCGGTATCTCCTTGGCACCGCCCAGCCTGTTTTGTTCTTCCTTCCTCTCCCCCTGCCTTCTGATTGGCTGAGAGGAGTCAATGCTGCTGGAAGGTACTGCAGTCATGTGGGGGTTACCCCCCTCCCCCTCCCCATCACAACCACTGCAGTTTATGAATGAAAGTTGGAAAAATTGAATGAAGAATTGGGTTGCATGCGAGCGAGTTGTGTGTGCTCGCCCAGTGTTGTGCTCAAGTGGGAAAATTGGTCTTGTTTTGGTTATTTAATATATATTTTGGGTGCATACTATGTATGCATAAAAATGTAGTGTATTTCACTACATTTGTGTGTGTGGGTGGGTGATCTTGGAAAACAGTACTCTTTTGTTAGTTAAATGAGTGTGCTATTGTAATCTCCTGTAGAAAATATGTTTTTTTTTTGTGTTGGATCATGTTTTTTGGTTATTTGAACAGTTTAAGCATAATAATACTCTAGTAAAAAAGTAATATATTTAAAATACATTTGTGAGCCCATAACTCATAAGGGTCAGTTTTTTGAAACTGAGATTTATAAATCATCTGAAAGCTGAATAAATATGTTTTCCATTGATGTATATGATTTGTTAGTATAGGACAATATTTGATCAAGATAAAACTATTTGAATATCTGCAATCTGAGGGTGCAAAAAAATCAAAATATTGCGAAATTTGCCTTTAAAGTTGTCCAAATGAAGTTCTTAGCGATGCATATTACAAATAAAAAAATTTAGTTTTGATTATATTTATGGTAGAAAATCTTCATGGAACGTGATCTTAACTTAATATCCTAATGATTTTTGGCATAAAAGAAATATCTATAATTTTGACCCATACAGTGTTTTGCTGGCTATTACCACAAATGTACCCATGCTACTTAAGACTTTGTTTTTTTGGTTCAGGTCACATGTATTTCATACTAAGTATAGTTCAAATATCTTAACATATTTACTGACATATTGTGTGATATAAGAATTATAATTAAATGTTATTTGGAGTACTACCTGCACACAAAGTGCAGATTTCTTAATATTAAGCCTAAAATGTGTTTTAATGTCACTATTGATGAAGACTGTATGATTTCTGAATAATATGGATCTTTAAATGCAAAAGGTCCATTTTAAAACAATCAGATATACTGCAGCATATCTTTAGTTGCACTTCAGCACTACTTCCGCACAATTAAAGTGCATAAAGCACAAAATTAGTTGTTCCAATTTAGCATACTTTAAGTATGCCAGTTTAGTATAATAAAAGTCCAATCACATGGTATTTTTATGAAGTACATAAATATGTAAACCTATTCTAATATACTTAGTGTGAAATAAATGTATTTCAAATATATCTTAGTATATTTATTTTTCACTAGGGTGTAGTGATGCATGTTTTGTAAAAATTATACTTTTTTGCTAGTTAAATGAGTGTGCGTTTGTTTAGAAAATTTAGTTTTGTGTGAATATTGTTTTCATGGAGGTGATCTTGTAAAAACAAGCTTTTTGTGTAGTTACGTGATTGTGTGATCGTGATCGTGAACACATTCATCTGATTAAAAAAAATACAGTAAACATTTTTACAAATTAAATAAGCATTTTTTTATTTTAATATATTTTAAAATATAACTTGTTCTTGTGATGCCAATTTTTTTTGTTGTTGTTGCATTACTCCAGTCTTCAGTGTCACGTTGTCCTTTAAAAATCATTTTAATATGCTAATTTGCTGCTCAGAAAAAAATATATATATTATTAGCAATTTTGAAAACAGTTGTTCTGCTTACAAGTACAAGAAAAAAATATAGTGTATAGTTAATTTGACTATATTTCCAGGTTTGATTTTGTAAAAATATGCATTTTAGCTACCTGCGTATATATGTGCTGTATGTTTTTGTGGGTTGGACCCTGTTTTGTCTAGAATAGGTTATATTCATTTATATTGTATGTACACTGTATTATGCATACGTGTGACCATGTAGAATGCACATAAGCATTCTGTGACCTTGTAGACAATCTGGCTTTGTGTGTTGGACCTCTAACTGTTTTGCTTATTTGTTTGCAGATCAGGGAGAATTCCTCTCATTCTCTCTCGCTCTCTCTCTTTCTTTCTCTCTCTCTCTCTGACTCGTGTCTGGAATATTAACTGGGTTACCCGGGCAACGGGGCTCGGATGATAGATGGGGTCTCCTCCGATAAATGGGGCAGCGGATGCACATGAAAGAAAACTGTTTGTGTATGTGTGATTTATGAAAGGGTTCGAGTTAAACCCTGTACCTGATAACCACACACACTCACACACACAATTCCCACATGGATCTGATCTCCTCCACACGTATATATTTTCTCTCTTGGGTTAATTTGTATTAACTCGCACATACGCACTTTGTGCGTTGTTGATCTGCTGAAACCTTTAATTTGCCCAGCACATAATCACACGGCGCTCACCTCAACCTATGAGTCAGGCGTTAGTACTTCCCAGGCATCTCTGGATCTGTTTGCGGGTTGTCTTTGCTGGATTTTCATGAACTGTCTGCTCAGAGAAGTTATTTATTTATATTGGCTTCAGATGGGGGACTCTGATCTTGGGTCAGTTTTACTTCCACTTCATTGTATTAGAATGAGTGGTGCATTGTGAGCCGTAACTATCTCATCCTGGGATTCTGCAGAGAAGTTTCCCATCTCTGATATTCCTTTTCCATCATTCCAGAGCCCAGTCGGGACATTCCACATGTTTTCCACCATTTTGTGGAAAAATTGATTCTGTCTGCTGGTCTTAAACCAAGAACTAAACATCAGTGGTCAGAGGTCAGGATGTAGTTGTCAAAACAAGGTTTCAATACAATAGCATATTAGTCTGTCTAGACTGATGTGGTAAACCTAGATTGCTCCCAGTGTAATGAACAAAACTGCAAAGCTGCCTACACTAGATGTGCATGATCAGCACATCTTTATCACAATTCTGTTACATTGCACTAACTTTCCACTTTCCAGCCAGATTATTTGAACTATTAGTAACAAACTAACAAATTATTTTCTTACAATCTAAAATGAAACTAACTAAATCCTTAATATTAACATTAATAGTGTTAGTTTTAGCCGTGTCTTCACATAAAACGTTAAGGTGATGAAAGCATTTAAGCTGATTTATTATCAACTATAATTGTTTTTTAAATTTTGTTTTAATCTAACAATGTAAAAGTATTTACAGACATTTTTCTGTCAATTTAATACATATTTGATTAATTAAAACATTAGTGCTGTCAATTGATTAAAAAAAATTAACTAATTAATCACACTTTTTTTTCTGAAATTAATCAGAAAAATTAATCCCACCTAATTAAGGTTTTTAAATATACTTTTATGTTGCAATAATTTCAGTTAATTTAACTTAAAATCTTCAAATTATTGTAGAAACAACATAAAGCCAATATATTTTTAATATTTGTTAAATATTTTATGACTGAGGGTGATACCAATATTACTGATGTCTATCTTTTTCCTAATATTTAACCACTGACTATAGCCATTCAACTTTACAGTATAATTGAGAGCTATCAATTTTAACATTTATTAGACTGAAAAAAAACAACAACAGTTCTTAAATTAAGTGAATTTAAAACAATCTTCAGATTCCCATTATTTACCTGTGCCCTTCAGCAAATAGGAAGTATATAGAAATTGAAGAAAGTTATCAAACACTAAACAATAAATACTAAATTAAAAATGGATCAATTGTTATTTTTTTTCCCTTTTTTCTTTCTCTTTGATTAACGGATATCACAACTCCTGGGTTGTGAGGTTATTTGGCTGCTATTACTTTAAGAGCTTCCGCTGCTGAACGTGATGCAGATCTGACACACATGCTTATAGTTTAATTCGCATTTTAATATGAAATGATACAGGCTACAGGGCACGCCGCCACATGACTTGATTCCAGAACAAAAGCATTTCAACTAAAAAAACCTTAAAACCTAAAACTTCAGGCATTTAAAACCACTTCAAATTTAAAACCTTTCAGTTTCAAGCTTTATAAACTACTTCAGTCTTTCTGGCTAAGTTTTTGCATGCCAGCATAAAGTTGGTCTTGACAAACATTTTTGTCTTGATTTATTATCCATTTTTCCCTTAAGAGTGGACGTGTCCATTTGTACATTTTATGGCTCTGGCTTGGTTTTTAGCTGTACAAAACAGGTCATTTTGATGCTTGATATTGCAAATTGGTGTGTCATACCATATTATTGTAATGTATTATCTTAACAATGAGCACACTGGTTTGTAGTGCAAACAATTTCAACATTTTTGCATGTTGTTATTCTTCTTGTTATTGACCTATGGTGGGGTCATGGGCTTATTTCTGCATTGGAAAATAACATGGATATGTTTTAATGATATTAAAAAAATATTATAGAGTTACGTTTTCACACTAAGCCGGTAATGATATGAAGATACTAAATTATATTGAGATTAAAATTTATTTGGATGCTAAAATATGTTCTCAAAACATATTAATAATCCTTTTTCGTTGTGCGCATATAGTCATTTATATTGTTGTTCGTTAGACAGGAAGCATTACACAATATTCATTCACTGAAGTGTGTGTGTGTGTGTGTGTGTGTGTGTGTGTGTGTGTGTGTGTGAAGGACTGTAAGTTCTCTGGAGGTGTGTTTGAGGGCCAGATGGAGTTCGTCCACAGGAAGTAGGCTGTGTCTATCAGCTCCGTCATCTTCTGTCCTCCTGACAGCTCTCGCCTCTGATGAACAGACGAGACAATCTCTCGACAGCAGCAGTACTGGTGTGTGTGGGAATTAGTGTTATGTGTCCCACACTTCGCTGTGTGTTAATCTAGATGTGAAAGGGTGTGTGAAACCTCAAGTGTTTCTGTCACGACTGACTCTTGTGCCTGTTTAGCGTATTAGCAGAGTGTCATTTTGAGACGAAAATCCCTCCTGTGCCATTTGCGATGCTGGATCACTAGATTTTTAATAGAAGTCTATAACAACAACTCTAGTACAAAGGCTTTGTTTATGCTCATAAATGGATATTTTTTTTTATTAAGTAGCCTTTAATTGTTTATTCTTTAATAAGGATTATTGTTGATTATCGTTGCTGTTATATTAAAAAAAAAATTCCGGCACTCAATGGCCCTGTCTTCCTTGTAGGCTACTCACCTTTATGAGGGTGTTACACATCATATCAGCTTGTGTTTACTTGTGTTTGAAAACATAGAAACAGTTTGTTCTTTTCATGGTCTGTAACTGGAAGACCCTGAATGTCGTGTTGTACGTGAGATGTGTACGTGAGAGTCTACATGCTCATTATGATGTGCTGGCTTAGAGGTAATATGTTGTTCTATCAGTCTGTCTAATGTTCTATCTATATCTGTCTGTCTATCTAATTATCCATCCATCCATCCATCCATCCATCCATAGATAGATCATGTTATCTTTCTGTCATTCTATGTATCTATCGTTATGTCTATTGTTCTATCATTCTATCTATCATATCACTCTGTTGTTCTATCGTACTACCTATCATTCTATCATTCCATCTATCATTCCGTCTATCTGTCTATAGATAGATCATTATATCGTTCTATGTATCTATTGTTCTATCTGTTGTTCTATCTGTCATTCTGTCGTTCTATCTATCGTTCTATCTGTTGTTCTGTCTGTCTGTCTAATTATCCATCCATCTATCCATCATTCATCGTTCTGTCTATCTATCTATCTATCTATCTATCTATCTATCTATCTATCAGTCTGTCTATCTGTCAGTCTATCTATCTATCGTTCTGTCTATCAGTCTATTGTTCTATCTATAGATAGATCATTCTATCTTTCTATCATTCTATGTATCTATTGTTCTGTCTATCTATCTATAGATACATCATTCTATCGTTCTATGTATCTATCGTTCTATCTGTCATTTTATTGATCTGTCGTTCTATCTGTTGTTCTATTGTTTTGTCTGTCTGTCTGTCTGTCTGTCTATCTATTTATCGCTCTATCATCTATCTGTCGTTCTATCTATAGATAGGTAATTCTATCGTCCTGTCATTCTATGCATCTATCTATCATTCTATCTATTGTTCTGTGTATCGTTCTATATATCATTCTGTCTATCGTTCTGTCATTCTGTGTATCTGTCGTTCTATCTATCGGTCTATCATTCTATCTGTTGTTCTATGTATCGTTCTGTCTATCATTCTATCTGTCTTTCTATTATTCTATATATCATTATATCGCTCCGATCTATCTATCTAACTATCTATCTATCTATCTATCTATCTATCTATCTATCTATCTATCTATCTATCATCTGTCTGTCTGTCTGTCTGTCTGTCTGTCTATCTATCTATCGTTGACTCGTTCAAACTATCTATCATGTGAAGTAACTTGTTCTATCTACTGTTCTGTTGTTTCTTATATCTATCAGTTTGTCTGTCTGTGATCTTTTTCTGTAGTTCATTTTATCTATCTGTCATTCTATCTTTCCATATATAAACCTTTTTATCACACAGGAAAGACTTTTTATCATTTTATAATATTTAAACAAGGTTAATCAATCTGTCTGTCTTTCTGATTCCCAATTTATCATCTGGTTGACATGTCTACATGTCTGTCTATTCACCTATTAATCTATCTTTTCATTTATCAGTCCATCGATCTGTATCTCTTTTCCTGTCTGTTTATCTTACCGTTTACTGATCCATCTATCTATCTATCTATCTATCTATCTATCTATCTATCTATCTATCTGTCTGTCTTCTCCTCTCTCCTCGATCCGTTGCAGTGGTCTTAAAGCGTTTGTTCTCTGCACATGTAATCCGATTTTAATGACAATGAGAGAGAGGAGGAGGACCCCTGCTGCTGTTATGTAATCCTGTTCAGCATGCACCTCTGTCCGCCAGCAACTTTACTGTCACCACCTAATGCATCCATAAGTCTTTCTGTCACTCTCGCTTTCTTTATTTCACCCCTTTTTGTTTGTTTTTCTTTTATTATGGCTGTATGTGATAGCCCTTCTATTCTTTAACAATAGAGGTAATTAGCAAAGCAGCAGCTGCCTTGCCTAATAAAGCACACTTTACATATACAAACACACACACGTGTGTAGGGGGCCAATATGTGGGCATGGCATGCTTTCATCTGCATGTGAATGTGTCTGTGTGCTCATAGCTGAGCTTTGTCTGTCGTGAGTGGATCAGGCATGAAATGATCTGTTCCTAAGCAACAGTCGCATCTGTAGAGTTTTGGTTCTTCTGCCTCACTTTGTAACACTGCAACCTCTCCAGCAGATTCATGCTGTTGCCAGATCTCTCTGCACTTAAAAACATTATTAGATTTTAATGAAGTCTAAAACAGTGGTCGTTACTTCATTAGCAGAGTTCGGAATCAAATGCTTTTCTTACTCGACAGATGGCTGATTTTAAAGGTTTTACAGTAGACTTGAGCTGAAGTTAGTCAGTGCTAGCTTTAGATTTAGCTCAAGTGACACATCACAGCTGCAAAAAGATTTAGGCTTCATCTTGAAGCAGATGTCATGCAGAAATGTGTCAGTACAAATGGTGCGTTCAAGTCAAGTTGGAAAGATTGCATTTATGAGTTTAATGCATATGAATGCTGATACAATATCATAATTACAAATGGGAAACTTTCAATTTTCTTTGAGCGCCTTTGTCTAAATTATTGTAGTCCAGAACAGTATTGTCAATGAAGATAATACATTTATTATGTACAAGTTCGAACCAAGTTTTAAGTATAGTTTTTAACTGTAACTTTTTAAAGCACTGTCTGCTTCATTGATGTCTCTTTGACCTCCCTCAGGTAATGGATCCATCATGCTGTGTGAAACGTGTTTACCGTTTGTGGTTGAATTAAAATGCTGGATATTCATGACGGTCAGCTCAAATAGATGCTGCTGACTCAGTAAGTCATTCTGCTGAGATATCAGGTGCAGAAGAGGTCATTGACTTTGACCTTAGTCTAGTTTTCAGTCCTGAAAGAAAGATCTGGATTTGAATGGAACCAGAGAGGAATCTGAAAAATCTCAGACAGCAGGAAAAACTCCCAGCCACTGTGTGACTCATACAGGCTGCTGGTGTCAAATCCAAATACCATTTAAAATCTGAACCCTCCTGTACCCCTAAACAACAGAGACTGTGTGAATATATTGTGATTAATTTTTGAATTTTTGAATTAATTTAATCACCCCCATGTCATCCAAGATGTTAATATCTGTCTGTCTTCAGACACAAAGAAATGAAGGTTCTGAGGAAAACATTCCAGGATTTTTCTCCAAATGTGACTATGGACCACAAACCCAGTCATAAGGGTATTTTTTTTTATTTTAAATCATCTGAAAGCTAAATAATTAAGCTTTCCATTGATGTATGGTTGTTAGGATATGACAGTATTTTTTGAAAATCTGATTTAACCAAAATTACTTTTTTTGTACACTTTTGAACAGGACAGTGATGTATACATTTTTTTTTATTTTGTTTAAAAGATTCTATTTTTTCTATTCAGTACTGCCCTAAAAGGACAAGTCCACTTCCAAAACAAAGATTCACATTTAATGTACTCACCCCCTTGTCATCCAAGATGTTCATGTCTTTCTTTCTTCAGTCATAAAGAAATTGTTTTTTGAGGAAAACATTTCTGCATTTTTCTCCAAATAATGGACTGGTATGGTGCCCCGATTTTGAACTTCCAAAATGCAGTTTAAATGCGGCTTCAAACGATCCCAAATGTGGTTGTAAACAATCCCAACCGAGGAAGAAGGGACTGATCTAGCGAATCAATCTGTTATTTTCATTTAAAAAAAAAACAAAACAGTTTAAATACTTATTAATCTCAAACGCTCGTCTTGCCTTTCTCTCCCTGAACTCTTGTGTATTCTGACTCAAGACAGTTAGGGTATGTCGAAAGTTTTCTCCTTCAACTTCAAAAATCATTTCAGAATCATTTTAGAAGTACTGACCCAGTCTTTGCAATGTAAACATGCAAGGAAGTTCAAACACCCTTAACAAAAAAGGTAAAACAGTGATATAGGATGATTTCAAAGTTGAGGGAGAACATGAGATGGGATTTTTTTCGACATACCCTCAAAGAAATGAATGTTTTTGAGGAAACAATTTCAAACATTTCCTACCAAAGAACTAACTAAAGTTAACGTGTGACCTTTCCAACGTGATTAATATGTGAAAACTCGCATGCGCATCGCAGAGCTAGTGCAAGAGGAGCATTTGTGGTTAAAAAAGTACATACATTTAACATTTTTTAGGAGATGACCAGTCATTTTGCTGGCTAAGACCCTTATTCCTCAAATGGGATCATGTAGAGGCCTTTGAAGCTGCACTGAAACTACAATTTGGACTTTCAAACCATCAACCACTATAGAAGTCCACTATATGAAGAAAAATCCTGGAATGTTTTCCTCAAAAAATGTAATTTCTTTGTGACGGAAAAAAGAAAGACATGAACATCTTGGATGACATGGGAGTAATTTTTATTAGGGTGTTTGATTCTGCAAGATAAATGAATGAAAGGTCAAAACATATTCTAATAAAGTGTTGGAGTGAAACTTTATAGAGTTTGGGTTTTATCTCTTGTGGGTGTACAGTGTTGAAGTGTGTGGGGTGTTAGACAGCGGAGTGTTCTTGTGCTAGATTTGATGTCTGATGAGTTCAGAATAAAAGTAGCTCAGTAGAGTTGCTTTCCTGTGGGAGTTCAGAGGCTGCCAGAGTCCTCTGCCCTTTTCAAAAAGACAAGCAGAGGCAGAGAAAAAAAACACCCTCCTTCCCCCTCTCACCCACATGCAGGTATCTTGTCTCCTTTGACATTGTATGTTTTGAAATCCAACAGATGGACAGAGATGCGCTTTTCATTTCCAAATCCTCCACAATTCTTTTGCATACAACAGGATAATCAAATCTAGGTTCTCTCGCTCTCAGAGTAAGTTTGAGCGGTCTGTTGCTCTATCACGTCGTCCTCTGCTCACCTTTAGCTCAGCTTTGTTTTGTTCTTCGAATGTTTGCAGAGCAGGAAAGTGTTTGGCAGCTCTGACCGCACACGGGCTCTATGTAGGTTAGAGACACACCCACTAATTAGGAAATTACCAGAGGAATCACTTTTACTAATGAATACAAATGAAAAGCGATTGGTACTGCTGTAATCTGTGTCCATTGACTGTTCTCTCTTTCTATTTCAGTTTAGTGGGATTTATTGGCATAACAGTAACTGAACATGTGTGTTGCCAAAATGATGTCGAATAGCAATAGGAGTAAATGAGTAATATTGAAAAATCAAATGAACTCTCGATTTCTCACGCACTCACACGGACCCATCCACAGAGATAACTTAATAAAAGATTATTAAATCAAATCCTTTTGCATGGGCCTATGCCAGAGACTGACTTAAGATCAAGATTAAACATATCAAGGAAAATTTTGTCCTGTCCATCCGTCTGTAGCCCCTCAGTCCCAGCTAAAATGTTTGAGACTTGAGACTTAAATTGGTAGAAAGGACACTAAAACTGTAAAGATAACCAGGAAAATGTTTATGTATTTGAACATTAATGTTTAAATTTGACAAGTAGTAAAAATGTTTAAATCAGAAACATTAAAATTTACAATCGACTACTGAAGAAGTCAGGTTTTTTAACAGTAAATTTGCATCAAAGGGCACTACAACAGTAAACAAGCCAAAAGAGTTGAGGTTTTTGCACCAAAATTGTACCAAAAACTAGTGTGTTGTCTTCTTAAAATGTGATTTTGTACTTTAAACAAGCGTAGATGTCGGTTTTAAAACTGAAATTTTACTGGATGCTTGTGACAGAGCACTAAAACTTTAGACAAGCAAAAAGAGGTTTTTGCACTAAAATTGTAAATGTACTAAAAACTAGCGTATAAGCATCTTAAAATGTGATTTTATACTGTAAACAAGCATAGATGTCTGTTTTGAAACTGAAATATGACATTTTACTAAAACAGTAAACAAACCAATAGAGTTGATGTTTTTGCACTAAAATTGTAAAGTTATTGAAAGCTAGAGTATAAGCTTCTTAAAATTTAATTTTGTACTGTAAACAAACAGATGTCTGTTTTGAAACTGTCACAAGCGTACTATAAAATTTCATATTTCAAAGGACGATAAAACTGTAAGCAAGTCAGTGGAGTTGAGGTTTTAGCACTAAAATAAGCAAAAGAGTAAATGTTTAAATATTAAACCTGGAAATGTTATTGACAACAAGGAAAAAAAAAACAAAGAAACATGAGGCTGTAATATTTTAAACTAAAATTTACTGTGGAAAAAAATTTATTGTGGAAAAGTTAGATTTTTAAAACCCAAAACAATAAATGTGTATCTTCCCTTAAAAAGAAATCTTTAGGATGAACTTAATTTGCTCAGCATGAATCTAGTCTAATAACTTGTTGACTGTGTTGTTTGGAGAGGTCGCTTACTTGCTTGTTTCCTCTGTTATTAGTAATAACTTCTGTTATAGGGTTACAGGGTCAATGGAGAATCATGAACCCATGTGTACTGAATGTTAGGGTTAGCGGTATTGCTCCAGTGTATGCACTAGCTTCATATCTGGATTTTTTTTAATCAAAACTCTTTTCAAGGACTGGAACTGCAGAAATAGCCCTTGGTATCTCAATGTTTTTTATGTTGTTATTTTGTTATTTGATGTTTTCTCTTATTATTTCTCTATCTTCAGCTGTCTTATTGCTTGTGTCAGACTCACTAAAAGAAAGCACAAGAAAGGGCTTTGTGTGTGGTTTATGAAATCCGAGCCAGGAGAAGGCATTAAGGATGAGATTAAGTTGTTCGTTAGGGGCCGTGTGTGTGTGTGTGAGAGAGAGAGAGAGAGAGAGACAGAGAAAGAGAGAGAGATAGTGAGAAGCATTACATCATATAAGGTCAAGAGAGATTCTGATACAGATGCTGAGTGACACACAGACCACCTTCTCTCTCTCTCTCTCTCTCTCTCTCTCTCTCTCTCTCTCTCTCTCTCTCACTGACTACAAAAAGAATCAGTTATGTTCAGATATTCATGCAAATCTTTCTGTCTGTATTTGAAATGGTATTTGTCTGTTGACGTCATCACAGAAAATGTGTCCTCTTACAGTTTTGGTAGTTGACATGACGTGTCATTTTCAAAACTTTGAAATTAGTCCCATACCGTAAAAAAAGAAATGTGTAGCTTTTGTAAACAATCAGACTTAAAAGTTTTGCATCACTTTAAAAAATATGTAATTAGTAATGCGTTTTGTGCTTGATGTATAATTATAATTCAAGTTTAGTTAACTGTAGTTTAGTAGGATATTTAAGTTACCTCAACAAATTTTAAGTTGATATAACTAATTGTACACTCTTGCTGGTTAAATACAACCCAGCATTGGGTGAAATATGGGTTGTTTTGACCCAGCGGTCGGGTAAAATGTTTAACCCAACCATATGGGTAGTTTTATTTAACTCGACTATTGTTTAAAAATGACTATATGGCTGTCTTAAAATGAACCCAAATTAGGTTGTAAATTAAAAATCAAACACAATTACTAGAGGCATCAGCAATAATCAAAAGGTGAATGTTTATTAATAAGTAATTTAAAAATATATATTATTTAATTATTATTTATTCAACTTAGTAATAAATGTTCATTTATTGAATATATTAATAAATGTTAATTTCCAACATGTTTTAGGTTCATTCTGAGCAAGAAATAGTCATTAAACATTTAACCAACCCGCTGGGTCAAAACAACCCAATCACTGGGTTTCACCCAACATTTTTTTAGAGTGTAGCACCATTTTTTCAGTGTTCGTTTATTATTAATAATTAATTAATTATGTCTATATATGTATGTATATGTATATTTTTCATTGTTGTAATTTATCTAAATCATAATGTTGAAGAAAAAAATATTGTTATTTGTCCTCTACCTCTGAGCTCTTCAGATAAAATAAAATAAGTGAAATAAGTAAAACCTCTCGGCCCAAGTCTTTGAGCAGCACTCTGACCAATCTGACTCAGCCAATCAACTGGAATAGTAGTTTGGCCACCAAAGAGCGCCCGTTCAGTTACATAAGCAGCATTGTAGCCGTTGTCAGAGCAGAGAGGATTCTGGGAGAGCCCCTCCGGCAGGACACAGTCTCTCACTGACAACAAAGCACTTACTGTGAGCAGGGGCTTATGGGAAATACAGACATATCAACTTAAGTAGAGATGAAAACGTAACTTTATCATCACATATTTGTGAAATGACAAAGATGGCATAAATATTCACGCAGACTTCCTCACACTAAGGTCGCAATGAAGTTAAAGAGGTCTGAAGTGTCCTCCACACCTCCTTTTCATCCTTCCATCCCTCTTTCATTCTCTCTCTGTGTACAGATTGTGGTGAGTAAGCTCTTTAATCTCTCCGTCCTGCTCTCATTCTCTCCTGCCGTGAGTCGACTGCTAACATCCCCTCTGGCTAAACCGTGTGTGTGTGTGTGTGTGTGTGTGTGTGTGTGTTCGGAAAAGCTCCTTGAGTCTCATCAGGAATTCACCTAGAGTTATCGCTGCACCAAACACGCACACTTTCTCTCAACACTCACAAAAATGATTCATATCACTTTACACAACAGGGGACATCCTCTCTCTTACACACACTCACTCACACACACATAATGTGCGGCGATTCCCACACAAGTGAAAGCGATATTAACACGCTCTTGAGAATACACGTAAAGGCTCCCTTGTGTTCTTGTGAAAACTAGTATGTGAGAAGTTGTGATGAGTGTGTATGTGTGTGTGTGAGCACAGACTGCAGCCTGGCAGGAGGGTGATTGGAAATGTCGCCATGGCTGCTACACCTCTTTGTTCCCTTTTTCTTTAAGCATCGCTATGCTTACTCACTTAATTTTGGGTCATTTTTGCGCTACCTTGATAACATGTTATTAAGGTTATTTTAGTTATTAAAGGATTAGTTCACTTCCAGAATAAACATTTTCTGATAATTTTTTCACCCTCATGTCATCCAAGATGTTCATGTCTTTCTTTCTTTAGTCAAAAAGAAGTTTGTTTTTTGAGGAAAACATTCCAGGATTTTTCTTCATATAGTGGACATTGGATCAACGGGTTGAAGGTCCAAACTGAAGTTTCAGTGCAGCTTCAAAGTGCTCCAAACGATCCCGGCCTAGGAATAACAGACTTATCTAGTGAAGCGATTGGTCATTTTCTTAAAAAGTATCATTTTTAACCACAAATGCTCATCTTGCACTAGCTCGGCTTCACGCATTACGTCATCACATTGGAAAGGTCACAAGCGGGTAGTTATTCACCTGAATATTCTGTTCAAAAAGGTAGGGTAGGGCAAAAAACTCCATCTCATGTTGTCCTCCAACTTTCAGAATTGCCTGACATCATTTTACCTTTTTTGTAAAGGACGTTTGACTTTCTTTGCATGTTCACATTGTAAACACTGGGTCGGTACTTCCGCCTACGTCACGTGTTACCTTTTCAACGTGACTATGTAATGGAGTCAAGCTAGTGCAAGACAAGCATTTGTGGTTTAAAAAGTATATTAATTTTTTAGAAAATGGCAGATTGTTTCACTAGTTAAGACTCTTATTCCTCGGCTGGGATCGTGTAGAGCCAGTGTTGCCAAGTCTGTGGGGAATTGGGCTATTTTAACACTGTTGCCACTGTTTGTTTTTCAAGTCTGCGGGTTGAAGCAACCCCAATAATGTTATATTTAGCCCCTGGAATGGGAACTGTACCGAGGGAACCCCGCGAAAAAACGTGTATTTTACCCCATGGGATGCGATTTTTACTGGGGACCCCCTCAAAATGTGATTTGGCGAGTTTTTGGCTAGTTTTGAGTAGCAGTTGGGTGGGATTTGTTGTGAAAACCTGGCAGCACTGTGTGACCTTCAACTCATTGAAGTCCACTATATGGAGGAAAATCTTGGAATGTTTTCCTAAAAAAAAAAAAACTTCATTTCTTTTCGACTGAAGAAAGAAAAACATGAACATCTTGGATGTAAATTATCAGGATTTTTTTTTTTTTAAATTTACGATAGGAAATTTACAAAATATCTATGGAACATAATCTTCACTTAATATCCTAATGATTTTTGGCATAAAACAAAAATCGATCATTTTGACCCAAACAGTGTATTTTTGGATGTTGCTACAAATACACATACTTATGACTGGTTTTGTGGTCCAGGGTCACATATCTTTTATTAATACCTTTACTGTAACTTTGGATACATTTAATGCATTCTTTTTACTAACTAGTTTTACTAGTTTCCTTTTACTAACTGACCCCTGCATTTTTATGTGGACCAAAAGTGGAAGTGTTTTTATATAGTGTTTTTATATAAATGCAGAGACACATGAGTTTGTATTAAATCTGCGAAGAGTGACTTTGACCTCTGACCTCTGTCTCAGCGATTTGAAACATTTCACACTGAGCGCAAGATCCTGCCAGACAATTTCACACTAACAGTTCCGTCAATTATATCTTGTTGTTGAAAAATATCAGTCATGCATTGGTGTCCGTGTTACAGTAAAAGTTACACCCGAGTTCATTAGCGAAGAGTTTACTTTGGTTGAATGGTTCACTGGAGGATATTTCAGATGACGAGCATGGTGTCTCTGTGTGACAGATATAAACACACTCATCATGCTCATAGTGGAAAGAATACGTTTAGAGACGTACGCACATGTGCTTGCCGCTTCTCATCCTACATGTTTGCACTCTCGTGACCTAATTACGGCACTGCTGATGATGGATATTTTTTTTCCTCTCTCTCTCAGTTCTTGTGTGTTCATGTGTTCTTGTGTATCTGCTATTCCCAGCATGCTTTGGGAGGCTGGTAAACAAAGCCCTGTGGGAGTCGGTCTTCTGCGCTCTATCTTGCATCACCAAGGCAACAGAGCCGCTCCCTCCATGAAGCTGACATTTCCGGGAACTATACTAGAGTGTGTGTGTGTGTGAGTGTCTTTGTCGATTTAACATCAAGGTGAATGTTAATACTATAGAGTGAATAATGTGTGGAGGTTTTCCAAGAAAAAACATGCATGTTTAGAACACAAACTATCAGAAGCAATCACAAATTCAGAGGAAAGTGATCATTTCTGGTACACAATGTTTTTCCTCTCGTTTACATGCTAATTTGTATCACTTCTACTTTTGATACAGACCTGCAGAGGAACTGCTTTGTTGTGTCTGTTGAACAATTGCTAAATGTTTTTCAAGGGCCAATGATGGCATTTGTATTTGTGGTTCTCAGGTGGTTTTGCGTCATGATCCACATTTTACAATGGTACTGTTACTGTTTATCATACAAAAGAAAACGCAAGTCTCTTTCTGAGCTTTTTATAGCTTTTTATTGAACTCTAAGTTTTTTTTTAAGTTTTTTTTGAAGAAGTCTCTTCTGCTCAGCAAGCCTGCATTTTTTTTTATTGAAAGTACAGCAAAAAGAGTAAAATTTTGAATTATTTTTACTATTTAAATAATGTAAATATTTAAAATATATTTTAATATATTTTAAAATGTAATTTATTCCTGTGATTTCAAAGCTGAATTTTTAGCATCATTACTCCAGTCACATGATCCTTCAGAAATCATTCTAATATTCTGATTTGCTGCTCAAAAACATTTTCTATTATTATTATGTTTCTATTATTATTATTATTATTTATTATGAGTAGAATTTCTTCAGTTTTGATGAATAGAAAGTTCAAAAGAACAGTATTTATCTGAAATAGAAGTCTTTTGTAAAATTATAAGTAATATCATCACTTTTGATCAATTTAAAGCATCCTTGCTAAATAAAAGTATTAATTTCAATAATTTCTTTTGCGCTAAAAAAAAAATTCACTCCAAACTTTTGAATGGTATAGTCTCCAATGTTACAAAAGCTTTTTATTTCAGATAAATGCTGATTTTTGGATCTTTCTATTGAAAAAAATGTACTCAACTGTTTTAAATATTAATGACAAAATTTTTTTTTTTTTTTTTAAACAAATGTTTCTTGGAAAGCAAATCAGCATATTAGAGTGATTTCTGAAGGATCTTGATAATGAATGATGATGAAAATTCAGCTTTGATCATAGGAATAAATTGCATTTTAAAATATATGCAAATAGAAAAACATTATTTTAAATAGTAAAAATATTTCAAAACCTTATTGTTTTTGCTGTACTTTTGATCAAATAAAGGCTTGGTGAGCAAAAGAGACTTCTTTAAAAAACATTAAAAAGCTTACTGACTGGTACTGTAAGTATCATAAAGGTTTTTTTTTTTTTTTTTTTGTGGAGCAAAGACCAATAATTTAAATGAATTCTACACACTTAAAAAATGGTCACGTTGCATATCGCATTAGGTTATATTGCATTTTTATTCAATATTGTGCAGCCCTAGCAAATATCTGTTTTATTTTTAATGTTATTTAAAATGTTTTAACATTTAATGTTTGTTTATTTTATTGATTTATTTTATTGTCAAAGGTCTGTTCACTCTAGGAACCAATTTTGACTCAATAGGCCTTAACTATCCATTGATAAGACTGCAAATAAATTCCACTTTGAAAACCAGCCAATCAGGCGCTGTTATTGTCAAGTGATCTCAAAATAATGGCTAAAAAAAATCGTCTAGCCAACATGTCTTTGTGTCTCTAGTTTATTTTGAGCGGCTTGTAGTCATGTCTTAATTCTGCTGGTGTTGTGTAATACTTTGAAGTTTCATGCTCCACTTGGTATGACATCATGGCGCTAAATCATTTACACTACCGCTGCATCACTGAGGCATAATGGGAAAACATAGATGAGCCACATTCATCTCCTCAAGGATAAAAACTTCCACTGATCCTCACCGTACATGTGAGACTGTTCAGTTGCCTGAGATATGCACCATGTTCCAATTTTAAACACTTACTTACAAAACATGAAAAGGATGGTTTTGTGAAATTGGACCCTGGTCCTTCATAGAGTGAATCCTAGAGATTGCTTTCTGTTCCAGACATATTACCTAGAGATCTGTGTATGGCACGTTCTGCTCTAGTCTTCGGGTCTTGTGATGTTTGTCCGACATGTCTCGTGACTGTCTGAGACGTTGGAATGATTTTTTCCGTCTCCCTGTGTGGAGAAGGAGAGAGTGAGAGAGCAGGGAATGAAGGAATGCTATGTGTGATATGCTGGACTAACTTTAGCATTCTGTCTGGATAGTTGGTGTCTCCGCTCTGGAAATTCCCAGGTCCTCACTGCCACAACGAAAGCTCTGAAGAGGGGGATCCAGGCCAAAGTAACGATAGTAAAGGTCAGAGGCCAGGTGTAACTGGTGATGTCATGGAGAGAGTGGAAACATTGAGTGTTTATGGGTGGAGATTGGGCAGCAGTGGACAGATAAGAAACTGTCTCTTGATTCTGTCCTTTCACTTTTCTTTGCAATGACCTTTGACCTTATAAACCATTAACACCCATAAGGCAGTGTATAAACTGTATTACTAAACAGCATAAAAACATCTGTCTCAAATTCAAACTTTATGCACAAAAATGAAAAAGATTACCAGTCAATAGTTTTTGAAATTATAGAAATTAATACTTTTATTTAGCAAGAATGCTTTTAATTGATCAAAAGTGCTGATAAAGACATTTATAATGTTAGAAAAGTTTTGTATTTCAGATAAATGCTGTTCTTCTGAACTTTCTATTCATTAATAATAATATTAAACATTTTTTGGGCAGCAAATCAGAATATTAGAATGATTTCTGAAAGATCATGTGGTTGGTTTAACGATGCTAAAAATTCAGGTTTGAAATTACAGGAATGAGTTGAATTATATTTTGAAATATATTCAGATAGAAAACAGTTATTTTTTGCTGTACTTTGGATCACATAAATACAGGCTTGGTGAGCAGAAGAGAAGCATTAACATCTTGTTTTAAACATTAAAATTAAAACAACTTGAAATTGAACAACTTTTTACTGGTAGTGTAAATCTGTTGAAAATTATTTGGGTAAATATTGGTAAAATGTTAGATAAATTTCATTAGAAATTCTGCCTTGGCTACTGAGATGAGTTTAATGTGAAGAAATAAAAAAAAAAGCAAATTAAATTTGATTAATAATACAATAATAAATAAATAATACTAGATTTTATTTTGGATGGCAAGTCCAAATTAAAAAACAAATTTTTTAAATTAGTTTTTAAATTAAGATTAGTTTTTTTGTTTGTTTGTTTGTTTGTTTGTTTTTTACTGAAGTGGGTTTTGATATTTTAAAAAAACATACTTTTTTTTTTTATTTGTTGGCACAAACTGGCACACTTGCACAGAATGGTTTTGTAATGAGATCTGGGAGAAGAGTGGCAGCCAGAGCGAGATAAATGCTCTATAAAGAGCTATAAATAGAGTTTGAGACGCTCTGGTTCAAACGTACTGTTAGGAGCCTCCAGGGAAACGCCTGTCGTCCTGCTGAGACTATGGCATGCAGGCTTCCAGATAACACCGAGAAAGCAGCAATGTTCCTGTGAAAAATGACTTCATGACTTTATCTTTACATGCAGTGTTAAGTGAGAAGAGAGATGTGTTGACTACAAACGGAGGTGAAGAACTGTAAAAAAAAAAATAAAATGACAGAGAAAATGCCTTTGATTAAACACCCTCTGTAAGATTGCTCGTTAAGCACTCTTTAATTAGACTAACGAAGGAGGCGATAATTAAAGTTGCTCTCGCCTCAGGAGCTGAGACGCCCAACCCCCGTGCTACAACAGGAAGTCGCAACATGTGACTTCCTGTCACTCACACCTCTGGTTAGATTGGTGATTCTGAATCATGTGACTAATTTTGAACGAAAAAAAAGTCACACAAGTGGCACATTTTAATATTAGAATGTATTGATTATGATAAAGTTCAAGTTTATGCTGCTTCATGAATTTTTTGGGCCTTGTGCTGTGTGTTCTTTCTCTTAGTCCTAGTAATGTAAGTAATTGAACTCTCAAAATGTTTTTACCTGCCAGACTCTCTGTTTGTCTGTTTCAGGTTGTGGTAACAGTGCTTTGAGCTATGATATGTACCAGGCTGGCTACTCCTCCATTACTAATGTGGATTACTCCAGCGTTTGTGTGGAGAGCATGGCGGAGAGACACAAGGACTGCGCTCAGCTCAGCTGGCTGTGTATGGACGCCCGGCGACTGGCCTTCTCTGATGGTGTGTTTGATGTGGTTTTGGAGAAGGGAACTCTGGATGCCATGCTGGTGGAGGAGACCGACCCATGGAAGATCTCGGAGAACGCGGCTCGACTGCTGCATCAAGTTCTCCTGGAGGTGAGGAACAACACTGAGTTTAACATTTCAACTTTAAGGGGCTTTAGCTGCCTGAATTCAGTCTTTCTTTCTTCAGTCGAAAAGAAATTAAGGTTTTTGAGGAAAACATTGCAGGATTTTTCTCTACATAGTGGACTTTAATGGGGATCAGCGGGTTAAAAGTCCAAATTGCAGTTTCTTTGCACTTTTTTTCAGAATTGCCTGATAGAAACGTGAAACTCTGACGTGCTTTTTTAGAATTGCGTGATATAAACTCACAATTTCCCAGAAAAAAATTTAATTGTGAGATATACACTCAAAATCCAGATTTTTTTTTTTTTTTTTTTTTTTAGAATTGCGAGTTTATAAACAAATTCTTAATTATAAGATATAAATTTGCAATTCGAACTGTTTTTGTCAGTTTATATCTTGCAATTCTGACTTTGACATGCAATTGTAAATTAGTAAGTTGGGATTGTCACTTTTTTTTGTCTTGCAGTTGTGAGTTTACATCTCGCAATTCTGTTTTTTTTTTCTTTGAATTGCCAGATACAAACTTTAAATTCTGACAGTTTTTCTCAGAATTGTAATACAAACTCACAATTGCCAGGAAAATTTTAGAATTGTGAGATATAAGCTCAATATTCAGCTTTTTTTCTCAGAATTGGGAGTTTATGTCATGCAATTGTGACTTTTTTCTTAGAATTGCGAGTTTATAATATTATAAATTTCGGGTTAAGTCAGAATTATGAGATACGAACTCTCAATTCTGAGAATATATCAGTCTTTTTTTTATAGGTAGCTGTGGAAGCCTGTTTCCACATTAAAGAAAAAAGAAAAAAGGTAATTGCGACTTTTTCTCTCACAATTCTGACTTTTTGCCTTGCAATTGTGATTTTATATGTTGGAATTCTGACTTTTTTTTCTCAGAATTGTGAGATATAAACATGAAATTGTGAGTTATAAAGTCCAGTTTGGAGGTGGGAAAAATAAACAAATAAATATATATGAGTTGAAACCCTCTAAAAGCCATCTTGGTCAAAAATGAGATAACGATACTGACTGAATGCTCTCCACACATAGTATATGTTCATCAAGTACTTTGATGTCAATTGTGCTAAATCCCAGCCTCAACCCATTCAGAAGTGCCAGTACTTACATAAAAACCTATAAAAAGTAGCCAGAAAGAAATGCTCATTTTAAAGGAAAACATCAGACGTACTTGGAGGCTTTTGCATCTGAACTCTTCATATATTTTCTCAGAATTGCGAGTTTATATGGCAATTCTAAGAAAAATTCTCAATTATGAGATAAAAATTTGCAATTCTAACTTTTTTTCTCAGTTTATATCGTTTATATATAGTTTAGTTTATATATGACTTTTTTCTCACAATTGCAAGTTTACATCTCGCAATTCTGACCTTTTTTTTCAGAATTGCCTGATACAGACTTGCAGTTCTGATGTTTTTTCTCAGAATTGCAAGATACTCACAAATGCCAGGAAAAATTTTGAATTGTAAGGATAAAAAAGTTTATATCTTGCAATACTGACTTTATAACACGCACTTGCGAATTAAGTCAGAATTATGATGTACAAACTTGCACTTCTAACACATCTAACAGTTCTGAGGGGAAAAACATTTTCTCAGAATTACAATTTTATATCTTACAATTCTGAGAAAAAAAGTCTCAATTGTAAGATGTACACTTGCAATTCTGACTTTTTTTTCTCAGAATTGTGGCAGCCTGTTCTTTTTTTAAACTTAATTTTAGAAGAAATATTTCGCATTTTGTGTGCTTTGGCATTTTTTAGAAATGTAATCTTGCCAAACATTTTTAGAGATTTCTGTATTTTTAGTAGCTCTGTATTTAAATAGTCTCATTTAAGTAGAGCTGTGCAAATAGCCATCCAGGAATGTTAACAAGATGGCAGCAAAGTGAACTGACTTTGAGCAGGACGTTGATGATTCTAGGAAGTATATGTTTGGCAGCTCATCTGGAGTCAGAAACGTTTCATGTACGCCGTATGAGTCAATTTTTACCTCTCGGGTGGAGATTAATTCTAAATTTGAAGAACTTCCACATCTGTCACATCCCTTAATGAAGATTGGAGGAAAATCACAGTACAGTCGACGTGCTAAGAGCATCTGACTCATGTTTAGTCACATAAGGGGCCACAGATGTAAAGTGTTTTTCCTTTTATCCTTAAATGAGCAATTCGAAGCTTGTGTTTTTAAAATCATAGGGGCTGAGTAGCTTTCACTCAATCCCACAATGCACTACTGCAGGAATTATTCATCAGATGTCACAGCGAGGGCCACGCGGCACGAAACAACCGCGTGTTTTTTGCATGTTAAAGGCCTGCTAATAGATGTTTTGACTCTTAAAACTCCTAGGAAGTATTTCCGTACAATCTAACCTTTCATCACAGCAGAAATCACAGAGCCATTTATATTTAATCTCTTTCTCTCATGTTAATAGTGTAACAGTCAGTTCAGTTTCCTCCCTTCATAGTTTATTCATCAGTATGTCAGAGCAGCACAGATTAGGTCTGCAGTGTGTGTGTCAGAGAGAAGAGTGTGTGTGTGTGTGTGTGCGTGTGTGTTCTCAACATTTTCAGGATCACATTAATGTTATTCACATTCCAGATGCATGATTTACATGATGACCACAACATTTAAAAATACACATCCAAAAATACGTACATCTTGTGATGTTTTTACACTTAAATAGCCTCAAGAAGGAAATAGGGAGGTTATGAACTAGAGAAAACAATCATACTGAGTACCGTTTTCTCCTTAGCAAAGCCTGTTAAGCTGTTTTATGCTTTCGGTTATGGAGAAACAAGGTCATCTCTCCCTCTGTTCCGGTGTTTGTGCTAATTTGCAGCTTTAGGTATTAACTCAATACTGAGAGGATAGAGGAGTCCAGATGTCGGAAGGTAAGTTCTGTCATGTTTTCAAACATGTTGTTAATCTTTTTTAAACACTTTCCAACCATTGTTGTGTGATCTTAGCTATGCTTCACATTAAGATGGGAACAGAAAAAGTAAAAAACGTACTATACCTTTCGCAATGTCATTATTGAAGGGGACATTGCATGCAAAATTCACTTTTGCATGGTGCTTGCATATAAATGTGCCTTTTTTATCCCCAAAAAACATACAGTCTCAGAAATCAAGCCGTTTTGATTTTGCCTGAGCAGTATGACATCATACTGCTCAGGCCCCGCCCATAAGTGCATTCTCTGCCCTCAGCCAGTTGTACGCCAGTTGTATGCCTTTCATAAAGACCCTAAAGAATCATACGAACTTGTGGAAAATGGGCTCCGATGTTCCCTTTATTAAAGAAATAGTTTGCCTAAAAATTAAAATTGTCATCATTTACTGTAAAGAAGACACAAAAGAAGATATCTTGAAGGCTGTTGTTAACCAAACAGTTTATGGGTAGCCATTGGCTTCCGTTGTATTTAACCGTCAACTGTTTTGTTACCTCTCTCTCAAACACACTTGTACGTGTGAGATTTACTGAAGAAAGAAACTCATACAGGTTTGGAACAATTTGAGGGTTATCACTGACTAAGTGATAACAGAATTTTCGTTTTTGGGTGAACTATTTGATTTAAAAAAAATTATTTATATATATATATATATATATAAATAATATTAATAATACATCTGGACTTTTTCAAGCTCTGTTAAGGCTGTGATAACTTCACTTAAGGTTGATAAAAGCAAGATAAAAACTAAATTAAAACCTAAACTCTGAGCCGAGTGTTGCAGTTGTGTTATTGTCTGGCAACTATTAGTCACTGATCAGAGTTTCAAGTGTATGAAATCCACTGACAGGTGAAGAATATCACGTTTGATATCACCACTTATTATATGTGCTCATAACAGAATATAGTCTTGATTTGTAAACTGGGGGTCTTCCATCAGCACTGTGTCCTTGAGCGTGACATTGAACCTATGGTTATTCCTGTGAGTTTTGACACATGACAGCAAGTAGAACATAATGCTCAGTTTTTGTTTGTGGCTAGGGCTTTTTCATATATATTTTGCATTTGTCTACCTCAGTATTTTTGTTTTTCAGTATAAACATCTAAACATACTTAAATAGATATACATTTACTTGAGATGGAAATGCAAGATTAAGTCTTGAAAAACTGAACAAAAAAATAAATATATATGCCACTGGGGTATGAACTAGTTTGCCCTTTGAATTAATTTAATTGGCAGATATTTGTTCTTTTTTTAATCATAAACTCACTTCATTTTGATTGGTTTCATATATATACAGTAGTAATTTGCAGGGTCGCACTGTTGCGGTATTGTGTGCGTGTGTGTATATATATATATATATATACAGTAATAATTTGAAGTTAATAGATTTGAAGAGCATTTAATAGATATTTGGTACAATGTCAATGCTGCCCTCATGACATACAAACACTCACACATTCATAACACTCTGGCATATTAAAACACTCTTAAACACTCAAACCCATTAAACCATCACCATGCCCACTCTCTGTCTCTCTCTCTCATACACACATGTAGGTGTGAGATTTATTTTTCAGCCTGACACGCTCCATGAATCACCCACATCCGTTTCCATAGCAACGCTGTCCGCACACACAGGGCTCCCTCCTCAAACACACAGATCGCTCCGGTGAGTGTCACACTTGTCTGTGGCGAAGAAGAGAGAGCTTTGTCTGATACTGTATGGATTCACTCTGCTGACCCTACAGAGTGTAAACAAGTCTTCTCAGTCTGTCCTTCTCATGCGTCTGAATGAGGATTTACCAGATGTTTGTTTTCATATAAGACTAATTATATTTTCTACAGACTAACCCAGTTCATAATATTCTGCAATTTTACTAACAATCAGGCTTTTCACCAAAAGCCTCTGTAGGACGCAAGAGTTTGTTAGATGCTTGTTATGTATTAAAGGAGTGTATTAAGTTGTCTAGTGACTGGAATGTAGTCTTGTTCTTTCCTTTTTGTGTTCTAAATAAAATATTGAAGCTCTGACGGCATTAAGTTCGAAATGTAATATATAAAATGACAGTGTTTTTCTTTGTTTGAATTTACAATTCTCACTATATGTACCACATTAGGTACAAAGTGAAAATTCACATTTAATATTAGAGTTTGTGTTTGACATTTTTTACATTAGTATTTAATTTAAACAGTAGTTTGATAATTATCAACACTGAATATAATTGATTTACTGCTGTGTTGGTTTTTCTGTTGCCATTTTTCAAATAGCATTGGTTACAGTTTTTTTTTTTTTTTTTTTTTGTGGATTCTAAAATACTTGCTTTGGTCTAATTAGAAAAATATATTTTTAGTCTAACTTTTGCATTTTTTAATTTAATTATTAATTAGGCCTATATTTATTATTTTAAATGCTATTTACTTTTGAGTCATTTTATCAGACCAGATTTATTCCTACAATTCAGTATCCAGGTATAAGTATCCACACACATAGTCCTTTATTACTTATAATTTACTATTAATCACTTTTAATCAATACTGGAATAGAATAGAATAGAATAGAATAGAAATAGAATAGAATGCTTCCAATTAAATGGATAGTTTGCCCAAAAATGAAAATTCTGTAATTAATTACTCACCTTCATGTTGTTCCAAACCCGTAAGACCTTCGTTCATCTTCAGAACACAAATTAAGATATTTTTGAAATCCATGAGCTTTCTGACCCTGCGTAGACAGCAATACAACTACCACATTTAAGACCCAGAAAGGTAGTAAGGACATCATTAAAATAGTACCTTTAAGTAAAGATATCACAACTTTCTATTAAATGATAGACACATGGTCTGTTAACTTTCACGTATCAGCCACACGCTATTAGTTTTACCTGTAATTTGCATACACACACTCACAGGTCAGGAGTAGCATTAAAGTTCAGTGCTGTCTTATAGAAAGTCTGAGACACATCTGACTGATCAAAAAAAAACTCCTCACTAATGGCTCAACCTTTATATATGAAAGTGCAGAAGGATGCCCACACACACTCAGAGTCTCTTACCGTCCCTTTGTTCTTGTCTTTGGTCTTAGCTAATACCTAAAGCTTCCTAATTACCATGCCTAGGGCCCGGTTACATAATACTTCAACAGAGAGAGAGAGAGAGAGGGAAGCAGCTGAGGAGGGTGGCTGCGGATTGGATGGTGAAATTGCACATCAACTCTCATTTTCTGTCTGCTCGTTTTCTTCATTTTCCCTCTCCTTTCTTTGCCCTCTGGCTCTTACACGCACTCTGAAAAGTAAACGAGAGAAAGCGGATCGAGAGAATGAGCATCTTATCTGATTTTTTTTTGCTATTTAATGAGAACTGTGGATGGAAAAAAAACAGGGATGTCAATCAATTCTAAATTTTAATTAAATAAATTACATGATATGCCAATTAATTGTTCCAAACAATTTCCAGAAGTTCTAAAATAGATTAAAACAACAGATTTGAATTGACAAAGGTACTTCTAAGACATTATGGCAGATGAAAGCAGGCATCACAAAACATGGCTTTAAAGTAAAAAAAAAAATTGTTTTAATTCAGCATATCAGTACCTCAATATCTGACTTCACACCGTCTATATTTTCTATTTTCACTGTCTCTTTCCTGATCTTTTAAGTCAATACACTGTTTTATATTTATATATACAATATCCAACGGTATGTTTAAAAAAAGAGATGAGATTTTTATGCATGTGGGTAAGCTTGTTTAGCTGTCAGCTCTTCAAAGTGTTGATAGCTCCCTTGTTAGTATCAAACATGCACAGCAGTGTGCTAAAAAGAGTCGGAGTTATGTAATACTGCAGTCATGATTCTTTGGTCTCAGACAGTCAGAACTCTGCTTATATCAATCAGACATTGCAAAATAAAATTTGGGATGTGATGGTCTCAGTGTGTGGGATGAAGTCTTAAGTATGAGACACGTGGAGTGTAAGGTGTAGTTTGAGGGTGCAGTAAACTGTATATCATGTAGTGGAACAGAGTCGTGCACCTTGTAGAATTGAATTGAGAATTTATAATTTATATTTGATTTCAGGTAGCAAATAGGATGCAGATTTGTTCAAATGGAGTCACATAACGTTGTTTGCAGTAACAAATTTTGAATTTTGACAGCATTGTTTGAAAGTTTTGAAGTATTAAAAAGACTTTAAGTTTGACAGGTTATAGGCCTTACGGATTGACTGATGGATGGATGGATATGCATGTATGTATGTATGGATGGATAGAGGGATATGTAGATGGATGAATGGATGGACAGATGGATATGTAGATGGACAGACGGATGGATGGATGGATAGGTAGATGGATGGGTGGACGGATGAATAGATATTTAGATGTATGAATACATAGTTTGATGGATGAATAGATGGATAGTTAGATGGATGGATGGATGGATGAATGAGTATGTTAAAATGTATGAATAGATGGATGTATGTATATGTTTGAATAAATGGGTGGATGAATAGATCGATAGGTGGATGGATGCATAGATCTGTACAAATTTATGAATAGATAGATGATGGATATGTAGATTGGATGGATGGATAAATAGATGGATAGTTAAATGGACGGATGGATGGATATGTAGATGTATGAATAGATAGATGAATCGATGAATAGATGGAGAGTTAAATGGATGAATGGATGGATGAATAGATATGTAAATGTATGAATAGATGGAGAGTTGGGTGAATGGATTGATGGATATGTAGATGGATGGATGGATGGATGAATAGATGGAGAGTTAAATGGATGGATGAATGGATGGATATGTAGATGTATGGATGGATGGATGGATGAATGAAAAGGTTGGCAGTTAAATGGGTGGATAGATGGATTTGTAGATGATGAATGGATGAATAGATGAATAGGTAAATGGATGGATGAATAGATATTGAGATGTATGGATGAATGGATGGATATGTAGATGTATGAATAGATGGATACTTAAATAGATGGAGGAATAGATATGTAGATATATGAATAGATGGATGGATGCATGAATAGGTGGATGAATTGATAGAGTTTTATTGATTAATTGTTTGATTAATCAGTAAACTATTTGAACTTTTCCCATAATGTGTTTCCCATAATTTCCTCTTTATTATTTGAATTCAAATTACAGTGAAACTTCCTGTGGCCAGTTCAATTCAAATTCACACACATGAGTTAAAAGTGAGCCAGGTTATTGATTCTGAATTTTGACCACCATGTTGGTGATCATATAACTTTCTCCTCATTTGGCAAAACTAAATGATTGATTATAGACTGAGATCAAGTGATTCACCATTTTCTAAACATTTTTAAAGTAATAAGTACATTTTAAATGTATTTCTAGCCGTTTTTCTAGTTAATTCTCTGTTACGTGTTCACTCAAATAGTTCAGGGACCGAGCATTTATGTTTCTACCCCTGTGTCCCAGGCCGCTCTTGTTTGCGGTTTGTTCTGTGTGTGTTTTCATGTGTGAATGCATATGAGTGCCTGTGTGTCTGCAAAAGAGAGTTGCAGCTGGGGATTTGGAGAGATGATTTTGGGACCTGTGTATTTTGTCTTATTAAAGATTTAGGCGCTCTGCTGACTGCCTGCAGGCTTTACATAAACACTGACCTGACTGGCAGAGAACTGCTGTCACATACAGATTAAAATTTCATCATCTGACACCAACACCCTGGCAGAAATCGTGAATAGTTTTGTAGGATGCTGTATACATACTGCTTGAAATGAATTTCCTCATCTGAAAGCATCTGTTCCTGTCACCCAGTAAGTCTTGAGAAAAATCCAGAAACTTCGCCACAGCAACCAGCCCACATCAAACTCTTCCTGCCCCTGCAGTTCGCACAAGGAAACCTTGAAGGCAGATTGATGCTCAAGACTTCTGCCAGGTCCTGTGTCCTTGTACAGTAATGTTGAAGGGGGCATATTTTACAATTTTGTTGCATTTTATTTTTTACATGTCTATTTTATACCCTTTTTTAATACGATGCCTTTAAGATAGATAGCTAGAACAATAGATAGATGGATAGAGAAACAAACAGAATGACAGATGGAAAGATGGATAGAAGGATAGCTGGACAGAGAGACAGAACGATAGAACAATGGATGAATGGATGGAGAGAAAGATAGACAGAACAATGGATGAATGGAGGGATAGACAGCCAGAGCGAACAACTGAATGACAAAAGGATGGATAGATAGACAGACAGAATGATGGATGGATGGACAGGGATCAACAGAGGGAATGATGGATGGAACGAATAGAAAGATGGATGGTTGGATGGATGGTTGGACAGACAGAATGAATAGAACAATGGATGGACAGATGGATAGGCAGACAGAGTGAACAATTGAATGACCAAAGGATAAATAGAATGATAGAAGGATGGATGGATGGACGGACGGACAGAGAGAAGGATGGATGGATGGATGCATGGATGCATGGATAGACGGAGGACGAATGGAACAATGGATGGATGGAGAGACAGAGAATGACTGAATGATAAAAGGATGGATGGATAGATAGACAGAATGATAGAATGATAGATGGATGGAGAGACAGAGAGAACAATTAAATGACAATGACAGAATGAAAGAATGAATAGGATGATGGATGGACGGAAGGATGGGTAGATAGGCAGACAGAAAGATGGATGGATGATGGATAGACAGACAGAACGAATAGAATGATGGATGAATGGATGAGAGAGAAAATGCTTGAATGACAAAAAGAATGGATAGACAGAATCATAGAGTGATAGAACAATGGATGGATGGATGATGGAGGGACAGAGGGAATAATGGAAGGATGGATAGACATGGATGGATGGATGGATGGACAGGAAATGATGGATGGATGGAGCAGACAACGAATAGAACGATGGATGGATGGAGAGACAGAGAACGATTAAATGACAAAAGGATGGATGGACAGAATGAATAGAACGATGGATGGATGGATGATGGATGGACAGAGGGAAGGATGGATAGATAGGCAGACAGAAAGTCGGATGGACAGATGGATGGATGGATGGATGGGTAGATGGAGAGACTGAACGACGGATGGATAAATAGATATAATGATAGAATTATGGGTGGATGGATAGACAGACAGACAACGATAGAACAACGGATGGTCAATGGATAGAGAGACTGAACAACCAATGTATGGATGATAAATGGATGGACAGAATTATAGAACGATGAATGGATGGATGGATAGAAAGACTGAACAACAGAAAGAAGGATGGATGGATGGATGAATGATAGACAAATAGAAAAAACATACGGTTAGTTGCACTGTATTTTCTGCACTCAGCACTGTTTTTGGGTTCTGACCCTCCAGTTGAACCATTGTGTTAGATTTTATCTACATACTACATTGAACTCAAAAGAATGAAATGGCTCCTTTGAGAGCTGCCCTGCTAATGCATTTCAGTGTAAAGGTAGAAATTAAGAAGGATTTTTTACAGACAGTTTGAATAAAGAAAAGAAGAGAGCAGATGGGGGAAATACAAAATGGAGGCATTATTAGAGGCAGTATAAAGAAAATGAAAGCTATTTAGTGTAGTGGAAAAGAGAGACATATGGACAGTAGGACAGAGAAACACTATTTCTGTTTGTGTGTGTGTGTACGCCTGAGGCAGATTAGACAAGCTGTGTTTCTCTCCTCATACATTCACCTCTCATCCCAAACACAGATGGCTGACAGTATGTCCACTCGGTCCCTCACACACGCACACGTATATACCATGTAAACATGCATTTGCGTTTGAAGTGTGATGTTAACACTTCCAGTGGTTGATCAGAGGTGTGAGATGCTATGCACCATCCTTGTGTGTGTTTGTCAAGATCTTCAGATCTACTTCCAGAAGACAATGTTTCTGTCAGAGAATGTTCTCAGTTGTCAGATAATTTTATCTATTTTACCAGAAACAGGTAACAATTTGTTCTGGTTAGAAACAGTTGAGAAATCAGAGATTTTATTTGTCATTGCACATGCATTTTGTTGATTTGGAACATCTAAAGAAAAAAAAAAACAGATATTTGAATTAGAAGTTAGTGTAGCTATATTTCATAGTCAGCTGATCACAGTATCAGCACTGAGAGCTAAATTCCTCTCCTCTTCATGAATAACAACACTCCATTTGTTAAAAGATGGAACTGGCAAGATCATAGGCATTATTCAGACCCGAGGACAAATTTAACAGCGTGAGTGTACAGATTTAAAGAAGAATCCAGGCCTGAGAACAAAGTCTGCATTGCGTTCTGAGCTCATAGAAGGTGAATTTGACCATGGCATCTTACTTTTAGCAGTTCAATAATGTGTCACTTCAGTGCTAGAATGAGCGTGAGGCTAATTTTAGACCGTGCATTTGGTTGAGGACTTCAAGGCCAAACACAAGGCAAAGTGAAATGGAGAAATTTGTTAATGTGTTTGTATAAATCCAATGAAATTTCAGCAACTGAAAATGACAGGAATTTTCAGTTTCACATTAGATTGTATGTTGAAATACATCATCGGTCGAGCTATTCAATGTCCATAGCTTGTCTCGAAAAAGTAATTCTAGAGAACCGCATTTTAATAAATATATGCACTATATTACATATTATGTATTTTTTCATTATTGAATGTATGAGTGAATACATCAATTGCAAGTTTTTATTACAGACACTATTTAAATGTTTATATGACAAAAAATTAGAGTTAAAAACATAATTTTCTTATTAAGAAGTTGATATAAACACACTTTTTTTTTTTTTGAGTGCTGATCATCAAAAACATTTGATTAATTAATTGATTATGAGATAGACTTTTTCAGTTACATTTTTCTGCTAAATGATCATTTTCGTTTCTGTAAAAAACAAACAAACAAAATCTCACTAACAGGGCCTGGTTATCTCATATACAGTTATGTAAACGTTCCAGAATCTGCAAAATGTTAATTATTTAACCAAAATAAGAGGGATCATACAAAATGCATGTTGTTTTTTATTTAGTACTGACCTGAATAAGATATTTCACATAAAAGACATCCAAAAAAAAAAAAAAAAAAAAAAATCATGAAAAAAATCAAAATTATAAAAATGACCCTGTTAAAAAGTTTACATATGCTTGATTCTTAATACTATGTTGGTACCTGAATGATCCATGTTTTTTGTTTAGTGATAGTCGTTCATGATCGAGTAGAAAAATCCTCTAGATTCCACAAATTCTTTGGTTTTTCAGTATTTTTGTGAACTTGGACCCTTTCCAAAAATGACTGTATGATTTTGAGAACCATCTTTTCACACTGAGGACAAGTGAGGGTCTCGTATGCAACTATTACAGGAGGTTCAAACGCTCACTGATGCTTCAGAAGGAAACACTTAGGGTAAATTTTAATTATTTTGTCCTCTGGAAAACATAAGTATGTATGTATCTTCTGTAGCTTCTGAAGGGCAGTACTAAATGAAAAAAATGTACACATCTTTATTCTGTTCAAAAGTTTTCAATCCCCAGCTCTTAATGCATAATTTTTCCTTCTGGAGCATCAGTGAGCGTTTAAACCTTCTGTAATTGTTGCGTATGAGACGCTCACTTGTCCTCAGTGTGAAAAGATGGATCTCAGAATCATACAGTCATTGCTGGAAAGGGTTCAAATACACAAAAATGCTGTAAAACCAAAGAATTTGTTGGACTTGAAGGATTTTTCTGAAGAGCAGCGGGCAGTTTAACTGTTCAGGACAAACAAGGGACTCATGAACAACTATCACTAAACAAAAAACAAACAAAAAAACAGCTTTGGATCATTCAGGTAACAGCACAGTATTAAATATCAAGTGTATGTAAACTTTTGAACAGGGTAATTTTCATGAATTCAACTATTATTTTCTCTTGTTAACTACATTTTATGTGAAATATTTTATTCAGGTCAGTACTAAATAAAAAAATAACATGCATTTTATATGATCCCTCTTATTTTTTTGAAAGGTGAAAGTAAACTTTTGACCTCAACTGTATCTCACAATGTGTCACACCATGTTCAGATTTGTCATATCAACAGTCACAAATTTTAATATGATTCCGATATTTCTCATTGTTTTCTGCCAAGAACTTTTCTCATTTGTTTTAAATGACCATCCTAAACATATGAAACAAAGTTCATACTTAAATATAACTGAAAACTCCATTAGGTTTCATTAGCTATGAAAGAGCAACTTCTGAGCAACCAAGCAAATCAATTTCCCTCTGGGTTTTGTTTAGCACATCTTCTCTGTACAAACACTTCACCTTCCTAAAAGTCAAGTATGTGCAAATCAGCATGTGCATTAACAACAGTTTTACAAACACACACACACACACACACACACTCATCTGCACACACATTTTCTCTATTTCCGGGCTAGTTTGATGGTCATTGCCAGGTCCTTGTGTTTTGATTGGTGATTAGCCCGTAAGATGGCTCAAGTGCTCATTATATTTCTAGATAACACACACATTCTCATTTATCTCATCACTCTGATTTCCTCTCTTGTGCTCTCCTTGCCTCTCTCCATCTTCTCCGTCTCTCCTTTTTCTTTTCCTACTTAGGTTTTCTTTTTTTCAGGGCATTACTGCTTTAATCCTTCATTCAGGATTTATCTTCACTCATGAAAGGACAAAATCCCTCGTTTCTTTTCTCTTATTTTTCCTCCTGTCATCCATTCAGCACCTGGTTAAGAAGAATTACTTGGCATGCCAGCTCATTTGTTTCTGTTCATTATTACTTTTCCTTTGTGTGTGATACGAAATAACTATAGCACACATAGACTTCTAATAATCAAATGTTTCCTATAATGAATATGGGTGTAAAATCACAAAAATTCTCTTTAATAATACTCTGAACCTTAAGTATTTTTTAAGTGTTTTATTTTAAGGATTCTGGTGGTTTTACAGTTTTATGCATTTTTTTCCCCCTGACTGTGTTTTTAAATAAGATGGGGTAACTCTTTGAATTTTGTGCTAATGGAAAAAGTTTTAATAAATTAAAAGTCATCTGAGATACACATATGGGTTTGGGTTTGTGTCTGTGACCGTTTATCTTGTCAAATTTGTCAGTAGAGGTCATGTGGAGTGTTTTAGCTCCTATAGAGTGTTTTTCTGGATGTTTATTTGCATGTATGTTTGTGTGTGAGCCCGCGTGCAACCCTCTCCCACACACTGCAGCCCAAATCACAGAGACAGAACCTCTCGCATCCCGACTCTGTTACCACGGAGATGAGAGGCTAGTATCGACTGCAGAGCAGCGTTGCTATGGAAACACTGGATGCCTACTGGGAGGGGGCCACCGTTAATTAGAGCCAACGAGAGACAGATAGACAGGACGAGAGACAGAGAGAAGACGACAGTTTCTCTTGATGTTGGAGCTGGGCACTGCGTGTACAGTCAGAGCAGGTTCTGTCCAGTTTTCAGGGAGGCGCTGCCTCGCTTTTGCACGAATGGACTGTAACAGCATCTCTCTCGCTCTCTTATGGCTCTTTCAATGCAATTCCAGAACTTAAGAGCCGTTATGTTATAGTTTATACTCTTTGTAGTTTTTTATTTATTGCTAGTGGAATGCAGTTGTCATGCAAAAAATACCATGTTATTAACATATGTACACTACTGTTCAAAGTTTTGGGTTCAGTAAAATTTTTAATGTTTTTAAAGGTCTTTTCTGCTCATCAAGGCTGTGTTTATTTGATTTATAATACAGAATAAAATTGTAATATTGTGGAATATTATTGCAAATTAAAATAGTGTTTTTCTATTTTAATATACTTTAAAATAGAGTTTATTTCTGTTATCAAGCTGAATTTTCAGCATCATTACTCCAGTCTTTAGTGTCACATGATCCTTCAGAAATCATTCTAATATGCTGATTTATTATTAATGTTGAAAACAGTTGTGCTGCTTAATATTTTTTTGGGACCTGTGATACTTTTTTCAGGAACCTTTAATGAATGAAACATTAACAAAACATTTTCTATTCTAATTTTCGATTTCCATTTTGAGTAAATGTTATTCTTTTTAGATTTTTATTTATCAAAGAATCCTGGTTCCAAAAACATTTTCCAGTTTTCAACGTTGATATATCAGCATATTAAAATGATTTCTGAAGGATCATGTGACACTGAAGAATGGAGCAATGCTGCTGAAAATTCAGCTTTGCATCACAAAAAATATATTTTTATAAATGTATATATATATTTTTTTTAAGTATATTAAAATAGCAACCTGTTATTTTAAATTGCAAAAATATTTAATAATATTGCTTTTTCCCCTGTATTTTTGATCAAATAAATAGAACTTTGACGAGCATGAGACTTCTTTAAAAAACATTAAAAATCTTACTGATTCCAAACAGGTGTGTGTGTTTGTATGTGTGTGTGTGTGTACACATTCAGAAATAAATGTAAAACAAAAATCACATTTTAAAATATATTAAAAAAGAAAACCATTATTTGAAATAAATAAATAAATAAAATTTGGTCAAATAATAAAAGAGACTTCTTTTCAAAAATGTTATCTTGTATTTTATTTAGAATAATTTTTTATTATAATTAAAAAATAAATATTTCATGATATTGCTGTTTTTACTGTATTTTAGTCAAATAAAATGTGGTCAAATAGTAAGAGACTTTTCAAAAATCTTTCCAATACAGTTAGTTTAAATTATATAAAGTAATTCCAATATGTATATGAAGAGTTCATTTGCAAAAACAGATAACTCTGTTTATAACAATTTTCAAAAATCATATTTTATCATTGTGCATTTCAATTAATCTCAATCAAACTGCCATTGAGTTATTAGGGTTTAGGTAAAACATAACTAAAAATACAGATAATTAACACAAAAAATGCAATAAGAAACATGATAACATCATAAAAAACAGTTATCTGTTTTTGCAGATAAACTCTTCATATATTGCCGTGTTTTTGGACATGATTTCATGGTAAAATCATGTTTTTTAGAAACATGATAGTAATATCAAGTGCCTTGAAAAGACCATTATATATGAATATGACAATCATACACACGTTTTCTAGCAAAAATAGGTGAATCTCAAATACTGCTGTAGCTTTCAGATCATATTTTATTACAACAAATTGATTTTCATACAATGTTTACATGGTACTCCAAGGTACTTCTGAAAATACCATGGTACATAACCAAACCAAGGTACTTTTTTGAACTTCACTTACAAACAGGTGCCAAAAAGGACCATGATTTATTTTTTATTTTTTAAACAGTGGTATTTTTTAAGTGAATGGTTAGATCAATTTTAATGCAATGGTATTGCTCTAAGAAGAACCATGGAGTAAAACCATGGTACATTAAAATTCTGTACTATTTTAAAGTGTAGTATTACCTTTCGTACCATGGAACTGCCACAGTACGTTTTTGGTTGAGTTTTTTGGTGATGGTACTAGAATTTCAATTTGAAGAGATATATCAAAATACCATGGTACAGAGAAAATCATAATTATACAGTAGTGCATACATGTGTCTGTGTGGCATCAGTAATCTTGTAGGGCAATATTAATCTGCATGTGTAATCTGCCAGATGGAATTAGTTTGAAGTATGATGTCATTGTTGTGATTACAGTTTTCCCTTTGGTGATGTCAAGCCTCTTCAGCCAATCAGAACATACCAGCTTAAGTCCATATGAAGAAAACAAAGCAGGTTTGCGTCAAATTATTAGACAAATACTTATTTATGACAGCGTTTGGGATTACACTGAGGGTTAGAGACATGGGTGTGTGTGTTTAGCACAGTCATTAGTTTTTATGGGCTGTCTTTGTAAACATTGTGAGTCAAAGGCGAATATTAGCGCACAGATGAACTTTCCTGATATTGCGTCAGCAGCAGCACTGCAGTAGAGCTGGCAGTGAGTTTCATACAGCCAAAGAATCACAAACACAAACAGAGTTTCTCCTTCTCCCATAGTTGATGTGCTTTACTTGAACAGTGTTTTTCAATCATGACGTCTAATAGCGTTTTAGGGCCACAAACTCTGCCCGATGAAGCTGAGAATGAAGTCATCGGCAGTAAACTTAGTCATCAAGGTTGCTTATGTGTTTTTCCAAGTGCTCATCAAATTTTGTAGATACGTGTCATCAAAATAGTCGCATGGTCTCTCTCTTTTCTCTCTGCGTAGGGAGTTGCTGAGTATGCAGAGCAGATTAGATTTGAATGCTAAGCAGAAAAGTATGGTGATGAAAGAGTGAGGGTGTTGAAAAGACGAAAGCTATTTATTAACTCATCATATCACCTCATCCTAGATAGATAGAGAGTTATAAAGTGTCATGTTCGTCCTTTAGTCTCCAGGAGGTCTACCTGAGGAAAGTCCATTAGCATTCCTGTTAATTTCTCAGCATTTGCACTTGACACAGTTGTTTTTGAGCCGATCAGCTGAGCTCTAAATGTCGTATCACTATTCACTTTGGGAAATTTGGGAAATTATGTCATTGATACAATTGGCTGATGGCACCACAAGAACATGCACAGTCCCAAAACATTCATTAGCAACTGTCCTGAGTTGTGACGTTAATGGCGGCATGCAGGGAAAAATTTGTGTTTATTTCCACAGGGTGCTGATGAAGCATCTGCTATACTAGTAAGTATCAAATGATTATAGTCCTCATAGCAGCAGTGCCTTTTTCTGATTGGCTCAGACACTTTTCCTGGGTTAGTATGGAATCAGCGTATATTACTTATATGTATGTGACCCTGGACCACAAAACCAGTCATAAGGGTCAATTTTTCTAAACTGAGATTTATACATCATCTGAAAGCTGAATAAATAAGTGTGATAAAACAATATTTGGCTGAGATACAACTATTTCAACATCTGGAATCTGAGGGTCCAAAAAAATCTAAATATTGAGAAAATCGCCTTTAAAGTTGTCCAAATGAAGTTCTTAACAATGCATATTACTAATCACTTTGATATATTTACAGTGGGAATTTTACAAAATATCATAATGGAACATGATCTTTATTTAATGTTCTAATGATTTTTGGCATAAAAGAAAAATCAATCATTTTGACCCATACAATGTATTTTTGGTTATTGCTACAAATATACCCCAGCGACTTAAGACTGATTTTGTGGTCCAATATTTTCACCTGCCCTTATTTATTTTGTTTTAAATTTAATTTAATTATTTTTTATTAGTTTCATTTTTTATGAGTTATTTTTTTATTTTTTTTTTTTTGGTGTTTTTTATTTAATTTTATTAATTTGTATATGTTGTTTTTGTTTTTTTGCAGCTTTTTTTTTAGTGTTAAACATTTTCACCTGTCCTTATTTATTTTACTATTTATTTTATTTTATTTTATTTTATTTTATGCTGTTTTTGTTTTTATTTCATTTTGTTGATATTGTTTATTTGTTTTGTTTTGTTTTTTTGCTTACGTTTTCACCTGTCCATATTCATTTTATTTTACATGTTGTTATTTGTTTAATTTAATTTTGTTGTGTTATGTTGTTTTTGTTTTATTTTTTCACCTATCTTTATTTGTTTTTTATTTGTTTTATATTATTATATTTTAATTTTAAGACATTGTTGTTGTTGTTTTTTTTTTGTATTTAATCTCTTTTTTTCTGTGTTAAAATATTTTCACCTGCCCTTATTGAATTGTTTTTATTTTTTTGTGTGTTTGTTTTTTATTCTGTTTTATCATTTTTTTTTTTTTTTTTTGTGTTTAATCAGTTTTTATTTTTAATTATTTTTTATTTTATTTTATTTTATTTTTTATTTTATTTATTTTATGTTGTTGTTGTTTTTATTTAATTGTGTTGTGTTGTTTTTGTTTTGCTTTTTACAAAAACCCAAATATTTTCATCTGTGCTTATTTTTTTATTTTATATTATTATATTTTATTGTGTAATGTTGCGTTTGGTTTTATTTTATTTTGTTATGGTGTTTTTGTTTTCTTTTTAATCTATTTTTTCCAGTGTTCATTCATTTCCAGTGTTCATTCATTTTCCAATATTTTCAGCTCCCCTTACTGTTTTTATTTATTTTATTTTATTTTATTTTATTTATTTTTGTTGTTTTGCCAGCAAGCAAACACAACTCTCATTATTTTTGCAGTTAAGTTTGTTGCCACTGGTGGTGCAAAAGTTGCACACTTCTCCTTTAAACATTTCTGTAGACCTTTCACAGTGTACCTGCAGCTTTCCCAGAGGGCACTCTGTATTTATATGTGTGTGAGTGTGTCAGGGTGCACAACCTCACACTTGAGACATGTGTCTGACATTAAAATTGATTTGACAACCCCCCTACCAAATCAAACCAAACCAAACCAGTCCACTGCTGGGGCCATTACTCTAAGTTGTTGAAAAGAATATAAAAAACATTTACAACACTGTCCTCCCTCACACACACACACACACACACACACACACACACAAAGATAGCTCACTGATCTCTGTTCCACATGCTTAGCAACCTTAGCCAGTGACAGTCACCTATATTATTATGGAAAAATAGCTTATCTGTCTCTCATGTAACACACACACACTGGACTATCTCCTCATCAGAATCATGCTGACAGAGTGTAATGTAGTTCAGAGACTGCTGAGTGTGGAGTAGAAACAGATTTTCTGGAGTTTTCCATCTCATTAAAGGCCTGGCCAAGGTCACCATCCTCTCCCGCTCTCTTTGTCTCTCTCGCTCTCTCGTTCTTTCTCCCAAGGGAAAGGTGTGCTGCATGCTGAGTGAGTTGTGTGTATTTGCTTGCTAATAAGAGTGTGTACGTTTTCTCTCTAGACGTGCAAATGATGCAGTGGAAAAAAAAAAAAAACCTTCCATGCTGTGTCTGAGATGGGAGCTTTAACTTTCCACGCTCAGGCGGGGCCGTCCTGAGACCCAGCTGACTGCGTATGGGGCTGAACCAGTCGTTTGTGACCTCTGCTCATTCACCTTGGCTGTTCCCATGGCGATGGGTAGCCTGCGGGATGCAGGTGAATGGGAGGAAGCCTGACAAGCATCGCTAGCGCTCTGATCGATGAGAGAACACAGGAGTAGGCCTAAGATTGTGTGTTTAAAAGAGGATCTTGTGGGATTTTGAGACTATACGTTATTGTGGGGATTGGGTTGTGGTGCATTTAGTTGATCTCTTGAAAAAAAGCAAGGACTGAAACCCTATTGTAATTGTTAGAATGGCCAAGGATAAGCATTCTCCACTTAAAAGTGATCAGGCAGACCAAACCATAAGTCGTAGAGACTTGAAATTTGGAGGGATGGTACTATTCACACCGTCTACAGCATTACCCAAGGCTTGCCCCAATCGGCCTGGCGGGGGCGCCACAGCAATCAAAACTACGAAATCGCTCACAAGTCCCTTACTATTAGTCGTAGGCTTGAGTTTTGTCTTTTTTGTCTTGATATTTGTTTTTAATTTAATTTAATTTTATTTTGTACTATGGTACTATTCACATTGTCTAATCAAAAATACAAAATCGCTCTTAAGTCCTAAACCATTAGTCACAGGCTCATGGTTTGCTTTTTGTTTTGTTTTTATTTTTTTTTTTTTTTTGGGGGGGGTTGCTTTTGTTTTGCTTTTAATCTTTCGTATTTTTATCTGTCCCTATTTTTATTTTATTTTATTTTATTTTATTTTATTTCATTGTGGTGTGTTTTCACCTGTCTTAATTTATATTGTTTTGTTGTTGTGGTTTTTTGTTTTGTTTTGTTACTGTTTTAACTATTAAAATAGTTTAACCTGTCTCTGTTATTTTATTCTTTTTTTTAATGTTGTTTTTGTTTTTATGTTGTTGTTTTTTTTTCAGTGTTTTCCATTTTATTTTATTTTATTATTACTTTATTTTATTATTTTGTATTTGTATTTTTTGTTGTTTTTGTTGTTGTTGTTGTTTTGTGTGCTCAGACACATGCCTCGGATTTGGTCGTCACCCTAGTGAAAATTTTGGGTATTTCGGATTTTTCGAAAAACCAAAAGTTCAAAAAGCCTTTGTTACAAGGGCACACCAAAACGTTTGTAAGGGGCGGAGCCACATTTAATAAAATGCCTATAGCTCTTGAATGAAAAGAGATTTTTACCAAACTCAGAACACACATGTAAAAGATTAATCTGACGTCACAGAAAAAAAATGCAGAGTTTGGCCACTAGGTGGTGCTATAAACATAAAATCAACTATAACTACGCACCTGTTAGTCCGATCAACTTGAAAATTGGTATGCCATGTCTTTGTCCAAAATGCTATAAATGTCTATGAGGACATTTGTGTATCTCCAAGAACCTGGCCACTATTGGCCAATGAATCTTGTGCACCTATAAGACAACGTTAGCCGAGGCCAATCAGAACGAAACTCAGTGGGCATGTTCGACTCATGGCCCTAGAGGTCTGTAAGAATTTTGAAAGTAATTGACCACTAGATGGCGAGTTTTACACTATGTAATCACGTGGTGTTTTCACACATCCACACAATATTCATATAATTAAATTTAGAAAAGGGGTGTGGTCAAATTGTATGCAAAAGCAGGTATCTCTAAAACAAAAACTCAGAATGTCACGAAAATTGGTGAGGACAAGCAAAACATGATTCTAAACAAGCATGGAACGTTTAATGGAGATCGGATCGTAGGAGGCGCTATAAATGTTTAAAAGCTTTAAAAATCATGTATTTCCTTAGTAAATTGGCTGTAAATGGTTTTGTCTAACTGTGATCTAAGTGGTTACGTGCTTGCTAAACAAAACATAACTCCTTTTTACACATGTTTAAAGGCCTTAAAGTGCTTGGACCCCATTTTTCTTTTCTTTTTTTTGGGAGATTGCTCAGGTGTTCTGCTAGTACTCACTAGCCCAATTCTCTGTGATACTTTAGGCAGTAGTTATGGCTCGAGTCTGTTTTTCAAACTACATTTAGTCTATTGGATTTCATTATCTGCCAGGTGAAAAAGCAAAAGCAATAGCACATAGAAGAACATTTGAAGAAGAAAAGATGGTAAAAATAAACTTTGGAGGATCCAAGCGTCATCAGACCCTGCATGCTTCTTCACAATCGCCTCACGCCTTGCATTATCTCAGTCTGCCTCACACCCACTCCCACTAAACAAACACCGCTCACTCCCTTCCCACCTGCCCACTCTCTAATAGCTCCACAGACAGAGAGACAGAGAGCCAGCGTGACAGGACAGAGTCACAGTTGGTGAGTATGGGTATCTGAGTTTATGTAACTGCCTCAGCCGGTCCATCTCAGCTCAGGGGTGGTGGGGAGTGGAGGGCAGATGAAACCGTATTATTTTCTAGTTACATAATATTTAGTGTATGAAGAGCTGGCAGCAATGACCAGAATTTCAATGAGTTTTTTTTTTTTGCCGTCTTTGCTCTTCATTTTTAAGGACACCACACACACACTCAGGCTAGCGCACACATGTACACATCATGCTGTCTGAATCCTCTCAAAGCCTCTCTGCTTCCTCCAGAGGATTTCATGTCAAATAAGGTTGACTGAGCCTCACTTTCATTGCACAAGGTGAAGACGGCAGGACAGTGATTTGATCTCTGTCTCTCTACAGGCAGCTGATATAAGTGTGCTTTTTACATTACAGCTGCATTTCTGTGGGATCCTGGAGATTCTTTCAGGTCATTTCAGATCTTACTGATTTTTCAAGAAGAGATTTTTATAAATCTGTAAATCACTTCCAAAAGTGTTGTGTACTGCATAACCATGATTATTTGGACATGTACCATGGTAATACCATGGTATTTTTTTTAGTACCACGTAAAATATATAATGATATGCCATTACAAAAAGTATTGTGGTGGTACCATGATACATTGTTCATATCAGAAATAAGTACTTTGATATACCATAGTGTTTGAATAGTACTCCAAGGTACACAAAATAAAAGAATAGCAGCACTACCTTTAATGGTGTTAAAACATAGTAGTACCATGTCACAGTTTGGTACTTTCTTTGTAGATTTGATCAATAAGTATTACTTTATGGACTGTTTAGTCTTGCACATGAAAAAAGTTTCCATTACACTTCATTTTACAGTATGTGTACTTACCCAAGAAAGTACTAAGTAGTATAAGGTGACTACATAGGTTAAGGTTAGGTTTAGAGGTAGGTTCAGGGTTAGTACCTAGTTATAACCACTTATTGTATATAAGGACACATGCAGAACAGGGCTGTGCTACCAAAGTTTCTTTGAACAGGGTACTACCATGATATTTTTGACATCTCAATGGTAATACCCTGTATATGGTAATACCATATAAATATATATATATATATATATATATATATATATATATATATATAAAGATTTTGAAAACAGTTTCTCATACTCACCAAGGCTTCATTTATTTGAAATGGTAAGAACTGTAATATTGTAAAATATTTTTTACAATTTAATATAACTATTTTTGATCTTTTTTTAAATGTAATTTATTCCTGAAAATTATGCATTTTCAGCATCATTACTCCAGTCTTTGGTGTCACATGATCTTTCATAAATTATTACTCTGATTTGATGCACAAGAAACATTATTTTTATTATTATTGTTGTTGTTGTTGTTGTTATTTTTATTACCAGTGTTAAAAAAGTACTGTTTTGTAAAAATTGTAAAAAATTTGAATAATTCAGCTGAAAGTTCAAAAGAACGGCATTTACTTGAAATAAGTTTTTTTTTTTTTTTTTTTTTTTTTTTTTTTATACATAAATGTTTTTGCAGTCACTTTTGATTTAAATAATAATAATAATAATAATAATAATAATAATAATAATAATAATAATAATTTCTAAACCCAAACTTCTGAACAGTAGTGTATTTCAGAGTATCTTAGTATTACCATCTGATACCAATTATAGTACCATAGTAGTTTTTTAAGGGGTTACAAACAGTAAAGTAGTCAAAAAATCTGGGGTCCAGAATACCATAGAGACTCAAACTAGTAGTAAGTACTAGTAGTAAATAATCACCTAGCAGTTGACCCTTTGGAAAGACCCGCCCCCCTTAATTATTGTTGTTATGTCTGACAAGCCATTCTCTCATTGTGGAGCAAAAAGAAAACTGACAATACGCGAACAGACAAGACAGAGGAGGTTACTATAGGTATGAAACAAAGTCTCAGCTTTCAAATCTGATCATTTTCCAAGAAATTTCCAAAGCAATAAATACCATTTTGTGGCTCTTTAATGTGTTGTGACTGATCACTGTAGTGCCTCCGTTCAACCGGCACCTGAACCGATCATCTCTTCCTCGTTGCTACTAGTTATAACACAAAATAAACATAAATGAACATCAGAAGGTATGTTGTTTCAACCGTGAAAACTCGAAACACACCATTTTCCAAGTTCAAGTTGACCGACGTTAATCTACTCTCCTGTCTGGTTTGTTTGTTGAACAGAAATGTCAGATTCTGCATTATGATTGGTCAGATCGCCTGTTAATTTAAACTCCCTCCAAAGGGGTTAATTACCCAAACCACCCATAACATCATAGTATTGTTCAAGAGTTTTGCACAGCCATAGCACAAAAATTACATTGCTTTTAATAGACTTATACAAGTCTGAGGGTATGATGTAGTTAATCCAGAAAGTGTTATGCAGCCCTCCACGCTTTTCATGGGAGAGGAAGCGTTATGCAGATGGCTGTTTGTTCTGACATTTCATGTGATGGGATCTTTAGAAACAGGCCCGTCTTGATTATCTTATTAAAATCCCGTCTGATTTGCCCCGGTCACCTGTGCTAGTGTTTGTGCATCCCCGCATGGCTCTTGAGCAAGAGGTGTTTCCATAGCAACAGGTTTCTATAGAAACTGGATCACAGTGGCTGCTGGAGGGCGAGCATGACTCATCCTGCTGAGGGGGGTTTAGCACAGCCTTAGTGCCAAAAGCAACCAAAGTTTACTCTCATATACTTCTAGTAGCTGCGACTGTGTTGCAGTCACTTTAACACTGTGTTAAAGTGACACTGTGTTGCAGTCAAAAAATACAGAGGTATTACCATTAAAATACATCAGGTAAACATGCCCTGAGGTGAATTTTGTGAATCTTGTGAATGGACATGCATCATAGTACATGCTGTTTATCTTGGTACCATGGTACTTTTTTTGTAAGGTTTTATAGTTGTTTTTGTTTATAGCAGACATTTGTGGGTTTTTTTTTAGAGTTTCTGTGTGTTGGAGATTGTTATATGATTTCCTGCTAATTAAATCTGAGAACAGTTAAGGTTTCCTAAATTAAACTAGTGTGTTTTCACACTGCATCTGCTGAGCTTCAGTCAAGTTTTGTTAGGAAAAAAGCGAAGGAAAGCAAAAAAAAATGACTGACTTGCTTTCAGTTTTGCTGTTCGAGATGTCCAAACACAGCCAAATGGTCTATTTGTGTTCCTTTCTGTTTCATACACAGAAACACATTATAATGAGCTGTGAACATCCTGGTTTTAGAACAGCTGAGTATTTTATGTGTGTGTTTGTGTATCTGTGTGTGTGTGTACACGGCGAACAGATTTTAGTTTTATGTTTGGCAGCTGCCATCACTGAGCAGATCTCCCAGTCTGCTTTGATTCGTATTAGCGCCCAGATTGTGAGCACTGAAGTCTTAATTACAAGCGAAAACAAGCTCATCTCGTTTGATTTCGCACTTCTCAAGAGGACGCCCTATCAGGAGTTCAGAGAGTCAACAACTTTATACTCAACTGTTTGTGTATATATTGGTTTTTAAAGTGTTGATGTATCATGTAAACATGTATCAGTGTTCTATCAGTCTACATGTTTATTCAAGTCCACATTCTTGTGTTTCTACAGAGGCTATGGAATCAAACTTAGGCTGTGATGTTATTTTGAGGCAAATAAGCCATTTTTAGGCAAATAAAATGTGTAATATGTAAAATTATATAACTATAGTCAACACATCAGTCAGTTTAGCTTGTACTAGCTTGTATTTGTTATTTACAGTACAAATGCTAACTGGCTCTAAGGTTTCTGTGAGTAATGTTGTATCTAAGACACTTACACCTGATTGTGACTCATATTTAGCACTTGTTTTGTCACCCTTATTAGGCAAAGTTCAAGGGAAGTGTCATCATAGTTTGAACTGCGGTCAGAGGTCAAGAGATGCCACTGTGCTAATCTTATTTTCAGCAGATAATGCTAAAAAGTCCATTTAAGATTATAATGAATCAGAGTGTCAGATGTTAAAGTATGATTTACTTCTAAATTCAATGCCAACCCAGCAGAGGCTTTGGATTGCAGTCCAGATGTTTTCATTGTCTGTAAATCCCGCAGCGTGCTATAGATGACATCATGATAATCCAATGGCAATCACAGATCAAACCCAGCAGGTGTTCAGGTCTAGGTCATAGTAGCATATGACCTTTGACCTCTCAGATCTTTTTTCATCCTTGTACTAGAGAAGCAAAATTATGTTTTAATATCTGAAATCTAAAAGTTAAATAGGAGATTTTTTTCAACCAGCAGGGGCATTAGATACTTTGTTGGTTGTTGTTTTTTTTATTTTTATTGAAAATGTATTTATTTATTATAATTTTTGTAATCATTTAATATACATTTATATATTTTTATTTTATAAATATATTATTTTAAATCATTTTTATTAGTTGAATTTATTGATTTAATTTATTTTGTGTATATTTATTTATTTAGTCAAAACTTTTAGAACACCTGATTTTCAAATAACTACTGTGCTATAAAAGTAAGTAATTACATCACAGCTCAGCATTACAGCATACATGGGTTGTTCAGTGATATGTATGTGATAATACGAGGCGTCAATGAGTCCATGTATGGATGTCAGTGCTGTCAAAATTGTGGCGAAGGGTTATTCCACACCCTCCCTAATCTTTCTCTCTCCCCTTCTGTGGCTTTATTCCAGGATCATTAATTTTCCTGAGTGACTGTCACACGTCAGTGTGCGTCTGCCAGACTTGGTAATCTCGGGGTCACTTGACTCCTGTGTCAGCATCCAAGGACGTTCTGTCACTGAGCTTTATGTGTGTGTGTGTGTGTGTGTGTGTGTGTGTGTGTGTGTGTGTGTGTGTGTGTGTGTGAGAGAGAGAGAGAGAGAGAGAGAGGATAGCAAGGGGGTTTGCATGACTGGGACCTGCTGGAATGGAAAATACCATCCACGATCCATCACAGGACAACACAGGGGGAAACCCAGAAGTCCTCCTGAGACGTGCAGCCAAAAAGAGAGAGTGTGTATTGGGATATTGTGCTTGATGTTCGGATATTCACACGGTTGCACGGCCTAGAATAGATCCATAATCTGTTAACAGGAGTCCGGTTATAGTAAATCAGCTTTGATAAGCATGATGTTTATTGACTGATCTTAAATCAGCCTGACACAGTTTCTCAAGCTCACATCTTAATAACGCAACCAGATATGCTGATCCCAGATCAGCGGTTACGTCTGAAGTTCCCAGCACTGATAAAAGAAGGTCAATGGACTCAAGTCGCATAGTCATGTTGTTTAATTAGTTTTTATCAGGACACAGCTTTGAAGAGCTCTACTGACAACATTGTGTGTGAAAGAGAGAGGCAGACCATATTCAGAGTGTTTGGCTGGATGTTTTGGGCTATATTTACTCATGGCTTCGAAGTGGAACCTTGGTTCCCAGAAAGGGTTTTCCATACAGATACGGCTTGGAGTTCACATTCTCTCTCTCTTCTCTTCCTCTCTCTCTCTCTCTCTCTCCTCAGTGGTAATAGCAAACAGGTCGTTATCAAGCATCGTCTGTGTTGAGGTTTATAGATAAACAGTTTCCAGGGAGACCACCTTGTGTTCTGGCAGATCTGTGCTGGATCGTTTGCTGTAACTTATTTTGCCAATAAATCAATAGTCAAGCTGTTTGTCAACAAGTTGTGTAAATAGTTACCAAATGAAATGTGTTTCCACCATGTCTGAGCTGCACCAAACAGCTGTTTCTTTGCTTTGGTATTAGAATATATCATCTTAAATGTTTCTGTGTAGTGTTTCTGAGTAAGCTTCATACAGAATGTCTTTGATTTGTGTATGTGTGTGTTTGTGTTTAAGATCAATTACCACTTCCCTTCTCACTCGAAAGAGGACAGACTGTTTCCCAGGATCCAACCGTATCTATATATCCTCATAATTTATAGCTTGAAAGCTTGGGGTCAGTAAGAATGTTTTTCAAAGAAGTCTCACCAAGGCTGCATTTATTTGATCAAAAATGCAATAAAAACAGCAGTTTTATAAAATATACATGCATACATAATTTAAATAATATATAATAGCTTTTTTCTTTTGATGTATTTTATTAAATATATGATATATCAGCAGCCACTAAAACTCAAAGATCTCTTTTTCTCTTTTTCTATGCACACAAGGCCTATTTCTCTCAAATATTGTTCACAAATCTGTCTAAATCTGTGTTAGTGAGCACTTCTCCTTTGCTGAGATAATCCATCCACCTCACAGGTGTGGCATATCAAGATGCTGATTAGACAGCATGATTATTGCACAGGTGTGCCTTAGGCTGGCCACAATAAAAGGCCACTCTAAAATGTGCAGTTACACTGTATTGGGGGGGGTCTGGGGGGTCTGGGGGGTCTGGGGGGTCCGAAAACCAGTCACTATCTGGTGTGACCACAGTTTGCCTCACGCAGTGCAACACATGTCCTTCGCATAGTGTTGATCAGGTTGTTGATTGTGGCCTGTGGAATGTTAGTTCACTCCTCTTCAATGGCTGTGCGAAGTTGCTGGATATTGGCAGGAACTGGAACACACTATCGTATACGCCAATCCAGAGCATCCCAAACCTGCTCAATGGGTGACACATCCGGTGAGTATGCTGGCCATGCAAGAACTGGGATGTTTTCAGTCTCCAGGAACTGTGTACAGATCCTTGCAACATGGGGCCTTGCATTATCGTGCTGCAACATGAGGTGATGGTCATGAATGAATGGCACAACAATGGGCCTCAGGATCTCTTTACAGTATCTCTGTGCATTCAAAATGCCATCTATAAAATGCACCTGTGTTCGTTGTCCATAACATATGCCTACCCATACCATAACCCCACTGCCACCATGAGCCACTCGATCCACAACGTTGACATCAGTAAACCGCTCACCCACACGACGCCATACACGCTGTCTGCCATCTGCCCTGTACAGTGAAAACCGGGATTCATCTATAAAGAGAACACCTCTCCAAAGTGCCAGACACCATCGAATGTAACGAACTGCAGTCAGGTCGAGACCCCGATGAGGACGACGAGCATACAGATGAGCTTCCCTGACATGGTTTGTGCAGAAATTCTTTGGTTATGGAAATCCATTGTTGCAGCAGCTGTCTGGGTGGCTGGTTTCAGATGATCTTGGAGGTGAAGATGCTGGATGTGGAGGTCCTGGGCTGGTGTGGTTACACATGGTCTGCGGTTGTGAGGCCGGTTGGATATACTGCCAAATTCTCTGAAATGCCTTTGGAGACAGCTTATGGTAGAGAAATGAACATTCAATTCACGGGCAACAGCTCTGGTGGACATTCCTGCAGTCAGCATGCCAATTGTACAATCCCTCAAAACTTGCGACATCTGTGGCATTGTGCTGTGTGATAAAACTGCACATTTTAGAGTGGCCTTTTATTGTGGCCAGCCTAAGGCACACCTGTGCAATAATCATGCTGTCTAATCAGCATCTTGATATGCCACACCTGTAAGGTGGATGGATTATCTCGGCAAAGGAGAAGTGCTCACTAACACAGATTTAGACAGATTTGTGAACAATATTTGAGAGAAATAGGCCTTTTGTGTACATAGAAAAGTCTTAGATCTTTGAGTTCCGCTCATGAAAAATGGGGGCAAAAACAAAGGTGTTGCGTTTATAATTTGGTCAGTGTATGAATTTTGTAACTTTATAAATGCCTTTACTGTCACTTTTGATCAATTTAATGCATCCTATAAAAAGAAAAACGTCAGTGTCGATATCATTTTGTCTTCTGTCATCATTTTTGACCCTCATGTCATCGCAAACCTGTAAGACTTTCTTTCTTCAATGGAAAACGAAAGATGTTGTTTTGGAAAATGTCTGTCCAAAGTTGTTTGGACCCCACCATATATCAAAATATCTTCTTCTGTGGTCGTACAGGCTTGCAATGACATGACAGTGAGTAAATTATAGCAAAATTGTTATTTCTGGTTGAGCTGCCCCTTTAGTGTTTCTGTAATCAGCTGTATTGTCAGTCTAATCTCTGTATTAGCTGGTTGGTTCTGAACTGCACGTTGTTTGGATGTGACTCTGCTGAGTCCGATGACCAGTGACCTGTTGCTCTAAGCGAAAGCGTGTTGTTGCCGCAGCTACGTTGGTATCCATAGTGACTGCCATCCCATGGGCGTCCTCAGGGCTGCCAGACACACTGCCCCATATACTTAGTGTTATCCACTCAAACACACACACTCTCACTCGCACACTCACTTACTCACTTTTGCCCTATTTACCTAGTGCCTTTAGCAGCTGTAAGTGTATTAATTCCTCTTGGGGTGTAAGAGTACAGGAGGACTACCCTTGCTCTTGCTCTTTTCTGTTTCCTTTTTAGCAGTCAGACTTTTTAAAAAAGATTCAGAGATAATTATCTAGAATTGTTAAATGCTGTTTGGATGTCCACAAAGTGTTGGTCGTGCAGTGTGTTTGAATCTGTGATGAAGTGGGCGGAGCAGATATGTAGGCAGCGGCTGTTTGTTTGTCTGTTTGTGCGTTTGTGCGTTTAAAGTGGGGGTGTGAATGTGGGCGGGGGTTTTTAGACAGTAGGTTTATAGACCAGCTCATTAATTAGGACAAACAATCTGTCTGACACCCACAGTGTGTGTGCGTGTGTGTGTGTGTGCTTTTAAGATGCTGCGAGCAAGAGGGAACTGGAAAGAATAGATATATCTGCAGTAACTGTACAAGATAAAAGCTTGTTTGTTAAATAAAGAAATACATGCATAAAGCATTATTGAATGCAGCAACAATTTCTGTTCCACAACCTAGTTAAATTCAATGCTGTCTACTATTAACATATACTTTACATACACCAAAAACAAAAATTCTGTAATTAATTACTCACCTTCATGTTGTTCCAAACCCGTAAGACCTTCGTTCATCTTCAGAACACAAATTAAGATATGACCCTGCATAGACAGCAATGCAACTGAAATGTTTTATGGCCCATTTATTGTTAAAATAGTCCATGTGAAGCTGCGAGAATATTTTAAGTGTGCAAAGAAAACAAAGATAACTTTATTCAGCAATTTCTTCTCTTCCATGTCAATCTTTGTGGTACTTTCCTGAACGTGCAGCGAAGACTGACATGGAAGTGAAAAAAACTATTTTCAAAACTATATTTTCTGGGCCTTTAAGTCCCAATGAAATCAAAAATTAAGTTTTTTGTCTTTTAATATGAGTTTGTTAGCCTTGAGGTTACTTACTTTTACTCTACAGTCTCTATATAAGTTGAAACAACATTTTTTTTTAAGTTGAAACAACTTTTTTTTTAAGTTTTTTTTCCAGTGTTTTCTCATCAAACTTTCTGCCCAATTAAATGCTCTCTGGAATATGAAGCATCCCGCCCCCTACACTATAGATAGTGTATAAATAGAAGCTGCAGCTGAAATAGAAGTGCAGGCCTTAAAATGTATCAGACCCATTTGAATTCTACACAGAATGCTACGTTTTATAGCAATATGGATGAGATTGTGGCTTTCATACGTGCGGCTTTACCGAGCTTAGCAGCTCTGGGGGCGGGGCTGCTTGATATGTCCTGCCCTCTCTTCCTGTTTCAGTTGAAGTTACGTCAACACAACATTGGTTGTTGCTTTGCCGTCTATGCAGGGTTAGAAACCTCTCAGGTTTCAACAAAAATATCTTAATTTGTGTTTTGAAGATGAACAAAGGTCTTACATGTTTGGAACAACATGAGGGTGAATAATTAATAACAGAATTTTTATATTTAGGTGAACTATCTCTTTAATATATTTTAAAAAGTAATTAATTCCTGTGATGAGAAATTGAATTTTCAGCAGCCATTATTCCAGTCTTCAGGGTCACAAGATCCTTCAGAAATATTAATTCTAATATGCAGTTTTGAAGAAACTTTTCTTCTTTCTTCTTATTTTTTTCATCAGGATTCCTTAGAATGCTTAGAAATTTGTGCTCCGCATTTAACCCATCCAAGTGCACACACACACAGTAGTGAGCAGTGAACAAACACACACAAACCGTGAACACACACCCAGAGCAGTGGGCAGCCGTATTGCTATAGCTGCGGCGCCCTGGGAGCAGTTGGGAGTTCGGCGCCTTGCTCAAGGGACTCACCTCATTCGTGGTATTGAGGGTGGGGAGAGCGCTGGTTATTCACTCCCCCCACCTTCAATCCCTGCTGGACCTGGGATTCGAACCTGCAACCTTTCGGTTACAAGCCCAAGTCCAAAATGTATTTGCTGTCACTTATTATCAGTTTAATGCATCTTTGCTGAATTAAAATGTCAGTGTATATTTAAAAAGAAAACTTACTGACCCTAAACATTCCCTAAACATATTCATCTTGGCCTTGTCCACTATCTTGGGTGATTTATTTTTTTATTTTTCTGCATATTTATTCACAATGCCACCTTTGAATTTGGCCAGAAGAAAGTGTCTTATAAGACTGCCTAGCCTACTGTCTAGCTAGGCTGCTTACTGTTTAAACAGTTAAATCGATGTCGTCATAAGAAGTATTAATAGGAAATCACATGTCCTTGTGATAAGCAGTTTCTCACTAGAGAATGCGCTAGTGAGAATGGCTGCATTTTGGGTGAAGTGTTAATGGGATGTGGGCACTTTGCTGATTTGTTGACAGTTACATCACATAGCAGTTTGTATAATGCCTTTTATTTATATAACCCTAAAAATACACGTTGAATTTTAGGTACAGTGCACATGCAAAAATACCCATTTTGCAAGCATATGCTTGTAAAAGACAGACAGAATTTCACACAATATGTGCTCTTCTTTTGTGTGTTACATCATGACCCAAATGAATTACTTTATTTGCAGTGTAGAAACTTTCGTTTCCATGGCAACCTTGTGTAGGAAATTGCCAGAGTCTTGGGAAAATGTTTTCAGCCAAGTCATTTGAAGAGCTCATAAAAGACAAATACTTGAAGCATCCCACCAGTTGGCAGCAGAACATCCACTCAAACCTCCACGTCTCTGATCTTAACAACACAAATACAGGCAGATTCGAGCTGTTATTGATGATCAGGAAACCGATGAATGATTTGCGAACGTGTGTGCATCTTGTATGCCATGCCGAAAGGCCAGTGGTACCAGTCTGTCTGCTTCCAAGGCTGCTGGCAGCCAATTAGAGAGGCCGTTCAGCTTGTATAATTAAAGATATGTTATGTAATGGCCAGGTGCTGAGAAACAGATTGAGAGAATAAATGATCTCCGGTCATTTGTTCGTTGGCAGGATCTCACATGGAGGTCAAAGGTCAGCTGGGTGCATTTGGTTAATTGCGGAAATCGATATGCTGGAACAGCTTAAATCAGAATCTAGCAATTAATATTTATGAATCACACATAAAGGCGCTAAAGCATTAGCTCTCGCCCAGCCTACACTAAACACTATACACGCACGCAGACAGATGCGCAAACACATATACATACACATGAATGAACACAAACATATGCACACATGCGCAAACATGCATTCTGGCACTCAAAGTCAATAGTGCGCATCTGTGGGTGATGAATGTATAATTTATGTGGTTTGCTTTCAGTGTGCTTTCATTCAGAATCTTCTGGAAATTCGTTCGCTCACTCGGATACATTTATCTTGCTTGCTTTAGGGAACATGGGATTTTTATAAGAAAAACTGTATTTTAAAGGCATTGACTACATGGCAAAATGTGCATTATGCAACAGACCTTGCTGCAGAGAATTAGGGCTGCATGATTTGAGATAAAAATTTAATTGTGATTTTGTTGGGGTTTTATTGTAGGACTACACAGTCAAAATGTTGTGATTATATAAAACGTAACTATCAAATAAAACAAAGTTATTGTAATTATTTTAATACTGCTGTTGTACCATTTCGCTCTAAAATCAAATATTAAGTATTTAAAGGGATAGCTCACCCTGATGTCGTTCCAAACATGTAAGACCTTCATTCGTCTTCAGAACACAAATAGATAAAAAAAAAAAAAAAAAAAAAAAAAAAAAAAAAGATATTTTTGATCAAATCTGAGAGCTTTCTGACCCTGAAACAGACAGCAATGCAACTCACACATTCAAGGCCCAAAAAGGTAGTCAGAACATCGGTAAAATAGTCTGTAAAATAGTAAAATAAATAAATAATAAAAAATAGTCTCGACACGTGTTCTCTGAAGTGCCATGACACATGCGTGTGGTACCAATGACGACAAAATATTTATTTTTATAACTGTGAGGTCATGCGGCAACAATATCGGCAACCTGATCTCATGACGAAAATGTACCTGTTGGAACTTTGTTGCAAGACATGAAATACGTACCGCCATGTACGTTTTGTGACATTCAATGTCAAATGATTGGAACAGAGAATGATTGGAATGCACATATGGTATGTTTTATGTGACGTTGGTTTTGTACACAGTTCTGACTTGAAATGTCTATTGAGTGGTGCTGTAACACTAAAGCTTAGTGACGTTTTAAAATAACATACCATCTGCGCTACACCTAAACCTACCCGATGGTATGAACAAAAGCGAACGTAATGTAACGCAATTGCAAACATGCTGTTTTAGCTTGTTTTTCAATCTCTCATCTTTCAGCCATTTCATTGTGAGTCATGTTTTTCACAGGATTCGTATCCGAGAATTTTTCAAGGACTCCAATTCCATGCCGGTTGAGCTACTGAGCAAGCTTGTTAAGTCCGGAAAGTGAAACATATGGAGCTGTAATCATAACTGTTACAAGTGCTTGCTGTTTTACCGCCTCTAGAGTTCATTTCTGTTGGAAACTGTAATTATAGGTACTTATTGGTATGTATATTTCGCGTTTTGCGAAAAAATTCCCATAGGTACGTTTATGTCATGAAATCAGGTAGAATATAGGATTGTTTGAAATGTTTGCTCTTTGTATATACCGTTTCAAATTATTTTTACAGAATTGTATATAGTATATACTACTCACTACTCTAGTATTCTATTCTGAATGTTATTTATAAACCACCTCTAATTTTAAGGATGTCTATAAAAGTTTTGGCAAGTTTACCTACTGTAACCCGAGCGATTTTGTCCCTAAAGTATGGCGCCGTCAGAAACACATAATCAGAGCTCAATTCCAGCCTCGATGCCAGCAGGAAGGACAGCTTCTCTGAAATCTCAGGGAGTTTGATCATCTCTCACAATGTGCTTACTAACTGCTTTGTACTACATGAACACACGCTGTGGAAGCTGATCATTTGAGTTCAGTCTAAATGATGGTTTACTTCACAAGAGACACGCAGAAAGCAGCTCCTCTGCAGCAAAGCTAATCAGCCTTCATAAACTCAGGCATACAACAGACTCTCATTTCAGCGGGGACTGGCATTGCTGTCGAAAACAAGAACTGCTGTAGAGAACATGCCATCTAAAAGCCTTATTATCTTCTATATGAATTATAGTGATAGATAGATTGATAGATAGATAGATAGAGAGATTGATAGATAGATAGATAGATAGAAGGAAATATGCGCTTTACGTGGTAAATCACACTGTTAACTCTACATTTATTAAATCAAAGCGGCAGTAAATAACTGTAAAAGAGTGTCATGTTTATTTCTCTTGGGCATGAGTAGTATAAATTCTGCAATTAAGCACTGCATCGCAAAAGCGTCCAGACCCCTCATTTCAAAATCCAGGTCACAGTCTCCCGGCCTGCGGCCAAATCAGACACAGAGTGCAGTTTTATCAGAGCAACAGCGAGTCCAGCAAACTGCTCTGATGCTGGGACTCACAGCCTGCATCAACCAATCAGGACAAAACCCAAAAGGAGTTCACAACAAGAGTGTGTATTTTGCAGTATATACTGTATTCAGCCTTGTATGTGATGCAGTATGCAGTGCTAAATGTTTCAAATAGCAGTATGCTACTTCATCACACTCTTTCAATTTGCATCTACAATAAGTATAGTTGTTTTGCATTAATATGGATGTTTAACAGCAAAATTCCTACATTACACATGATGCTGTGAAAAATTTCCTCTAATGTCCATATAGTATTACTCCATATAGTGGACTTCAGTGGGAATCAGTGGGTTGAAGGTCCAAATTGCAGTTTCAATGCAGCTTCAAAGGGCTCTACACGAATCCCAGCCGAGGAATAAGGGTCTTATCTAGTGAAACGATTGGTCATTTTTTCAAAAAAAAATAAATAAATAAAAATGTATATACTTTTTAACCACAAATGCTCGTCTTGCACTACATAGTAACATTGGAAAGGTGACGTACTGACACCGACCAAGTGTTTACAAAGTGAACGTGCAAAGAAAGCCAAACTTTAGAGTTGAAGGAGAAAACTAATTTTTTCCACCCTACCCTACCTTTTTGAACTAAAGTACACAAATGAGTGCAAGACGAGCATTTGTGGTTAAAAAGTATGTACAATCATTTCCAATCATTTCAGATAAGACCCTTATTTTTCGGCTGGGATCGTGTAGAGCCCTTTGAAGCTGCATTGAAACTCAAATTTGGACCTTCAAACCGTTGATCCCCATTGAAGTCCACTATATGGAGAAAAAAACCTGGAACGTTTTCCTCAAAAACTTTTTTTTCGACTGAAGAAAGACATGAACACTTTGGATGACATGGGGCTGAGTGTGGTGATCCTAATGGGAGAAATGAATGAAAAAAATATATCAAAGTTGCTGTTGGTTGCTTTGTAATCTACAATCCAGATGGCTTGTGTGATTCATTTAAACCAGTTCTGTCCAAGCTAACAAAAAAAGTGTTAATAAGGTGAGAAATGTTTTTAAGTCTCTTAATTAACAATGGCTGTGCGGTGTGAGCCAAAGACAGCAGCACCTTCTTTGCATAAAGACACGTTGTGATCTGGTCTTGACTCGAGGTGTTAGCCATAATGAGTGACTCATAGACTTCTGCTACAGCTGTGCGTTTGGTTAAGATGAGCTGTTTGGAGCACTGAGTTTTTAAAGGTGAACGAGTTTACACCATATTTGCTGAGAAGCAAGAGAAAGCTGATTACATGTCTGTTATTTTTAACAGACTGCATTGTGTCCGTAAAGCTGAAGTGTTCAGTTTTTGTGCCACTAATGACACTGAAGTAAAAAATGGTTGTATCAAAAAGCACTTCTTTCTTTCAGTAGCTGAACAAACTCAAGTCCCACCCCAAACTCACACCATTGGTTAAACTGTTTTTGGTGAAATCAACCTACAAATGACTCAAGTTGTGCTAGCAGCATTCTTAAAGGGATAGTTTACCCCAAAAAATGAAGATTCTGTCATTAATTACCTACCCTCATGTCATTCCAAAGCCATAAAACCTTTGTTCATTTTCAGAACACAAATTAAGATTTTAAATTGATTGTAAGATATTAAATTGTGGTTGCACCACTGATGTCGCATGGACTATTTTAACAATGTCCTTACTACCTTTCTGGGCCTTGAACATGATAGTTGCGTTGCTGTTTATCTCAGATTTCATCAAAAATATATTAATTTGTGTTAAGAAGATGAACGAAAGTCTTAAAGGTTTGTGACGACATGAGAGTGAGTAATTAATTACAGAATTTTTATTTTTGGGTAAACTATCCCTTTAATTTTAACTTTTTTTTTTTCAATCATAGTTTTTGTTTTTGACTAAAAAATTTTATAATTTCAGCCTGACACAAGTGCAGTCACTAATATTATTGACTGTTGTTGGATTATTTGAAACAATGTTGTTATTTTTAGATTTTTCTTCTTATAAAACCTTGCTTGTGAATCTAGACAGTAACAAATGTTTGGGGTCAGTAAGATATTTTTTAAAATGTTTTAAAAGAAGTCTCTTATATTTACCAAAGCTACATTTATTTGATCAAAAAAACAGTAAAAATGTAATTTTGTGAAATATTACAACAATTTAAAATGACTGTTTTAGTAATTAAAATATAATTGATATGTAATTCATTTTTATTCATTACAAAGCTGATTTTCAGTCTTCAGTGTGTCAATATTTATTATATTTATCCTTGTTGAAAACTTCCTTTTTGTAAAGACTTTTTTCATTATTTATTACAGCATTTTTTTGAAAAGAAGTCTTTTTTGTAACATTTTAAATGCCTTTACTGTCACTTTGATTTAATGCGTCCTTGCTGAATAAAAGTGAAATACATTTTACTGACCCCAGACTTGCATATTGCTGTTATTTGTTTCCTCCTCATATTTTCGTCAGTGTTTCAATGAAACTTTTTAATTATCACCTTGACGCACGTTGTTGTGAATCACTCATCTTTGTTATCGTCGATGAAACCTTTTAGAGCATTTTCGTCAGTAACTCCTTTGATGAGATGCACACTGGATAGGTGGAAGCATTTTAACATTGCATAATTAACACACTTCACCTTTAATGGGGAAGGATGAATAAATGACCTCATCACCTGTGCGCTTTCACAGACTGTTAGTTTGATAATTGCGTCTGCTGTAGAATTTGGCAGCTCTCAGTGGCCGTAAAGGATCTTGATTCCCCGAGGGCTGAGTGCTGATATGACAGCTGTTAGCACACTTGAAATGCTGCAGCTATAGAGTATCATCATTATAGTCTGTCCGCAGTTCTGTGTGTTGGTTGTCAGTGTACACACACACACATACGTGCCCTTCGCTGCTGGACAGATGGTGGCTTTGAGCTCAGGGTCCTTGAAGGAGACATTCACGGCAGGGAAGAGAAAGAGCAACAGACAACGATATGAAGACGAGAGCATGCTGTTACTGATGCCCCTGGAGGATGCTGGGAGTTGCTTTGTTAAAGTACTTTCTGGCTGCTAACAAGCAGGAGGAAGATTCTAGGTCATAAAATTACACGTTTCTGCAACCTCACATGCCCGGCTCTGCACGGTTAGATCAAATTAAGTAGCGCTGATATAAATTTAGTGCTGTTTCTTATGTCTGCTATTTTGCGGTGAGTGAAATATTAAGTTAGGGTGAAAAAAGTCAAATATGACCTATATAATAGACAATATCTGCGCATTGGCTATAGACCCTATGAAATCAGAAGTGGCTTTTAGGTACTCTTACATGCTTTCATGCACTTGTTGCTTTTATGTCTAAAGAGCCAACAATATTCATAGTAAGTAATGACAAGTTAGAAGCTAAATTCTATTTTAGCAAATATAATGCAACATATATAACTCGCTAGCAAGTACAAAGCCATGCATTGTGACATAACATAAGACTATTTAATTGGCTGTTCAGTTCTTCTTGGTTAATAAAGGACATTGCAGCCTGACTTCCACACGTATAAAATATTTTTGTGCCTTTCAAAATAACAAACATAACCCAACAAACTCTTTATCACACACACATACACAAACAAATCCCCTGTCAGCCTTTCCCAATTTGCAGCTGATTTTTTTCGCAAGTTTCCTCAGCCGTCAGCAGTTCTTCATCCAATTAAAGGCAAAACAAAACACCAGAAAAAGTGCACCCAGAGAAGGGATGCAGCCCAATACATAGACTATCCACACTAAATATTCTGTACTGTTTAGTGTGCAAGATTAGGATTAGTGCATCCCAAATCATACAGGTATATTTAATGTTTCAGTATGGATTTGTGCATGATTTTTAAAGTTTAATATTTCCCACTATTCCTTGTGCTGCAGAAAAGGAGTATTACCGTACAGTACTTCCCATCAAAAATTTGGGGTTGGTATGATTTAATGCCAAGGATGCATTAACTTGCCCAAAAGTGACAATGAAGCCATAATGTTCCAACGATTTTTAATTAAAATTATTGCTTATTAATCAGCATATTAGAATGATTTATAAAGAATCATGTGACACTTACAATTGGAGTAATCATGGGAATAAATTACATTTTAAAATACATTTATAAAATATTACAAATAAAATATTTATTTTAAATTGTAATAATATTTTACAGTATTAGTGTTTTTACTTTATTTCAAATAAATGCAGCCTTGGTGTGAGCGATACCAAATACCAAAAAAAAAAAAAAAAAAATTCTTACAACCCCAAACACTTTAAAGGCTGTGTTATCAGGTGTTTGTAGAAGCAACTTGTATTATAAAACTAAGACCACATTCACACAGCAGCAGAATACAGTTGTCAGTCGTGTATTTGAGTCCTTAAAGGAGAAGTTTACTTCCAGAAAGGAATTTATTCACCCCCATGTCATCCAAGATGTTAATATGTTCCTTTCTTTAGTCAAAATTAAGGTTTTTGATGAAAACATTCCAGGATTTTTCCAACGGGTTGAAGGTCCAAACTGTAGTTTCAATAGAAGTTTAAAGGGCTCTACACGATCCCAGCTGAGAAATATGGTCTTATCTAGCGAAACGTTTGGTCATTTTCTAAGAAAAATACAACCTGAAATGCTTTCTAGTAGGGCTGGGCGATAATTCGATAACGATAATTATCGCGATTATAATTTTCCTCGATAAAACGATGAATCGCACCACATGGACTGTTTATTTGCTCGGACCAAAGTTCAAACTGCCATGCTGCACAAGCTCATTAGAGAGATGCATTTACTCTGTTACGCGAACACTAAACAGCGCTGTAAGATCCAGTGTGAATTCAGCTATGAACACAAATGATTTTGTGATTTAAACTAGTTTAAAGCTGTGTGCAACAAGACAGTCAGAAGGCTTTTCAATCTACACATGGCCATCATTTACCATGGATTTACTGTAGTAACACTCACTGCTTGCTACTATGGGAGACCAATGCTTGCTCTAAAAAACAAAAAACAAAAAAAACAACTGGGTCAGAATAAATAAAATAATAAATATATTAAACTGAAGTTGGTACAGTTTTTACAGATGTTACTGATTAATAATGAACAAAAATTTACCTCTGCATCCTGAAGCTATTATCAAATGTGCATTTCTAAGAGACAAAAAAGTGATATTGTTATTATCGTTATCATTATCAACCCAACCTGTTTCTTGATTTGAAACAATATAACTCATTAGAGCATGCAGAAATTAATTTTTCTATTTAGATATGTCGTTTGTTAAGAAAAACTAAAGGTCTTGTTTCTACAACTTTCACGTTGGAGCAAAAACCTGACTTTAAACTTCAAAGAAATAAAGATTTTACATTTATTGTGCTAATTATCGATATTGATCGACTTATTGTGATAATTTTTTTGCCCATATCGGCCAGCCCTACTTTCTAGCCACAAATGCTTGTCTTGCACTAGCTCAGCCTCACACATTACATAATCATGCACACGTGACATAGGTGGAAGTACCGACCCAGTGTTTACAAAGCAAACGTGCAAAGAAAGTCAAACGCTCTTCACAAAACAAAAAAACAACAATGTTGGACAAGTTTGAAGTTGGAGGAGAAAATGTGATGGAATTTTTCGCCCTAACCTACATTTTGAAGCGAAGTACACAGACGGAGAACTAACCGTGTGGCTTTTCCAACGTGATAATGCAGTGCATAAAGACACACATGCCTATCGCAGAGCAAGTGCAAGATGAGCATTTGTGGTTAAAAAGTAATGTTTGTAGATTTTTGTAGATAGCTTTTTTTTTTTTCTTCCCAAGAAAATGACCGATTGTTTCACTAGATAAGACCCTTATTCCTCAGCTGGGATCGTGTAGAGCCCTTTGAAGCTGCATTGAAACTGCAGTTTGGACCTTCAACTTGTTGGCCACCAGTGAAGTCTATTATATGGAGCAGAATCCTGGAATGTTTTCCACAAAAAACGTAACTTCTTTGCGACTTAAGAAAGGAAGACATGAACATGTTGGATGACATAAGGGAGGAAATTATCAGGACATTTTTATTCTGGAAGTGAGCTTCTCCTTTACGGTTATATACGGGTATGACAACCGCATTCTGAATTTTCAGGACTTACAACCGTATTCTCAGAAAACACGCACTGTGTGTCCATTACATCATACAGTGCAAGAGACAGCCGCTCTGCTGCATAAACCCATGTGTTGCGTGTTTTTGTGTGTGGTTTTGGTAACTTACAGTGACGGAGGTGCGAGCTGTGAGTCATCTGAAAGTTTCAGATCCAGTAAGATTTTCCCCACCGCAGCCGCCAGCGTCAGATTTGTGTTCTTCGCGTGACTCAAATGCTCCGTTCTCCACCCAAAATATAAGCTGCTGTCGGTTAATGAAGATTTGACGGATGAACTCGCGGCTCGATTGGACTCCCGTCGTGTCAGAAAGTGATAAGACTTTAAGTTCTATGGACAGCATCATCTTTGATATCACTTTGGCAATACCGGCTTGACTCCCGTTGCGCGTTCATACAGACAGTATTTGAGACACAACTGTACGTTGCTGTGTGAACGGGACATTTCGAGACTCACACCTGTAAGTAAATGCAGTTGTCAATCCCAAAAACAAATTGGGTAAACGTAGGTTAATATTAATACCAGAATTGCCACAATAAGCTTGGCTCTTACATATTACTGAATAATACTAAGTAAACAACTGATAATACAGCAGTGTGTAAATGATGATTCAATGATCACTGTAAACAAGACATAATAGTCATTGGTTTAAATGACCTGCTTTTGAGTGTCTGTAATGATGGCTTTGGATGGGAGCATGATTTAGTAAGCAGTTCACCATTAACCAGAGTGTTTTGAACTAAAGGTTAGATGTAATTGTTGTAAGACCCATAATGTGGGAGCGAAGTGATGCTGACATTACCCTATACTGTAAGTGGAGCAAGATAATTATTATAATGACGACAGTAATGCTGGCTGTGAGGTCAGATTGTATTAAAGAAAACCCTCTCTTTTTTGTTAACCACAGTACTTTTTCATTCAGATGGCATGTGTGAAAAAACAAGAACACTTATCCTTTGCATGTTCATTCTTATGTCTTTTTGGGTCAAAGCAAAACAAATAACAACAGCAAACAAAGCCGCATTGACGTAAGGCTTTACATACAGGCTGCATTGTATGTGATCCAGGGTTTAGCATTCACCTTGAGACCGGTTTGGTGATGTTCCAGGATGGCCCAGCATGTGTCGGAGGGTCATTAATCAGAGGCAGAGAGAGATCAATAAACCCGATCATTAGTCTCATCAGCTGCTAACGGCGAGCTGAGATCATCTGATTCGCCTACAGATCTGGCACTTCACCCAGGAGAAACTGTTTAGTGTCATGTTCACTGCGTCTCATGATGGAACGTTGCCTGTGTAGAGAAGCAACTATGGTTGATGGTTTTTACTGTCACAGGACAACCAGATCTGCTTGCTTCTACAAATAAAACAGACTGGATATAGGCAAAGTGATGAAATTCTGTCATTTCTCACACAGTCTTTCAAACCTGTGACTTTCTTTTTAATATTGTGATAAACAGACTAAAACTTAAGGTTTTATTTGTAGAAAATACTTTACCCTAGTTCTCAAAGCTCTGCTTGCTTTCAATTCAGATGTGACGTGTTTTGCAAGGTTTGATGTCAGTGATGCCAAATGTCATTGATTCTCAAGTGTCTTGTCATTGACGTCAAACCTGCTGCGGCACCTCTTGAATACAACAGCAGAAAGATTTATGTGAATCATTATCCACGTTTTGGTCATGTAGACTACTTTTAATGAGTTTACAGAAAAAAGAATCAAAACTCGTAGTTTGAGCACATTAATGGGATAGTTCACCCAAAATGAAAATTCTGTCATTAATTACTCACTTTCATGTTGTTCTAAACCCATAAGACCTTTGCTTATATTTGGAACACAAATTAAGATGTTTTTGATGAAACCTGAGAGCTTTTTGACCCTGCATAGACAATAACACAACTGAAACGTTCAAGGCCCAGAAAGGTAGTAAGGATGTCATTAAAATAGTCCATGTGACATCAGTGATTCAACCGTAATTTTGTAATTTTATGAAGCTACGAGAATACTTTTTGTGTGCAAAAAAAAAAAAAACCTTTATTATCACAATGCATGCTTGTGGTACTGAATAGTGGCAGAGAATGACATTGAAGAAACAAATTGTTGAAAAAAGTAATTTATTTTTGTTTTGTTTGTTTTTTTTTTGCACAAAAAGTATTGTTGTAGCTTCGTAAAATTATGGTTGAATCACTGATGTCACATGGACTATTTTAACAATGTCCTTACTATCTTTCTGGGCCTTGAACATGGTTGCGTTGCTGTCTATGCGGGGTTAGAAAGTTCTCGGATTTCATCAAAAATATCTTCATTTGTGTTCTGAAGATGAACAAAGGTCTTACTGGTTTGGAACGACATGAGGGTGAGCAATTAAAGACAGAATTTTCATTTTTGAGTGAACTGTCCCTTCAATTTGTCATTAAGTAACTGGATAACATGGTCATATCATGTTTATCTCAAACTGAGGAAAAGAAAGCGTGACATTCGATGTTCTCATTCCTGTAAAAGTTCTCAGTGGAAGTTTCTCTTTTTATTCTAACTCTTTCTCTCTTCTCTCACACTCTCGGCGGATTCCATGTTGACACCTGAAAGTGTGAATTATTCATTTCTTCAGGCAGATGAAGAATGGGTGGCAGGGGCACGTGATGCACTCACACTCATGCACACACACTTACATACACAAACACAACACTCAAACATATTCATGAGCGCACATACTGTACATACACTACCATTTAAAAGTTTGAGGTCAGCAGTAATTTTTTTGGAAGAAAAGATGCATAAAATTGATAAAACATGACAGTAAAGACTTTTTTTTTAAAAAATCTATTTGAAATAAATGCTTTTCTTTTTAACTTTATATTCATCATAAAAAATTATCATGATTTCAACAAACATATTATAGAGCACAAGTGTTTTCAACATTGAAAAAGAAATGTTTCTGGAGCACCAAAATGGCACATTAGAATAATTTCTGAAGGATCATGTGACACCGAAGGCTGGAGCAATGATGCATAAAATTATATATATATATATATATATATATGTATATATATATATATATATATATTTTTTTTTTTTTTTTTTTTTTTTTTTTTTTCATTTTGAAAAATGTCCCTTGGTATTTTTAAAGGGTGGTTTGTCATATTTTGTTTCTAATTTTTGAAGACAATTTGTCACCACTGTCTATAGAAAAGTAACTAGCAGCTAGTAAACCCATATACACACAACTAGAAAAATATAGCTCTAAAGTACATTACTGTGCATTGCATTTTGCTTCTAGCTGCGTCTGTGAGAGTTTGTGCATTTTTCAAAAGAAATCTGCAACTTCAGTTCCCCATAGAGAGTCAGCATATAATTCATGTGACTTCTGTAGAAGGTTCTGCATTGGTGACGATGATTATAATATAAAGGACATAAATATTAATCACAATATTGCATCTAAATTACACAACAAATGCATCACAATGTAAAGTTCATCATATAGTACTTTAATATCTCACCCAACTTACAAGATGTGGACTTGGGCTTTGCAGAAACTGTTGATAATCATGTGGAAATAATGTTTGTAGAGATGATCATATATAATGAGGATGATAATACAGGTCACACTCATAACAATATGATTTGTTTTGCCCCACAGGTCAGTCGTGTTTTGAAACCCGGTGGCCGTTTCATCTCCGTCACGTTTGCACAGCCACATTTTCGTAAGAGACTCTATGCTCGAGCGGAGTACGACTGGTCTATCAAGCACTATCACTATGGCAGCAGCTTCCACTACTTCCTGTATGTTCTCACCAAAGGGGAGGGGCTTAGCCCGGAGGACGCTGCGTTGGAGAGGAGACTGCTCGAGGAAGCTGAGGCTCCGCCCACCGATGTACGATTTCAAGAAGCGGATTCTGAGGACTTCCTGAATAACATTGGATTATAGGGATTTTCAATCAAAAGACTGCTGACAGACTTTTTTAATACATTTAAATGAACAGTTCACCTAAAAAATACTTTTTTTATCCTTCTCCCTCATGTTGTTCCAAATTCATTCGATTTTATTTCTTCCCTGGAAAAAAAAGTTGTTGTTGTTGTAGTTTTTGGAGTTTGACATGCCCCATCTCCATTCATTTTCATTTACATTTGTGTTCCAGGGAAGAAAGTAAAACATTTAGGTTTGAAACAACATAAGGGTGAGTAAATCATGACAGAAATGTAATGTTAGGGTGACCTATCAATTTATCAGTTTTCTTGACTAAAAGAGGATTACTCAGTTTTTTTTTTACTAGCGCTAAAATAAAACAAAACACAGTACGGTCTCCTCAGGGATCCTATAAACTTTTGAAATGACATCTTTGACTTTTCAGCCACTCTGAAACGGCTTAGAATTGGTTCAACACTTGGACTTGGAACAGCTATATGCTTTTAAACAATTTCTTTTAAATATAACCTTTTTACCATGCTTTTTTAGGATGCTTTGATGTGAATTTGTACTCTGTCTGTTCTACATTTTCTGTCTCTCTGGCCTATTTCTCTGTGCGATTGTGTTGATTGGTATGACAAGGTTGAGTGCTTGACACCTGCACACTTGTGCAGAGACAAATCTGTCACAAACGCTTCTCAAACAACAAATAAACAGACAGACAGAAAACAAACAGCCCCGCTGTGTGCCAGAATATGACAGACGTGTCTGCGCTCTTTTGGATGAGGAATGGCTGCAGTGAATCGGAGGAGGCCATTAATAAACCAGAAATCATTTATTTTTAATTTAGCTCTGGAATGTAATTACCGTCTATTTTTAAGACTTGAGGAAGGTGCCTGAATTTCAGAACAGCTTCCTGTGAGCCAGTGTGAACATAGATTGATTTTTATAGTAAATAGAGGAAAGTTATTCTTGATCCAGGAGAGACCAAAACACATTTAAACCCACACTATGTTTGTGGGTGGTTGCCAAGGTGTTATGAGTTCTTTTTAGAATCTTGCTGGGCAGTTGCTAAGATGTTCTGAATGGTTCCTAGATGGTTTCCACACAAAAGGCCACCCCAAAAGTGATGTTTGTATTCCTAAACATGGCTTGGGTAAATCTATGGCTTTTTTTTCAATCATTTTATTGTCTTCCAGGCAAAAACCATAAGGATGATCATTCTGAAAACTGGAAAAATCCGGAAAAAGGTGATGGATTTTAAAGCCCTAACACTTTGCAAAAGTAATGCTGAGCATGCACCTTTAAATAGTAGTGGTTCATATACCAGTAGCAGTTTCATAAACCTTTAGTTCAGAGTTGATTGTGTCCAGATTGAATGTGTTGTCTGTGAAAGCTGATGATGTAGTCACAGGTCTTTCCCCTTCACTGAAGCGCTAAAGCAATGACGTCAGGGCAGGAATGGTATCAGATAGACACCTGTATCAGGTGAGCCACGAGTATCAGGTGTAGATTTATACTGTGATCGTATCCTCACGACATGCTGTGTGACAGTTCCTCAGGAACCCAGTGCTGCCTAAACATCATAAAGCTGCTGCAGAGAACAGGAGACCCTGATTAGTCTAATGGCTTATGTGTTGTTTACCCCCTCGCAGTGCAAACCCACACGCAAGCTTTACTTCATATTGACATTTAAGACCATGATGTTCAATAATGTACTTTTGAATAATTGATTAAGAGTAATTTCAGAGGTGTACTTGTAAGAAATTTTTGAGGTGGTGTCTTGTCTTGGAGAAGAACTGGAACAGTCTTTGTGTGGTACTCAACACATTCAATTCTGCATGTCATGGACAGTTGTTATACTGACAATAATAATGCCTTGTTTGAAAGTTTAAAAAAAAAGGGTTAAAAAGCCTTGAAGTTTGATGGATAGATAGATATACAGGTGATTAGACAAACAGAAGGATAGACTGATGGATGAATGGATAGATGGATAGATGAATAGTTAGACAGAAGGATGGATGGATGATAGATAGATAGATAGGCAGACAGACAGACAGACAGATAGATAGATAGATAGATAGATAGATAGACAAATGGATGGATGGATGGATGGATGAATAGTTAGAAGGATGGATGGATGGATAGATGACAGATTTGAATAGATAAAGATAGATAGATAGATAGATAGATAGATAGATAGATAGACAGATGGATGGATGGATGGATGGATGGATAATAGATGGATGGATAGATAGATTTGAATGGATAAATGGATGGATGGATCATAAGATGGATAGATAGAAGGATGGATGGATGGATAGATAGATGTGAATGGATAGATGGATGGACAGACGGATAGATGGATGGACAGATAGTTGGATAGATAGACGGATGGATGGATGGACAGATAGATAGACGGATGAATGGATGGATGGATAGATAGACGGATGGATGGATGGATGGATAGATTTGAATCCATAAATGAATGGATGGATCGTAAGATGGATAGAGATGGATGGATAAATAGATGTTAATAGATAGATGGACAGACGGATAGTTGGATGGATAGATGGACGGATGGATGGACAGATAGACAGACGGATGAATGCACAGATGGATAGATGGATGGATGGATGGATGGATGGATGGATGGATGGATGAATGGATAGATGGATGGATGGATGGATGGATGGATGGATAGTTAGATGATAGATTGATGTATGTATGGATAATAGATAGATGGACAGATGGATAGTTGGATGGATAGGATGGATGGATGGATGGATGGACAGATGGATGGATGGATGATGAATAACAGATAGATGGATGGATGGATGTGAATCCATAGATAGACAGATAGATAAAATTCAACTCAAATTCACACTCATGAATTGAAAGTGAACCTGTTTTTTAATTCAGAATTTTTTTCTGAATGGTTATCAATGGAGAAAGAAGCTTACTGAGTCCAGATGGTGTAGTTACGACATCTACCAGCAGGCGCTAGTCAGACCTGGCTAACCTGCCAAACATTGACCCCTTTGGTGCATCCCTCCCTCTAGTTTACAGACGGATCTCTTTCATTAGTCACTGTTATTGCCCACACAAGAAAAGAATCAGAAATGATCACTTGACACTTTAATATCATTAATCAAAGATTGAGATGCTCCTGTTCATCAAAGCTCATGTTTCTGTAGGAACAAATGCGTGCTGTTGCTCAGCAGGGGGAGGGGTCAGGAGTCAGGACACACCATTACATCATCATCCAGCAGCAGCAGCAACAACATAGGCCGTGGTATTGATAGCAGACACATAAACCCCTGCTCACAGCAGCCAGCTCCACTGACAACACAAGGGTAAACATTTCACTAAGCTGTGTGTGTGTGGTTAATGCTACTCATACGGTCAAAGCAGGGGCATTTTTGGAGTAGAGGGCAGCGCTTCAATACCTAATTGGTTTATTTCATTATTTTGTTTAATACAAACAGTTTAACTAAATCTGTTATTCTCTGTGTGGCATCTATTCATTATTGTTGAAAAATCAAAATTAAATCATAATGAGGTTTAAACTGATATGGTGGCAGCCATGGCCTAATGGTTGGGGAGTTGGGCTTGAAAAAGGTTGCAAAAGTCCCAGGTCCAAATCAGTGAATAACCAGGTTTCTCAAATACCACAACTGAGGTGTGTCCTTTGAGCAAGGCACCGAACCCCTAACTGATCCCTGGGTAGAGATAGCAATATGGCTGCCCGCTGCTCCGGGTGTGTGTTTGTTCACTACTCACTACTGTGTGTGTGTGCGCACTTGGATGGGTTAAATGCAGAGCACAAATTCCAAGTATGGGTCACCATACTTTCCTTTTCCTTTTCCTGATATAGGCTTTTTTCAGTAGCCCAAGCTGAGAGAGAGCTGGGTAATCAATACAATGCTCATGTGGACATAACATAGTTTAACATGAATATTTACATATTTACATTGTCATATGTTACATATGAATGGAAAATAACTATATTTTTGAACTGACATAAGAGTGAACTACAGCTTCTATAAATTTAACCAGACTCTGATAATGTCAAATATGGCCAAAATGGGCACATATTATCAATATTGGCAAATACTGGCACATTTTTATACATTAAATATCAGTTTGTCACTGTAGTTTGCTGTAGATAGTGGGGATTTCAGTTCATTCCTATTAGGTTCACAAGTTTCTCTTTAGTTGCAACATACAACATAAGCACAACATACAACATAAGTTATTTTGTGATGAGCTGCAGATTCTGAAACATCATTTCTATTCCACAAGCTACTCATCAACTCGAAGCAAAATGATGGGAGGATCATAAGAATGTTACGTCCCAAGCCAATCCCTAAACCCAATCCTGAAACATGATTGGTTGACAGGAATGTTGTACTACAACCAACCAGGATGTGTATCCAGGATCATATCCTACTTGGCCTTGGATAATCACAGTAAGCAGAGCCACGCTGAGGCAAGAGACGAATGAGAATCTGGTTTGCAACATTTCCAGATGCCATTTGTTGTCTCTCTACAATGCTATTTAAAAGTATAAAATGCCCAAAGTGTGAGTATTTGTTTTAGCTAAATTACAGTGACATCAATTCCTGTTTGGGTGAATGTGAATCCGTGCATATTTATGGTTCATACCAGCCAGTTCAAACACTTGAGAATTTGCTGGAAGAAAATATGTTATTATCTCTAATAAAGAAGATCAAAGTAGCACTAAATGAGAGCTGCAAACTGGGATGAATCAAGGACAATGCTCTTAAATCAAATGTCTTTCTCTCTCCCGCATGCTTTTCATTTCTTCCGGCAGAGAGCTCATTCTTTGAGAATCTTAGAATGTCATCTCTCCCTCTTTCTTCCGTTATCACGCTGTCATTATCTGCCAAGAGTTGGGCTTTCCATATTGGGTCAGGCCACAGCGTCGCTCAGTCACTCCAGAGCTGCCGCGGGCCGCCTGTCTGTTCAGATAGTGTATCAGTAATCTCCAGCTCTGAGCAGCCTGTGTGAAGCGGTAAGGATTCCCCTGGGCATTGGAGCCGTTCAGGAACACTGCAACAGCCATGAAGGTGTATTAATAGACTGAGATGGCAAAGCTGAGTGTCCTTGACTGCTCTTGAGTGACTGTCTGATGGACTTTCTGCTTCTGTGTGAGGACCTCGTCGAGTTTTGAGAATAAACACATGCTGATGACGGGAGTCTGTGATGACCGTTGAGGTTAAACTGCCATTGATCATTTGGAAATTTTAGCAGCCAAACTTGAGCTTGGGTCAACTGGAGTTATAGGATGTTATCAGGATTGGATGAGTATTGGAGTTTAAATTGATTTAGGTAAGCCTGACTTGTTTCCAGATGGATCCTGAGCCTCATTGCACACATCAGACAAAGCTGACCCAAAGCCCACTTGTGGGCGCATGACGACACAGATCATGGATAAAAGCCATTGATTCTCTTGCGGTTGAATTGCACACAGCGTATGTGTGTCTGACTGTGTGTGAAGAAAAACATCAATAGTGCTGTAAAATCTAACTGCATTTCAGAGTGTTTGGTGTAAACAGGAAGCAGCATGTGGCTCTATCCAAGCTGTGCAGAAACAATATTCAGCTTAAATGAACAACCTCAATACAAAAACGAGTCTGAAATCACCACTAACATCCCAATTGTGTTGTTACTTGGTCTGTTTACTAGCTAGCATGATTTTAAGGTATGACATCTTCTGTTAAAGGGTAAGTTCAACTCAAAATAAACATTCTGCTATCATTTACTCACCCTCATGTCAGTCCGAACCTGTATGACCTTTCTTAATTTTGTTTTCTTTGCACACATTAAGTATTCTCATAGCTTCACAACATGATGGTTAAACCACTAATGTCACATGGACTATATTAACGATGTTCTTACTAACTTTCTGGGCCTTGAAAGTGTCAGTTGTCAGAAAGCTTTTAAATTTGATCATTAACATCTTAATTTGTGCTCTGAAGATGAACAGGTTAAGGGTTTAACGACACAGGGGTGAGTAATTAGGGATAGAATTTTTGGGTGCACTGTCCCTTTAAAATGTCCAACCTCACCAGAGAAAACAACCACTAACATGATTATTTTTTCACCAGGTCTAGCTAGCATGTTTTTAAGGTGCTGTGATCATAGATTAAAGGGAAAGTTCACCCCAAAATCAACAGTTTATCATCATTTACTCACCCATGTTGGTCCAAACCTATAAGTGACCCTGGACCAGTCTTAAATGGCATGGGTATATTTGAAGCAGTAGCCAAAAATACATTGTATGGGTCAAAATTATTAATTTTTCTTTTATGCTAAAAATCATTAGGATATTGAAGATCACGTTCATTTTGTAAATTTCCTACCGTAAATATATCAAAACATAATTTTTGGTTAGTAATATGCATAGCTAAGAACTTTTTGGTTAAAGTAATCAATATTTTGATGTTTTTTTTTTTTTTTGCATCCTCAGATTTAAAAACTTCATTTGGACAAATATGTCTTTAACAAACCATTTATCAGTGTAATATTTTGATTTTGATTTTCAAAAAATTGACCCTTACGACTGGTTTTGTGTTCCAGGGTCACAAATGTTCTTCTTTCTTCTGCAAAACACAAAAACAAAATTGAACCCAAATGACTTTTTTTGTATGGACAAGACAAAAAACACTTTCACAGAAGAAAATCATACTGTTTTTTAAATCCTAAAACATCAACACTAGTGTTGGACTGAAACTGAATCAACATAAACTGACTCTAATTCATTAATGTCTTTGCCTCCTTTGGTAGAACTACTTTATAGCTGAACTGAACTTTCAAACTGAATGTTTCAAACTGATAAACACTCAGCTGAGCTAAAAAATAAGAACTATTGACTTTTAGAGAATCTGAACTGTCTCCATAGTTGAGTTTCTATAATTGGTTCTGCTGTTTTGCTGGATATTTCTGTGAACCTGCTTTGACACAATCTATATTGCAAAAGCACTATAGAAATTTAAGACTTGACTTTTAATTTTGGGGTGTACTGTCCCTTTAAAGATTTAAAGGAAATGGTCAAATGATTTCCATCAAGGCCTAAAATCCATCCAATCTTCCAATGTCTGTTTTATGTTGATGTGCAGCAGATCCTCAAGTAAATGTAACAGCAAAGAGCTCAAAGCTTTCACAGGGCCTTATGCCACAAGAACAATCTCCCTGTCATGAGTGTGAGCTTAGCCTGAATCACTCGGAGTGTGATTACATGGCCATCAGAGCTGGTGCCAAACTTCACTGCGTCCTTTGGGAAGTACAGTCCTGGAGTGCTTTAACACTCTTTCCATACATACTCTTCCATCCAAGATTTGAGAGGAGATGACAGGCTGAAAGAAGACTGCACTTCTGGGCTCCACGGTAAGATACAACCATCCTGACATGAATTATACTGAAACATTAATATTTCATTTGACGACAACAGCTCGATATGGTCACTTAAAACTGCTCTGGGATATTTTTTAAATGTGGACATATTTGTTTCATCAACTGATGGATAGTATTTGTGCCTTGTTTGTTAGTAGGCCTGTTTCTAAATGCAGATGGGTTCGTTAGCAGGCTGTGCATGTTATGATGACTTCAAAATCAGTATTTGTGTCTTGTTTAATGCAATCAAATGATGACAGAAAAGCACATCTGTATGTTCTTCCACCATTTATTAATTCACCAAATACAGTGAAAATGGTATTTTAATATGCAATGATTCATTCTTAGAATGTCATGACATTTTTTGTTGCTTTTTTGCTTAATAAAACGATGTTCCATTATTGAAAAGTATTAAGGTTTCATGCACAACAAACCATAGTCAGTTTCTTTAGAATAATGGTACAAAACAAAGCAAAAAAATCAAATCAACAAAAAAACGTAATGTCCAAAAACCTGTCAAATAACAAGAAGTTATTTGAAGATATTCGTAAACAGTGCAGTAGATTTCTAATATCGCCATTTTTCTAACAAATTCATCAACAAAGCTCAAGTCACAGTTTACGATTTCCATATAACAGTAGTTCAACACAGATGTGTATGTGTGTGTGTGTGTGTGTGCAAAAACATTCATTCATCAAGATTTTTTTTCTTAAAAAACAAAAACATTCCAACCAAACTGAATTATACTCTCGTCCCTGTCTAAAGATTTTTCTCTGAAATATAAACATCATTGTTGATGAATCTTTAAGACGACATACTAGCATATCATTTTAAATAACAAATATTTAGATATAAAAATACAAATATGACTTTTTTTTTTAAAAAAGAAGCGTGCCGGGTAAGATTCATGGTGGCACCTCTGTTGGCACCGGAGTGAAAGTTCATGCAAAGAGATGGACACGACAAAAAAAAAAAAAAAAAAAAAGTGAGGAGCTGATGACAAAAAAATCAAAATGTATAAAACTTAGGCTTGGAAGAAATCGAAATGCATTCATGTTGGGTTAATTACAAGATGTGGTAATGCACAATGTTCCTCTGTGCTGTACTGATGATGATGTGAATCCGTGGCGCAGGTGCGCAAATCAGCTGCAGTGAAGGGCAAAACAATAGATCACCAAACGACGCTTCAAAGACTACACGCTTCAACACCTGTGGGCATGTGTATGATAATATTCTCAGTTTCTGAAAAAGAATATGATGCAAAATAGCGAAAGAAAATATTCACATTGCACCATCCGTACATAGAGTTCGTTTATCATTATGGGAGCTCAATGTCTGTGTGTGTGAGATCTAAAATGTCTCTAAAAGCAGCAGTCGGATTGAAGTCGACGCTCAAGGCAGATCCATATATGTGTATGTGTGTGCGTGTATTAAGGGGAAGGTCTTTGAGCTAAGATACTGTACATCTATAGTAACAGAGCGTAAGATGCGGTTCAGTCTTCGGTTGAACTTTGTGTTGCTTACAGCGCTTTTGGAAGATGATAGTCGTGGAATAATAATGGCAAGTCCATCCAGCTTTATTCACAGAGCCGCAGCGCGCAGCCTCAACAACATCTCCGACATCTTCCTCAAAGCTTCCATGTCGTCTATTTTGGAGAATTGCCAGCAAACCCCAAAGGAAATTCCGTCTCCCTTTTTAGTTTAGTCTCCTCGTGGTTCGAGCGTCGTGCCACCGTCCCTCCATCTCTTTGCAGTCTTCTTCACATGCACAATCGACAAGTGCTTCGAATCGGTGATAAAAAATTGAAATGTCTGCAAGGCATCGCGCGGGTTTAAACGCCCGGTGATGATTTGTCGGTCATGCCTTTCAGCACCTCATCTATTCGGTCGTCCTCGATGACCACTGGAAAGAAGAAGACAAGACAGCTCATGTCAAGACTTCGGCAATCTACCATGTGCGCGCTTTGAAACTGCGCAACAAGACGCAAAACACCACAAATGCATTCAAATGTTAAAATGCACATTAATGCGTAACAGTATCACCTAAACCAAAGCCATTATTCAGTCAGGATGCATGAAATAGCATATTTGGACATACTGACGGAGACTGGTGACAGTTTGACATTTCTACAGATGTCAAATTGTCCTAACGTCAAAATTCCATTCCATTCGTTTAAAATGCATTTAAATGGGTAATCCACTTTATGTCGTTCCAAACCCGTATGGCTTTCTTTTATGAAATGTTACGAAATGACATGGCTCTGGTCACCATTCTCTTTTATTGCATATTTTTTCCCATGCAATGAATGTGAACATCTCCGTAACATCTCTTTTTGTGGTGCACATAGAAAAAGTGAGAGAAAACACAAGTCTCTTAACATTCTCACCTCTTTTCGCTCTGCCGATCTGTCCAAGTTTTGGAGGTCTTTTCGCCTGCGACGCTCCGAAGAACGAGTTGGTGTCCTGCAGCCCGCAGCTGAAGGACATCTGACTGACATCGTTGTCTGCTCCGTATCCGCTCATTTTCCCCTCTCCGTAGGGCAGAACCTCGGACATGACTGTTGAAGGACGGGCTGGCGATGCAGAAGGCGCTAATAAAACTGATATAGATAGGCAGCTACGGTGGATATGGCAACTATCCCCGCAAAACAAGTGCACTTCTTGTTGCTTTTTGCGTAGATATCCCCGCGCGTAATTGTCAGACTCCTCGCACCGCCAACTTCCAAACGGACTGGAGTGCTCGGTGCAGAATGAGAGAGAGAGCGAGAGCGCGCACGGCTGAGTGTACGACTACATCAGCGGTCGGGTGAAGTCTGCTGTAAGATACGGGAGATCCCGCGATCATAAAGGAAACCCGGGCGGAACAGTGAAGTCATCCATCCGGGCGTGTGTGTGTGTTTTAGGAGAGAGAAAGAGAAACAGAGAGAGAGAGAGAGAGATGGGGACACCAAGAGGTGCAAGGGTGGCCCCATCAGGCGAAAACTGAAAATGGCGAGAGGAAATACTGAAATGCGCTCTGCAGTCGGTCCTTTGTATGTGACGCACGGTTTTCAGGGGTTGCTTTGGAAAGCCTGTGGTTGGGAAGCTAAAGAGGAAAAGATTGCAAGATATACTTTATTTATGGAGCTCAGTTGAATTTCAACAACTTTATACTGCAACCTTTATTGTACCTTTACATTTTGTTACAGAGAATATATGTGTATTTATTCAGCTTTGGGTATTTTTCTGTCCTAGGGGTTCATTTTTATTTAAATATAAAATTTGTAGAGATTTTTGTTGTCCTAACGTCAAAAATTCTCCAATTGTTTACGTTAACTTAAAAATGAAAATTGCTCAATTTTGGGCACTTTTTTTTTTGTCTTAGGGGTTCATGTTTTTATTAAAATATAATAATTTGGTTTTTTTTTTATCTGCCTCATCATCAAAAATGATCAAATTCTCGTTTAACATGTATTTGAAATCTTTAATTAAATTAAAAATTAAAATTAAAATTAACAATTAAAATTATATATTGGAATTTTTTTATTTTAACATGCATTTAAAAATTAAAATTAAATTCTAAAATTCTGTCATTTGTTCAACTTTGGACACTTTTTTTGTCCTAGGGGTTCATTTGTGATGTTGAGACAAATCAAAAATTTCCAAAATATTATATTTCAATAAAAAAAAGAACCCCTAGGACAAAAAATGCCCACATGAGCAAATAACAGAATTGTATTTTTTTTATTATTTAATTATCCATTTAAATACATGTTTAAAAAATAATAATAATAATAAATGGATTATTCACTTTTGGGAACTAAAATTCCGTCATTTACATTTTGGGAAAATCTTTTACTTTGGGGTTCATTTTTCATATTATTTTCAAAAATTATCCAGTCGTTTAACATGCATTTAAAAGAATAGTTCACTTAAAAATGAAAATGATGTCATTTGCTCACTTTTTTGTTGTTGTTTCAAACACATAAAAAATAATTATTATTTATTAAAATCGTTTTTTTCCCCCCCTTAAAACAGGTTTATTTTTGTTAAATTAAGGTCACATTAAATCTACTACACGTTCTCCATTCATTTTTGGTGCTACTTTTCAAATGCATTTTACATATTTTATTAATATGCATGATTACCCTTATCCCAGACCCAGACTTTAAATCTTAAAATATGAAGATTCATCAAAATATTAAATGTTACTTTTTTGTTTATATGATAAAGCTTATAAACAGAAATGTTACAGTCAGTTGGTGTGGACGCTAATAGGCTGGTCATGGAGCTTTGGGAGACAAATAAGTTTACAAGTGAATTATATTCCATAAATGTTTAAAAGAACGCTTTTAAACGTGTTATTTGTCTACTAATTGAATAAAGAACCCATTCAAAGCAGTGTTTGCCTTTTAGTTTTCTCTTTGCTTTGCGCACCTTAGTGGCTGTAGAGTTCACCTGAACTGTAGTCTAACAATAACCTGTTTATTTTGTTGTGATGGTAAATGTAATGACCATTGTTTTCCGGTTCCCGATAAGTGGAGGTTAAAAAGAATCTGGAAAAGGCTTTGTAACTATCATTTGTTTTGATTCCCGTAGCCCGATTAGATTCACTCACCGGTGTACCGGAAAATGTCACCGCGTAACACGCCAGTGCTGCTGCTGTGCAGGCGTCATCAGCGCACGTCACGCTCAGCGTCGTCTGTCCTCGGTCTCCAGATGCCGGAAGCTGTTCGTCACCGTGGCCCACCTGTTGCCTTTCCGACACTTCCTTTGAATCAATTGTATTTGAATGAAGACTAAATAGAGGTTTATGGTAATGATGCACCTGCCTGGCATGCATATATCTATATATACGAAGTAACGTATTTCAGCACCCTGGATAGAGCTCACAATGCTTCTAAAATGATCTTTGAATGGTTTTTGGATTGTGTATGCTTATAACGTGTGAAATAAACCTATAACTTATATCTTACTGTATCCCCTGCAGCATTACAACTAGTGAGCATGCAGGCTTTTTTTCTGTGAATCAACTCAAGCATTAGATTGTTGGCATGGCAACAGTCCTCAGAAGACTGCAGTTCTCAAAGCTCATTTTCATATCTTCACTGTCCTCCTGAGCAAAAGGATTTTCATAGTCTGTGCCGCTCCACTGCTCGAGTAAATGAATGAATGACAGTAGGCCGATCCACAATGACAAGTCATTTGAAATCCACAGTGGTCTGCCTCTGAGATAAACCTTATTTTAGGGATCTATGAAAAACTCCAGAGCGTACACTGTGGTGTCTTAGATGGGTGATTGTCTGTTATATTTAGACATTGGCAATGCTGCTGAACTCAAAAAACAGCTTTTGTTTTTTTCTTGTCCAAATTGCCACTGACACTTTTGGTGAAAATGTCTCATTCCGTTCAAAAAATTAGCCATTTTGAATTTTTTTGAGCCGTTTTCGAAAATGCTTTTTTTTCTATAATAATCTTTCTGCAGTTAATTTTGAACTTATAAATGTTTTTCTTGTCACTAAAGCAATACATTTTAGTGAAATAATCAAACCAGGCTTAAATTAAAGGAAAAGTTCACTTCCAAAACAAAAATGTACAGATAATTTACTAACGCCTTTGTCATCCCCACAATGTTAAAAAAAAAAAATAGTAAATGTTTTTATCTGAAAGTGTAAATGCAAACATTTTTCAGGGGGTAATTTAGGGTTAGGGTTGATAGTGGACTTCAATATGGTTTGCCCAGTATAAAATCTATAGAAGTTTGAACCCCACAATTCCACGCTCCGTGTGTGTTTGTTCACGTGTCTGTGCACTTGTGGGTTAAATGCAGAGCGTGTTTGTTCACCATACTTGGCTACACATCACGTCATTTCCATTCCTTCCTTTCCAAAATGTCGTTTAAATGCAGCTCCAAAAGGGCTCTAAATGATCCCAGTTGAAGGAGAAGGGTCTGATCTAGCGAAACGGTTATTTTCTATTCTTATATTAAAATTAAAATACATATTTTTAAACCTCAAATACTCCTCTTGTCTAGCTTTGCATGTGCATGCATTTTGGTTCAAGAGAGTTATGGTCTTATTTTCTTCTCCAACTTCAAAATCGTCCTACATCACTGCAGAAGTACAGACCCAGTGTTTACAAAGAGAAAGTGCAAATAAGTTAAAAAGCCCTTTACAAAAAGTAAAACAGCAATGTAGGATGATTTTGAAATTGGAGAAGAAAACTTTTTGACATACTATTACTCTCTTGAACCGGAATGCACAGAGCATGTGCAAAGCGAGACAAGATGAATATTTGAGGTTAAAAAGTGTATAAATGTAATTTTTTAAAAAAAAAAACCAATCATTTCACTAGATAAGACCCTTCTTCTTCAGCTGGGAATCATTTAGGGCCTTTTGAAGCTGCATTTATGTTGCATTTTGGAAGTTCAAACTCACTGAGCACCACAGAAATGCTGAAATTTTTACCTTCAAAAATATAATTTCTTTACAGCTGAAGAAAGAAAGACATGAACATCTTGGATGACAAGGGGGTGAGTAAATTATCTGTACATTTTTGTTCTAGTGAACTTCTCCTTTAATGAGCAGAATAATGTCAGATCACTTGGTCTATCACTTTTTTCCTTTCTTTCTTTCTTTCTTTTCTTTCTGTCCTTGTTTCCCTCTCTCAGGTGTTGTGTTCAGTCACAGAATTGGGCTGTGTGTGAAAGTGTCCTTTGGGAGAGTGTTTGCGGTCACACTGGCCTCTGCTGACTCATGCGCTGTAATTGCTGACTCACTCTCTATCCAGCATTAAAAAAACACCAGATCACAAAAAAACCTGAGTCAAATGAAAAACTGAGAACAGAATGAAGCAAAAATTGCACCGTTTTCAGGGGTGGGCGATGAAATGTGCAGATGCAGTGTATATATGAGATATGCGCCCTTCTTGTTAGGTGAAAGGTCAGCAAACATCTAGTTATGAAAAATTATGATTTTTTATTTAGTTGTGATGTCATTTCCACCACAATAAACACTAAACACTAAATAAATAAATTTAATTTGTTAGTGTTTAACTTGTTGTTTAACAAATGTTAATTTAATTACAGCATTGTCAGTGAAGAACATGCCTAAAATTAAAAAAAGTGATGAGTGATGAAAATGAAAGAAAATCAATATCGGTTTGTCATTTAAGGCTAAAATTTATAAAATTGTTATGTTTTCTTTAATTTGTCTAGTTTTAACAAAAATCTGTAATAATTTCTGATTATTTGAATTATAAGAAAAGGCAAAGTTTTGAAAAGTTTTGTTTTGTGATAGTAATTAATACTTTTATTTATTAAGGATGCATTAAACTGGTCAAAAGTGACAGTAAACACATTTATAATGTTGCAAATGATTTCAAATAAATGCTGTTCATTTTAAACTTTGTATTCATCATAGAATAATTTAAAAAAGTATCACCGTTTTACAAAAATATTAAGCAGCACAACTGTTTTCAGCAGAAAAAAATAGATTTTTTATTTTTGGTGTGATTTCCACTATAAATAATAAACAAAAATAAATAATTTATAATTTTTTAAATCATAAATGTAACTTTTTCCAAACATTAGTATATTTAATGACAGCATTGTCAGTGAAGAACATAGAATAAGATAAAATAAAAATAAGATAAGTGATGAGTAAAGAAAACCAAAAAACAAACAAACAAACAAAAAAAACAATATCGGTCCATCATTTAAAATCATTTTGCTGATTTACGCCAAAAATTACCAGATATAGAATATTTAAAAATCTAGCTATAAATTTATTAAATTACATGTTTCTTTCATTTGAAATTTGAAAAAGAAATGTATATAATAACAACATTTATTTTTAGTTATTTTTTTAACAGTATTGCTGTTTTTACTGTATTTTTGGTGATCATAAGAGTCTTATTTCAAAAACATACAAATGTTTTAGTGTAAAACATAAGAGGCAAGTTTGAAAATCAGCAAATATTTTTTGGAAAAGATTTCCAAGACACTCTTGTGACTCTTTGATATCCACCTTTTACTTTCCTGTACTTTCCTGTGCATCCATTAGTAAATGTTATGGGTCTGGCTTCCGGTCTCATCCTTGTCCAGCTAATTTTAGCTGTGCAAAACAGCTTGTTTTAAAGCTTGATATTGCAAACTTGTGCATCTTACCATATTTAATGTATTATCTTAATTATGAGCAAAATGGTTTGACTGCAAACAGTTTTACTGTTTACTGCACGTTGTTATTCTTCTCGTTATTTCCCTGTAGCGTTTACTTCCTCCCATAGGCTTACTTCCACATTGAAGAAAAGAGTGGATAACAAAAAAAGGGGGGAGGGAAGCTTCAAATCTCTCGGCCATAACAGTGCCCGTATTTGAAGAAACACCTGTAAAGCTATGTGAGAACAACACTATACCACCTTCTTTGCCACTTTGGCTCTGCTGGGTCAAATGTGAGATGTTGGCTCCTGTGCAGAAGATCAGGGTGGCAGTGTAATTGGCACCAGATGATGAGTGTCTTTGAGCATTTGTTGGCCAGTTCACCGTATTTTCACACACACCCACACATTCTTTCCTCTGGAGCTTTTAATCAGAAACACTAAAGCAGGAACATGATACAGATGGCCTGTTTAAGCCTGCGGCACAGAAGCAGGTCTGTGTTCTCATCAGTGGAGATGAGACTGAGGTGAAAGCGTACACAGATGAGGCACAAGCCATGGGCAAACAGCTGCACGCTGAGAAGCATAAGGAGTTATGTGGCTGGGAAAACGCCAGCATGTTTTTTTTAAACTTAATGTGAAATTCTCTATGACCTTTTGTGCTCCTGTCACATAACAGCAAATGTCTTTGTGTTTGTGCTGCTGTTGTTCTTGTCGTGTCAGCTATTTTATTCAATGTAATTTCCACATCATGACATAGATTTCACTTACAAAAAATACAGTTTTTTTGGACATACTAAGATATTTTTGAATATACGACCATGATATTATCTGAATTATATGAATTTTAAAATATACTGAATTTTATACCTCATGGTATAGCATAATTTACTGTATATAATATATTATAGTATTTATTCATATTTTTCATTTTCTTTTATTTTCATATTTCCATTTTCATTTTAGTTGTTTACTTATTTTATTATTATTTCTGTAAAGCCTTATATTATTATTATTACTTTTTTTTTTTTTTTTTTTAAATTTAGTCATTTTAGTACTTCTTAAACTAATTTTAATTAGCAGCCATGGCAGCATTTTCTTATATATATATATATATATATGTATATGTATATGTATATGTATATTATCTTTATTTTTAGTTAGTTTAAAGTTTAATGTAAGTTGAAAGTTTAAAAATATATGGCAGCAACTGAACTGAACTTTTTAAGTTGAAGGGCAAGACGCAGGGGGCAGAGAATGAAAATTTTGAATTAATGCGAATTAATTAAAAAATCATTTATGCAGGAGATGCATTGATTCATGCAAATATATTTCCTTCACTTTTCTAGAGTCTGGACCTCCTTTGCCCTCTAGTGGTTTAATGTAAAATGACAAGCATTGCTGATAAATGCAGCATCATCAGAAGTTCAGTTTGACCTTCACAAAGATGCTTTTTTCTTCAAATATTTATTCTGCATCTCATTTGCTTATATTTAAAGAAAAAAGTCAAAAGGAGAAAGTAAGTTTGTTGTGGGTAATTTACAGAGGCTGCTTGTAACAGGATCACAGCTGCTGTTGCATAAGAACGCTTGAAAGATTTCTTGCTGGCAAACACACATCATCTCTCAGAGGAATTATGACTTTCCACGTCACATGCATTAATAAATCAGCAATGAGTGTAGCAACAACTGAGGTATTTATAATTTAGAATCTGTATGTGAAAACTCCAAATAATGCTGGAACAGAAGAACAATGTAGTACACAACAGTGTTTATTGACCAAACAGAAAATAACCTAAAACTTTACATGACAAGCTTAAAAGTTTGATGGAAATCAAAAACTCAACAAACAAATCTCATTTATAAATTAAGGCACTAAGCTTACCATATTAAATAACACTTTTTATTTTACATTTTAGGTTGATTTATACCAGCCATTTAGTACCATGTATAACCATCATTTTTTAACCATTTGATAAGTGCCAAACATGAGATGCAACAGAAAGTCAAACACAAAGACATTTGTTTATTATGTCTTTAGCAAAATATCAAAGCATATTTGCTCTGACTTTATTTCATCCCAAACTGTGTAATGATGACATGTTAGAGCTCTGAGAAACTTTTCACTTTTAACTACAGACCAGCTGGAATGGAAGCTTATTTCTACCAATAAATAAAAAATAAAAAGGTAACTGCGACTCTCTCAATCTCACAATTCATTTTTTCTCAGAATTGCATGTTTATAACATTTAGTTGTAAGATATAAACTAGCAATTCTGAGAAGAAAAGTCTTATTGTGTGTTTAAACTCGCAGTTATGAGATATAAACTGGGTTGTCGCGATAACCGCAATATTATAATATCGCGGTATTGACAAGCAGCCAAAAACCGAGATGTTCACCTTTTTTCATGAGGCCCTTCTTGTTTTACACTTATTGCATGTGTACTGAAGGTTCATTAGGTTAATAACCATAACTATAGTGAAGACAGTAATATTTTCACACCAACTAGCTGTTTTACGTCATTAAGACGGTGTACCATGTGAAGCGTACATAGATTCCGTAGACTGCACTAAACAAAGAGAGAGCGACTGAGCATGCGCGATTACCTGCGTCTTACCTTCTTCAGGTCAAGTCAATTATATGTTGACATTAGCCAACAGCGTTTAAGGAGATTTTCCATGACTGTCAGCGCTGTTCAATGCATTGAATCAATGGCATTATTCTCTATAAAGTAAAATATCAGCTTCTACTTGAGGTAACGGGTTTATCGTCGATTGAGCCTTGTGAAATGGCACTCAACGGTAAATTAATCAACATTTTGTTTCATTTATGAATGATGAGTTTTTAAATGTTTTAGTCGACTCTTAGAGACGGTCCTCTGTCGCCACCTCTTGGCGTAACAATGTAACTGTACTGACTGACAGTGCCCTACTGAGTAGAAAAATCGTATTGATTTGATTGAGAAATAAGAACGTTAAATTCTGTGAAGAAAAGTCTGAATTGTTAGATATAAACTTGCAACCTCGAGAAAAAGTTAGTGTCAGGGTCAGAAATTAATGAGGGCTTATGGCAAAATGGCACCAAAATTAACAAAAATGCCCCATGAATTCAAGACAAAGAGGCAAAAAAATGTCCCCACAATTAAACAGCGTACTACGGTTGTCGCGATTAAAATGAAATGTGAGAATGAATGAAATGTGTCAATTCGCGAAATTGCATATAAATTTGCTCACACTACATCAGATTGCTTTTTCGTGCTGTTTAGTGCAACGTCGAGCCTTATAACCAATCAAACGCGTTTCTGTTGAACTTAAAAATGCATTGGCCAATCAGAGACGGTTAGATTAGCCAGCGCTGAACTCCCCGGTGCTGTTGAGTGCAAATTCACAACAAAGTGATAAACAACAAAATAAAGATTCATGTCTAGCTTCAGTGATTATAAAGGGAGTTTTTGTATAATTTGTGCTAGACTTGGCTAATGTCTGGATGTTTGTCTATGAAGCCAGAATGTGACGTTGTTTTCTATATCAATACGAATAATCATAACTACAATATAAAGAGCAATAATCTAAAATAAAGATTTTTGTCATAATAATCTCTATGAGCCCCTGTTTTTTACATGTATAATTTAGATACAATTTTTTAGTATATTGTTATTGACAGTTTAAAATATTGATTTAAGTAATTGGGTGAATTTAAGTATCTGACATTAAAGACAACATATGGTTTTTAACATTATAATAAGGTGACTATAAAAATTGCCCTCACAAATGTGAAAATTAAATTCCAGGGGGGCCAATAAAAACCCCTTAATGGAAAAGTTCATTTCTGACCCTGGTCAGCATTATAAGGGGAAAAAAAGGCGTAAATATTTTTGTTTTAATTATGTGCAAGGTTATATCTCACAATTCTGAGTTTATATTTTGAGACATATTTGTGGCATGAAAAGTCATAATTGTCACACTGTGGTGGAAATAAGCTTTTGTAGTAATATGTTAAAATTAAAATAATGAAACTAAAGTGTGTATCAGGAATCTGTGCGGTTGCTTCTATTGCAGGTGTCCTGTTCACAGTATAACACTGTTTTAAAGTTTAAGGCTCTTTTGACAAGTAAATCATGTTTAGTACTTGCTGAAAGCCTTTTTTGAGATGAACCAAACATCTTCACATTCTCTCAGGCCTGATACAAAGGCACAACGCGTTTAATAATTTGTCTACAGATGGGACAGTTTGGTTGCGGCAAGGCCTGATAGCAGCGGAAACAGCAGCACACATGTCCGCAGTCCAGCAGCACACATCCTCGTGGGTTGCTCAGGCAAATCACGCAAGCATTCTCCGCTACGTCTACGCCATTCTCATCCTCTCCTCGTTCTCCCGCCCCCATCTGTTCAAACTCCCTCCTCATGTTCTCCTGCTCCCACCGCAGCTTCAGTTGCCGGTAGTACCTGCGACCTGCCCACATCAGCACGGCCACACCCGCCAATGCGCAAACACACGCCAGCACCCTCCACACCTCCGCCTGGCCTTCCTGCTCCAGCCGCAGGGTCTCAAAGTCGTCCGTGCTCAGGAAATACTCAGAGCCGTTGGTGGGTGGGCGGATTTTTGGAAGGCGGTCCGTGTCTAGGATGAGCTCGCCCACTGCGGTCAAAGATGCACCCACTTTCAGCATCTCCTCTGTTTCAAGTTGACCTTTGGGTTTTTCCCCACTCAGGTACTGACCGATCAGGTCCGTGAAGCCATAACTGGCCTGGTGGAACTTCTCATGGACGATTTCCATATTGGGACCCGTGGCCTCCAGGGGACAAAGCACACGCACAAACGCCTTGTTCACACCCAGCAGGTTAAAGGGCACAGCGTTCACACGCTGGTGAAGCAAACGCTCGCTGTCTGTCCTGAGGGATGTGAAAGAGAATTATGTGTTTGAGAAATGCCATGTTATACACATTACCCTTTGGAGTTGTTACATTTTTTTGTATTCAGAAGTCACTTATGCTCACCAAGGCTGCATTTATTTGATCAAAAATACAGTAAAACAGTAATATCCACTATATTATTAAAATGTAAAAAACTGCTGTCTATGTTCCTGTGCACTACCAGTCAAACGTTTTTGAACAGTAAGATTTTTTAATGTTTTTTAAAGAAGTCTCTTCTGCTTACCAAGCCTATATTTATTTGATCCAAACTACTGCAAAAGCAGTAATATTGTGAAATTCTACTCAGCTGTTTTCAACATAATAATAAAAATAAATGTTTTTGAGCAGCAAATCAGAATATTAGAATGATTTCTAAAAGGTTAAGGTGACTGGAATAATGATGCTAAAAATATAGCTTTGAAATCACAGAAATAAATTACATTTTAAAATATATTCAAACAGAAAACAGTGGTTATAAATAGTAAAAATATTTTAAAAATTTTACTGTTTTGCTGTAGAGACCAGAAACCAGATCTTACCAGGTCCGTGCTAAACTGTTCCACACAAGTTTGTGTTCTCGGAGGACCAGTTTCTGGATGACACCAACGCTGCCTTCCTGAAACTGACTCCTTAATGGTTCCCCTATGGGCTGCACTGTACCTACAGAGAGAGAGAAAGAGAGAACAAGTCAGTGAAAGTGAAAGAGAGAATGAGTTATATTCTACTGATCAGCTGAGACACTATATACTGGAAAATGAATGTTACCTTCGATGACCACATACTGCAGACATTTCCATGGTGTGGCATTCAAAAGATCTGCTAACTTTTCATCCAGCGGCAAAACTGGAGCTTCCTTACATCAAAAACAACAAATTAGTTTCTTTTTTTTTAGAAAACTGTCCTTCTCTTTACAAGTTAGCAGACACTTTATATCCAAAGAACTAATCTCAGGTGCAAATTCCACATATATACTGTCTAAACCAGGGGTGCTCAACCCTGTTCCTGGAAATCTACCTTCCTGCAGAGTTCAGCTCCAACCCTGATCAAACACACCTGAACCAACTAATTGGGACCTGAAGGAGCACTGGATAATTACAGGTGTGTCTGATCAGGGTTGGAACTAAACTCTGCAGGAAGGTAGATCTCCAGGAACAGGGTTGGGCACCCCTGGTCTAAACTGTCAATTTTGTATGTTACTCACATTAAGCTTTTCCACAGTTTTGCGTTTCTTTTTGTATATGTAATAAAACAGACCAGAGAGAGCCACACTTGAACCCAAGCACACCATCTCCATTGTCCGGATGGGGAAATCCTCCATCTTCCACCTCTCCCTCTTCCTCTTCTCTAGACTTCTGAATACAGAATGAAATCATGGTGACCAGGTGTATAGTTCAAGATGATTCAAGAGAACTTATAGTGACTTTGATTCAGCATTGATTTTTATTCATTATTACTACTGTCATCATTTAACAGATGCTTTTAATTACACTAACACAGGTTAGTTTTGTTTAGTTTTCTCTGATTAGGAGTTCAAAGAAAGTCCAATTTAAGTCATTTTTGTCATAGGTGTTCAGCTGACATTTAAATTTGGCAAGTCAAATAGACATCAGCTAGATGTGTCATAGACAAAATTTACATGTTGGCTTGAGAGTCTAGTTTAGTTTAAAGGTTGTACAGGTCAGAAAGAACCTCGGGCCGACAGAAAGAAGGTTATCTAGCTGATTACAGATTGAAAGAAGCAAAAATGAAAGACAAAGAGATGACAAAGCTTTGTAAGTCTTTGTTTACATTGGAACCATTTGACAGTTGGCACATTTGAACATTTCGTTTATTTAAATCTATGGCGTTTTGGGGTGTTTTGATGGTCGATTTAAATAAAACTGACATAATAAGACTACCAACACAACCACAATTAAATATACATAACAATAACCACAGATTACCAAACAACGCAAATCATCTGCAGACTGTCAAAATGAAATATGTGACCCATACATGACCTTTAAAGACTTTTACCTAATACTCTGACCACGATTACACATGTATATGCTCATAAATGAATATTAAAGTTCTGTCTTATACAACAGAAATGAATATCGCGCGAATAAAAAGCACAAAATCACCTTTAACACTCACGATCCTCCTGAATTCATTACCGGAAATTGCGATGTTGTTTAGTTCACGTGATACACCAACACGCGAAGACCTTATGTAGGTAGCTATGAATTTTGCCTGACTATTATGAATTTGGTGAATCAAACGTATGCAGCCAAACACACTTTAACGTAAACTTTTCCTGTTGTTTTGAGGAGTTTTTTATTTTTTTTTTATTTACAAGTGCAGATGGTTTAAATGGTTTAAGTCTAAATCCAACCTTAACCAATGGTGGAATTAGGTAAAACTCTTATACAAATTATTAAGATTGTTAAAAACAAAAAAGCCCTTAAGTTGTCTTCTCGTTTAGATTTGCATAAATTAATTTAAAAGCCCTATTTATTTATTTATTTATTTATTTATGAATTAATTAATTCATTTTCTTATTACGTCTTATTTTGGTTACGCTTAACCAAGGCTGAATAAGATTGTTTATATTTTAGAATGCGATTATGTACATTGTTTGTTTGTATTAAATAAAATAAATAATAAATAAATAAATTTTTTAAAAAACATTATATGGTATTTATATATTATTTATTTATCATTTTAATTTTGAAAACGGAAAAGAATTCATATATATATGAATATATAATGAATTCTATTACGTTTACGTTTTATTTATTTATTTGTGTGTTTGTGTGTGTAAATAAACAAACATTTGGTTGTATTATTTATTTATTTATTTATTTACACGTCTTATTTTTGGTTATGCTTAAGACTGAATAAGTTTGGAATGTGATTATGTACATTGTTTGGTTGTAAAGTTGCAATAAAAATAAGTAAATAATGCAATAAAAATAAATATATATATATTGTATATATTATATTATATATATTTTATCAGTTAAGTTTTAAAATCGCATAAAAATGCCTCTAATTTTTTTTAAGATATGATAATTCGTAAATAACTTTTGAAATAATAGTAGACGGAAAGAAAAAAATTTTCCACTCTGAAATCCATTTTTTCAACTCCACGGACTTTTAATTTGGAACTCAGTGTTTCCGAAAACCGCGCACGTTTGTGATTGAATCCGCTGACTTCACCAAGGCGGCCAACATGGCAGGAGGGAAAAAGAAATCTTCTAACGTTACTTTAATTTCAAAAATTCAGAAAACACTTTCGTCCATATGGCAGGACAAACACATGGTGTTATTCAAAGCAGAGTACACGTTCTTGGTCACGGCCGTCCTTTGGTTCCTGGAAATTGGGATTAACATATGGGTGATCCAAAAAGTTGCATGTAAGTGCAGTAGAAATCAATCACTGACATGATCCTTGGATGATTATAAGTAACAATTAACAGTTATTTAACGGAACAACAGATTAAATAAACTCCATACTGCTCGATCGCTATATGTTCAAACAATTGCAGTTTAATGCAGATTATTAATTCTTTCATTCATTGATGTATTTCATATAGACCCAATGTCCAACTCAAATCCCTTCCAAAATTATAGTCTGGCTAAGTTGTGTATTTGATCCGTCGGGACTCCTTAAAAGGAACACGTGCACAGACTCACTGCTCATGTCACTGTGCAACATGACACTGAATCGCAGTGAGCACAGAGATGCCAATTATAAGTGCCATCGTCATTCCTGTGTCTAATGATGTAAGTGTTGTGTGTGTAGATACAGAGATCGACTGGAAGGCGTATATGGATGAGGTGGAGGGAGTTATTAACGGCACGTATGACTACACACAGCTGAAGGGCGACACGGGGCCACTGGTGTAAGTGTGAACATAACACATAAGTGTCAAGTGTCAACATATAACATCTGTGTAGTGTATTCCAGCTTTTAGATGTGTAGTAGTCTTTTACTCTACCTGTATATCTCTGGCATATTAAATGAAAATCTGGCTGCTAATCATCTGCTGGATTGTGTACTGTATGTATGTTTCAGGTATCCAGCTGGTTTTGTGTATATATTCACTGGGCTGTATTATCTTACTGATCATGGACACAATATTCGTTTGGGTCAGTATGTGTTTGCTGTGTTCTACCTCATCACTCTCCTGCTCGTGTTCCGCATTTACCATCGCACCAAAAAGGTAATGACCCCATATAATAGTAATTTTTTTTTATTCTATACATATATATATTATATATGAATACGTTTATTTATCAAGGATACTTTAAATTGATCACAAGTAATGATAAAGACATTTAAAATGTTACGTGTTCTGTTTGTGTGTGTGTTCTTCTGAATTTTCTATTCATCGAAGTAATAAATTCAGCTGTTTTTAGCATAATAATAAATGTTTTTTGAACAGCAAATCAGCATATTAGAATGACCTCTGGTAGAAGTGACTGGAGTGATGATACTAAAAATTCAGCTTTGATAACAGGAATAAATAACATTTTAAAATATATTTAATTAGTAAACAGTTATTTTAAATAGTAAAAAATATTTCACAATATTACTGCTTTTGCTGTATTTTGGATCAAATAAATGCAGGCTTGGTATTTTGGCTGTATCAAATAAATGCAGGCTTGTTATTACAATATTCACAATATTACTGTTTTTTTTTTTTTTTTTTTTAAATAAATAAAGGCAGCCTTGGTGAGCATAAGATATTTCTTTCAAAAATTTTACCAACCCCAAACTTTTAAATGGTGGTATATGAATTATGCAATACTGTGTACATTAATTCTACAACATGTATTATTCTGTGACATGTATATCCAACCTCAGCTAAACAACTATTGCAAGAATAGTAATTATCTAGTAATTGCTCTGAATTTAAGCCTTATGTAATCTAGCAACTACTCACCACTACGTTGCAATGACAAAAACTTTATTAATAATGCAGTGCATTGCTAATTTCTGGTTTTACTATGTTTTTGACATTTACAGAAGTTTGTTTTTGGTTCTAAAAACGTCTTAATAATACTTCTCATCTGTTTATTCTTCTCTAGGTTCCTCCGTATGTGTTCTTCTTCGTCTGCTGTGCTTCGTATCGGATTCACTCCATCTTTGTCTTGCGTCTGTTTAATGATCCAGTGGCCATGATGCTGTTATTCGGAGCCATCAATCTCTTCCTGGATGGCCGCTGGACTTTAGGATGTGCCCTCTACAGGCAAGTACAAACAACATCTTCATTCTACAAGGAGTGATTCCTGCCATTCATGCTGGCACTACTTTTATACAATGTTTTGATGCCTGATCTCCTCAACACTGTATAACATAAAATTAAAAATTATCATTTAATAAATGACTGGTCATTTCAGTCATGTGTGCGCATTTAAAGTATATGTTTGTCTGTGCTGTGTACAGTTTAGCTGTGTCTGTGAAGATGAATGTTTTGCTCTTTGCTCCTGGTCTCCTCTTCCTCCTCCTGTGTGAGTTCGGTCTGTGGAAGACTTTACCCAAACTCACTCTCTGTGCGGTCATTCAGGTTAGACGCACAAATAAATTCATTCACATAGTTATGAAATGATTCAGCGTTTTTTATGCTGTTTTACAGCAGCTTTTCATATACCACTTTGTTTTTCTCCCCTTCAGCTGGTATTGGGACTGCCGTTCCTCTTGGTGAACCCTGTTGGGTACGTTAGCCGGGCGTTTGACCTGGGCAGGCAGTTTCTGTTTAAGTGGACGGTGAACTGGCGTTTTCTTCCTGAGGATGTGTTCTTATGTCGATACTTCCACCTGGCTCTGCTTTTGGCTCACATTACCACTTTGCTTCTGTTTGCGCTGAAGAGATGGAAGAGGTAAAAATCAAAACCTGCAATTAAACTTGTAATTTATGTGGTTAAATCACTTTAAATGTTAAGCAAACTGTATGAACTCATATTTAAAGGGTTTTTAGTAGGACTTAGCAACTTAATTTGTTAAAAAAACATTATTACAAGTCTAAAGCCAATATTATAGGGATAGTTGACCCAAAAATGAAAATTGTCATTAATCACTTAAACAAAATAAGATATTTTTAATGAAATTCAAAGCACAAAATAAGATATTTTTGGTGAAATCCAAAAGGTAGTAAGATAGTAAGAACGTTGATAAAATAGTCCATGTGACATCAGTGACATCAAGTTTATGTTTATACGAGAATAATTTTTGTGCACAAAGAAAAAAACAAACAAAATTAATGCTAAACAAAACTAAATACAGGTCTGGGAACAGTGTTTGTTTCTTTCCAACTGTGTCATTTAAAAACACTGTGTTTATTACAGGTCTGGGAACAGTATATGGTCTATTTTAACAGATCCATCTGAGAGAAAAGAGACTGTACAAAAGCTCAGTGCTGATCATATCCTTTTTATGGTAGTTTAAATCAAATGTATGGATGTGATGGATTGGATTCAAATTAATGTTTTATGATTGTATTATGAAAATGGTTCCTTAACCCAAGTCATACAGACAGTTCTGGTTCTTTTCACATCTAATTTCATTGGCATGTGCTTCAGTCGATCTCTGCATTATCAGTTTTACGTCTGGTACTTCCATACGCTGCCCTACCTGCTGTGGAGTGGAGGAGTCAAGAAACTTGCCCACCTGCTCAGGTAAAACAAAGATTATTAAAATAATGTATTAATAAATTAATTGTTATTAAATATTATTATTTAATTAATTATTTGTTTTATTAAAATAGTCAAAATGCACATTCTGGCATGTTGTTTACTTGTCTTTAATGATATTTGAACTTTATATTAGGTTAGTATAAAAGTTTTTTTGCTGTATCAAAATTGGAATTGAGAATTATGTAATTGCAAGGTATGATTTTGGTTTCCTAATCTTATTTATTAAATACAATATTACATTTTGATTTTGTCCCCATCTATCACGAGCTTAAATGTGATTTTTATACTGCAGTTTAGTAAATAAGAAGTTGATACTGTGTTATATTTTAAACATTATATTATGTGTTTGTGCTCAATTTTGCAGAAAACATATTAACTTTGAGGCCATAGCAGAACTGTTGCACATCTCGGAGCAACACAGTGGTGTTTAGTTTGTGAATGAATCTGCGTTTTGAACGAATCATGTGAATGACTCATTAAGACATTTACCTGCTGGCAGATTTAGTTTCTTATTTAGAGTATCATTTCATTAAAAATAAATAAATACATAAATTAAAAAATAATAAATAAATAAATAATAAAAACATTAAAGGGATAGTTCACCTAAAAATGTAAATTCTGTCATCATTTACTCACCCTCATGTCGTTTCAAACTTTTCTTTTGTGGAAAAAAAAAGGTTATTTTGAAGACTGTTGGTAACAAATCTGTTTTGGCATGGCTTTCTTTATATGAACAAAAAATACTTAAATGTTTCTCAGATTATCTTCTTTTATGTTTCATAGTTCACGTTAGGCTGTTGCAGCCTAAATGTTTATGTGTAAAAAAATGATGCTGAATCAAATCAAATATTTCTTTCTAAAGCTACAATTTGTAATGTTTACTTGCTACTTTTTCATTTAACACAAAAATAGCCTTTAAATAATCTTTTGTGGGTATCTTCACAGTCAAATTTTTTTTTTTTTCTATTAATATGTGATTAATTAGAATATGTAGAAATTTTTTTTTTTCAAACAATATTTGTCACAGGCATTAACTATATTTTAACACAATCGAACAAATTTGTTTTATGTCAAACTTTCAGATCTTTTTTTCCTCCAATCATCCCTGTATCTTTCACTCTCTTTTAGGGTGTTGATTCTGGGTCTGGTAGAACTGTCCTGGAACACGTATCCGTCCACCAACTACAGCTCTCTATCGCTGCACGTCTGCCATTTCATCATCCTGCTCTGTTTGTGGCTCAACCCGACCCCAGCTCTTCTGTCTCAGAAGTCAGAGAACAAGGCTAAGCGCCACTGAACCCTGGCCTCTCTGGGGCACTCTGGGTGGGATGATCCCTGGCCTCCAACCCCTGTCTGCAAGCTCCAGTGCCAGAGGGACACACAGGGGCGGCCAGGGACCTGTACCCTGAGTCTGATGCTGAAATGGTATTGGGGGTTTTGTTAATGGAGGTAGTGTGAAGTTACAATTTGGGGGTTTCAGAGAGTTTACAATGCTTCTCAGGATTCTTAAGGACTAATGTGATGCACAGTCTGGAATGCCGGAGAGGGAAATGTGAAATGCTCCTTATTGGAAAGACATTTAAAAAACTTATTCATTTTTATGCAGCATATCAACACAGTTGACCTTCGAGACCTCGAGGATCTCTTGTTATCAGCCAGTGAACTCAAAATATTCAGGACATTTTCTTCTTAAAACAGAATATCTCTGCGTTTCAACTGTGACCTTAAGCTCATTTATAATTATTATTCAGGGATTTGTTTTCATTTTATATGGTTTGTTAACTCAAAAATAAAAATTGTGACACCACTTACTCACCCAAGTCATGTTGGTTTGTAACACCATGATGGTGAATAAATGATGACTGAATTTTCATTTTTGGGTGAACTATCCCTTTAAAAGTTGATTTTTCCAGCCATGCACAATTGTCTTTAAGCTCAACAGGATCATATAGTTACATGTATAGGGCACAAAGGAACAGCATAGATCTGCTTTCCATTTCTTTTTAGTTAAAGACAACCATGAGTCTCTAGTAGTTCCTGTTTGCTTTCTGTTTTTGGTCTTTCTTCTTTTTTTGTGTTTGTTCCTTACATTTTTTTTTTTTTTCTAGCATTATGAGAGAGATTCCCTGCTGAAATGCTTCATATTTAGAGTGTGATTTTTATTTTTATGTGATAAAGAGTGAATGATTGTTTTTATGAACCTTATTTTTTTGCATGTTATGCATTTGCTTAATCCAAAGTGTAGTCAGTAATCACAATACAACTGATTTTTATTCCATTTCCAAGGTTTTTGACAGACTGGGCAAAACCAGATTGAAAGTACTGTACAGTGAACGATTAAAGCCCTTACTGTTTTCTTAAAACCTGAAGAAGCGTCATTTGGAATCATTCAGAGCATTTTATTGTATGGATTTGTAAGTGATTGAAAATAAAATGTCATAATTTCAAAACATTCATAGTAACCACAGATTCTTATGATTGAACATGAAAAATATAGCCCCAGGTTTTGCAGATTGTTTTTGTGGTGTTACCTGAAAACAAACTTGAAAGCAAACTCCAAAAGAACAAAAGAAATTCAAAACATCTCAAGAATGCTAAAAGCAAGCAGTCATTGCCAAGCACACAGAAATCAATTGCTGTCAAAACAAAACACAAATGAGCCTACAAAATACAATTTATCAGTGTTAGATTGTTTAAATGGTTAACAGCTCTAAAACTGAGTAATACTGACAGAATCAGTCATTCCAAAAAATGTGGTTTGAACTAAAGTCTAGTTTAGTTTTAAACTTGACTAAAGTAAGAAACAGATTAATTAAATTAAATCAGCTGTTGTACACTACCGGTCAAAAGTTTAGGGTCAGTAAAATTAAAATGAAAGTCATTTATGCACACCAAGGCTGCATTTATTTGATTCTAACTACATTATTGTTGTGAAATATTTTTTCAATTTAAAATAAATGTTTTCTATTTTAATACGTTTAAAAATGTAATTTATTTCTGTGATGCAAAGCTGAATTTTCAGCATCATTACTCATCATTCTGATATGCTCATTTGCTGCCCAAGAAACATTTCTTATTATCAATATTGAAATACTGTACTGCTTAATATTTTTGCGGAAACAGTACTTAAGGATTTTTTAATAAATAGAAAGTTCAAAAGAACATTAATTTGAAATCAATTAAGGTGAGACACTGCAGGTGAATAGGGTAAAAAAAAAAAAAATTAACTAATACTTACCCAGTAGATTTATTGCATTGATAATTGCCAACTTTTTTTTGTATTACAAGTTTTCTAAGGTTTAAATATGCAAATGAGGCATTATTTAATGAAATGTGTAAATTTGCATACATTTCTAGCACAAAAATCTAACACTGGAGTCATTTTCAAAATTCTTGTTCAATTTTTTGACATATTAGAGGCAAATGTTTTTACCCAAAATTCCCTCTGTATCTCATTTTTGTCATAATTCAGATACTTAGAACAGACAGAAAACAATATATTTTCACAATTTTTAGGGGAATAAAATGTTGTATATAATCAAGCTAATTATATACTAACAAATCCCTCTATAAAAACCTTCAGAATATAGACATGAATAAAAACTGAAGTGGAGATTTTTGGCTCAGTGTAGGAGAAAGAAACTCATTTTGAGAAAATATCTTTTAAAAATATGTATTGTAATTGAAATATATTGACACAAATAGATAAACTGCTAAAAAAGAAATACTTTGGATGTTTTCTTTCCACTAGTCTGAAAAAACACTTTATGAAAAATCAAAAAGCCCAAAATCTTTTGACAGGTACTTGAAAAAACTATTTTTTTTCTGCAGTGTCTCCCCCGAAGTGTAACATTGTAAATCCTTAGTCACTTTTAAACAATTTAATGTGTCCTTGCTGAATTAAAAAAAAAAAAATAATTCTTACTGACTCTAAACTTTTGACCAGTAGTGTAAGTTAAGGCAAGAATGTGTAATTTTGGCCTGCTATACATGTTGGTGATTGGTTTCATGAAGCATCCACTACTAGTCATTTTGCTATTGCTAAGATAAAGTGCTGTCAGATCTGCAGTGAACTACATTCTACTGCATAATTAGACTGAGGCCCACAGATTAAGGCAAAGCTTGTACAGGATTGTGGTCAGGGCATGAGAAAAACTAGAACACAACTAAATCCTTTATGTGACCTTGAACCACAAAACCACTCATAAGGGTCAGTTTTTTTGAAATTGAGATTTATACTTTATCTGAAATCTGAATAAATAAGCTTTCCATTGATGTATTTGTAACAACATTTACTGAGATATAACTATTTAAAAATCTGGAATCTGAGTGTGCAAAAAAATTCCAAATATTGAGAATATCACCTTTAAAGTTGTCCAAATGAAGTTCTTAGCAATGCATATTACTAATCAAAAATCATGTTTTGATATATTTACGGTAGGAAATTTACAAAATATCTTCATGGAACATGATCTTTACTTAATAGCCTAATGCTACAAATATACCAGTGCTACTTATGACTAGTTTTGTGGTCCAGGGTCACTTATTTCCATTGAAAGACATCTTAGATGAACTCTATTCTGCTAAATTGACTTATGAATCCAGCCAACAGGATTAAATTGAAGTAAAACCCCAAAAATGTAATCTTTTTCTCACATGTTATTGGGGTTGTAGCAAAGCACGTTCAGTTTGATGTTTTCATCCCAGTGACGCAACAGCAGGAAAAGCTGCCTGGCCGCTGCCCTCAACCCTGCCAGGTCGACGCCCTCCGGCAGCGTTTGACACTTTAACCAGAAATCTGCTTTGGCAGCCACCAGTTCCCACTCCACAAAAACCCAGCGCATCGGTGCTCCAGCCAGGCTAGAGCCACCGCTGTGGCCCAGCTTGAGCTCTCTACGTCAATCTGTGCCAGCTCCTCTCCATGAGGTTCTGCAGGATCCAGCAGAGGACCTTCACACGTGTCAGTCTCAGAGCCCCGCCCACTGTCAGCCTGTGTGACTCCACCTACCAATTTTGGAGAACCTTCCTCTACAGGCTCGGACCATGAGTCTCGGATGTGTCTTGTTGACATGGTGGGTGGTGAAGTACAACGGAAAGGGGGGCTGAGACTGCTGCGGTGGCTCAGGTACGGGGATGCTCGTTTCAGGCGGTCCAGAGGGATCTGGATGCACTCGGAGTAGGATTCAGACAGCAGAAATGCACCTGATGCCAACTGTAGGCGCACCTGTGGGGATATTAAAAGTGAAGTAGGTAAGATTGACTTCTTGTGATTAGTTTTGTAAATCAGTATGCAATTACACCAACCAGTGGCAAGTAGTCAGGCGAGTCTGTCTCTAATGTGTCTGTCAGTCTCTGCAGAAAGACAGTGAGGTTTGAGAGGAGCTTGTTTTCCGTTATTGCCCTTTAGTCTGCCCAGATTGAACCTGGAGAACATAGAAATTCAGTGTGATAGTACCATAAAGTATAAATCATTACAAAGTGTGATATATTTTCACAGATCAGTGCTGACTTGGACCCGAAGAAACTTTCAACAGAGCGCTGAGAGCGAGAAGACACTGCTGATGGACTGATGCTCCCTCCTGTGCCTGAAAAACACGCCTTCATGGTTACTCCTACAATTAACTACTCATTTTTAAGGTATATAAACAGTTTTAAAGGTGTGATCACACTTATCATTGCTTGGTGGAATTTTACAGGCAATATCCCATGCAGATTTTGCTGGTGTTTAAGTTGGTCATGCAAATTTATTTGGTTAAAAAATGACTCCATGCATTATGCATCGCTACATTATTGACTAGACCTTTCACCAAAACATTGCTGATGTGACCACACCTTAATGCATTCTTTCTTTCTCCTATACTCACTACTGTCCCAGGATTTCATGCTACAAGGGGATGCAGGTGTGTCGTCTCTGTCTGGGTCCAAAAAACAGAACAGAAATTCAGAGTTGCACTGAAAACATTGTTTTATAGCCACACAGTTTTCATGGATGTCCTTGCATCAGTATTTCAAGTGGGTTTCCTTTTCTGGTATCTGTATTTGGGTTGCTTATTGGAAGTTCTTGTTGAGCCTAAGACTGTTTACTGTTTACGCACTGTTTAATGCATATTGTAGACAAAAATGGTAAAACTTGGCTGAAATTGTGAGCTTCAGTCTGGCTGATCTGGGCAGTTTTATCAGTCTGATGGGCAACACAATCATGTTTACAGGACTACAAGGCTGCTACAAAGACCACTTTTGAGCTCAAGAGCTTTGTTTGAGGCAAATAAATTGTTGTATTGTAAATAATGGTTTATTTTGAGCTGCATTTGTCCTAATTTAGGCCCAGTTTGAGATTCCAAAAGCTCTCCAAAGCTGCATTAATTTGCTATATTACAGCTATATTGTGAAATATTATTGTTTACTATTAATATTTTAATATATTTTAAATGTAAGTTATTCCTGTGATGCAAAGCATTTTTTAGCATCATTACTCTTCAGTCATCAGTGTGACATGATCCTTCAGAAATCATTCTAATGTGCTGATTTAGTGCTCAAGAAATATTTCTTATCAATGTTGAAAACAGCTGTGTGGCCTAATATGTTGGGAAACCATGATACTTTTTAAAAAGATTCTTTGATGAATAGAAAGTTCAAAAGTACAGCATTTATTTGAAATAGAAATTTAATTCATCCTTTCTGAACATACACTAGCAGTCAGAATTTTTTGGACGGTAAGATTTTTAATGTTTGATAATAATTGCTAATTGATAATAATGCTAATAATAATAATAATAATAATAATAAATGTTTCTTGAGCAGCAAATCAGCATATTAGAATGATTTCTGAAGGATCATGTGACACTGAAGACTGGAGTAATGATGCTGAAAATTCAGCTTTGATCACAGAAATAAATTACATTTTAAAATATTTTTAAATAGAAAGCAGTTATTTTAAATAGTAAAAATAGTTCACAATATTACTGCTTTTGCTCTGGTTTTGGATCAAATAAATGCAGGCTTGGTGAGCAGAAGAGACTTCTTTAAAAAACATAAAATCTTACTGTTCAAAAAATTTTGACTGGTAGTGTAAGTATCAATTTCTTCAAAAAAATGTATTACTGACCCCAAACTTCTGAATATATATGCGAGTGTTCATATATAACTTCAAAGTTACCTGTCGATGTGTGTGTATCTTCTGTTTCTTCACTGGCTCTGCTGGAGGGACGGCGTCCCAATCCCACTGAACACAGTTTCTGTCTTCTGCTATGTCTGGTCCCAAACTGAACACCTAACACACACACAGAGGAAAATTTCATTCTCACCATGTATTGTAGTGTGTTTTATGTGTGGATTGTGTGTGTTATATCACATGTGTGTACCCATGTGTCGTGTGCTCTGAGGTTGATTTCTTGTATTGGTATCTGTGGTGGTGAAGCTTGTATACATGCAGACGATTCCACAGCTTTTGCTGGTCTGGATTGCTTTCATTCTGTACCGCCTGAACGGACCTACACAGCCAAACAACAGGAAAAAAATGGAGCATCCTGTTTGTAACTTGAATTTTCAAATTCAAATATTTTGTTTGTAACTGTTATTCCTGTCAGACCTCTTTCAACTTCAATATCTGTTTCTTTCTCTGCCATGTTTTCAAAGTCTCTGATGACAGATCTTGCAGTCAGCTGGTGGATAATCTCATCCCAGGACCCAGTGCTGGTTTGCAGGGCTGCTGAGCTCTCCGTGTCCCACAGAAGAGACAGATCCACTCTGACCTCCCAGGATACAGCCCTTCCTCCCAGCATGCCATGGATGACTGAGCGACACTGGGCCCCTGAAGCCTGGAACTCGCCTGGGGGAGCGGCTGAGAATAGGCATTCGGGATCAGTAAAGGTGTCCCAGTCTAGTGGGGAAGCTGGGAACAGGAGGCCATCTGGATAGAGAGTGGTAGGTAAAAAGAAAAGGATGATTTAATATGCATCTGTATGTATTCATGTTGATGCATTAGCTGTAAGACTGTTTTCACTCACTGGAGTCTGTTAGGCTGGGATGGGATAGACCTCCTCGTGAGGTGCTGTGGGTGTCTGTGTCACTCTCCTCCAGTCGGCCCCCGATGGCCTGCTCAAATGAGACCTTCTCTAGCGCTCTCCTCAACCGGTGCATGTCCAGGTCACCCTGTGGAGATGAGAAACTTCGGCCAGCCAGAGCAGAGCGAGCTAGTGCCTTCTGCCTGCGACGAGACTCATCCAAGAGCTTGCCAGCCTACAGAAACATACATAGACTACCAGTTATATATATAGTTTTGAATTCTTTTATTTCTATTTTATGTTCAGACTCCTGAACATAATGATCCACAGCTGTGTTGTTGTTTTTTTTTTGTTTAGTGATAGTTGTTCATGAGTCGCTTGTTTGTCCTGAACAGTTAAACTGTCTGCTGTTCTTCAGAAAAATCCTCCAGGTCCCATAAATTTTTTGGCTTTTCAGCATTTTTGTGTATTTGAACCATTTCCAGCAATGACTGTTTGATTTTGAGATCCATCTTTTCACACTGAGGACAACTGAGGAATTCATATGCAACTATTACAAAAGGTTCAAATGCTTACTGATGCTTCAGAAGGAAAAAGATGCATTAAGAGAAGGGGTGAAAACTTTTGAATTTGAAGATCAGGGTAAATTTGACTTATTTTGTCTTCTGGGAAACATGTATCTATCTTCTTTAGCTTCTGAAGGACAGTACTAAAAATATGGTATTTAGGCAAAATAAGAAAAATGTACACATATTTATTCTGTTCAAAAGTTTACACCCCCAGCTATAATAGTTGCATATGAGTGCCCTCAGTTGTCCTCAGTGTGAAAAGATGGATTTGGAGAAAAACCCAAGAATTTGTGGGACCTGAAGGATTTTTCAACTTGTTTATTTATTTTGGTAAAATAATTAACATTCTGCAGATGTTTTTGACTTGTTAAAAGAACAGTTCACTGGAAATGGAAATTTGTGGAAATGTACTTATTCTCAGGCCATTAAGATGTGATGCTTTTATCAGCTGTTTGGAGAAATTTAGTCACCCATTCAAACATGCAGATGTTTCAGTTAACTGATGGACTGGATTGGTGTGGATTACATTACTGTGATGTTTTTATTACATCTTGTAATGGCACCCATTTACTGCAGGGATCCATTGAGCAAATTCTCAGCAAATTTTCTGAGGGTTTTTCATTTTTGTTTATACTATTCCTATAACTTGGTAACACTTTATAAAAAGCTCTTATTTGTTAACATTAGTTAATGAATTACCTAACATGAACTAGCAATTAGCATTATATTTTTATCTTATATATTTCTTAACCTTTTTTTCTTTTTTTTCCAAAAAAACATCACTTCCTCTGTTTTAGAAACCAGGATGGCTTGAATGGCTTTTTAATTTGCACTTCAGGAACACTTTTTCCAAGTTTCTATGTTCATTTTACTTGTAAAGCATATACATTTTCTTTGCAGGCTATTTTAGATTACTGGTACTATACATGTAAACAGATGTGTAAAACGTGAACTTTCTTTATGTGTAGTGAATTCCTAAATGTGATCCTGGACCACAAAACCAGTCATAAGTAGCATGGGTATATTTGTAGCAATAGCCAACAATAGAGTGTATGGGTCAAAATGATAGATTTTTCTTTTATGCCAAAAATCATTAGGATATTAAGTAAAGATTAAGTTCCATAAAAAATATTTTGTAAATTTCCTACCATAAATATATCAAAACTTAATTTTTTGATTAGTGATATGCATTGCTAAGAACTTCATTTGGACAACTTTAAAGGCAATTTTCTAAATATTTTGATTTTTTGGCACCCTCAGATTCCAAATTTTTAAATAGTTGTATCTCAAATATCTTCATATCCTAACAAAACATACATCAATGAAAAGATTATTTATTCAACTTTCAGATGATGTATCTCAATCTCAAAAAATTGACCCTTATGACTGCTTTTGTGGTCCAGGGTCACAAATACAAATGTCATTTGCTGCTGTCACCTTCCCTGATGCAGAATCAGTGTCCCCTGAAGAAGTGGCATTCTGAGTCCACGGAGACTCCCAGCGCGAGAGGCCTCTACTTTGTGTGGGCTCCATTCTCTCCAAGCCATGCGGCAGAGAACCCATGCCCAGGACAGAGCTCTCTGCTTGGGGAGAAACAGATGAGAAGGCCTTCTCACTGCTCAGAGAACAGTGTGTCAACACATACTGATCCTGAACATATGAATCCTGTTGAATACGCCAGCGCACATCACTGGTGCTGTAGTCCGTGTCGCCACCTGCGGATCACATAGGGTATGATTTGGAATTGCTACTAATACTTTTTTTCAAAATATCTTCTTTTATATTCCACAGATAATGAGAAATGCATCCTGTAAGCACGCATTATGTATACAGTGCACAAATTTTGTATGAATGGACTAGACCTACTACTACTTATACAACCTGTGTGATTATGTGGTATCCCACAATACAATGCACTTAAATCTTAAATAGATCCTGTAGTTTTACCAGGGCTGGCGGCATTATCGGTGGCATGTGCACAGGAGAATTCCGACGAGATTTCTCGTGAAATTTCCCGCAGCGCTTCCTCAAAATCTCCTTCCACCCCGCACTCTCTTACGGCATCTCTCTCGCGCTCCTCCGGGGGAACCAGAGGCTGAAGGAGCTCAGAAGTGGATGGAGAGAACTCGAAAACCGACCCCGCTGAACCACGTGGACGGCTTCGGTATGGACGAGGCTTCACCTGCTTATGAGCAAGTGTAAACTAAGACTTTATACAACAGTACGCATCTCATTTATTTTAACACGTCTTCATTTGGAATATATTGAACAGCAGAAAGTAGTGTCTCACCTCAGTTTTCTGGGCCCTGAATCCAGACACGTCATATAGAGTGCAGTAGCCAATCAGGCAGTTGCCAGGGTAGAGCGGAGGAATTTCATTGGGTGAGAGAAGGGCCTCCACATTGTCCGGCACATACCAGTCAATCCGCACATCCGTCAACACGGGTTCCAGAGCTTTCTTTAGACATTTAATCAACTGTAGAAGATAATCAAAACATTGATTACTACACTACAACACAAAAATACACATTTTTTTTTTTTTTTTTTTTTTTTTTAAAAAGATTTACAGATTTCCACAAATATCAAGGTTCTACTATGTTTTCATGGTACTGCAGTACTTGCATGGTATTTTAAACATATTTTCAGAACTACTTTGGAGTTAAAAATTAATACCATAGTAAAATAATTATAGTACCATGGTATATTTTAAAGTACCATAGTTTTACCATGTAATGCCATTTTGATGCCCATTATTCACAACATTTTGGACATCTTGCAAGCTAGTTTAATAAATGTAATTAGAAATTAGGATGTTAAGATCTTGTTCCATGAAGATATTTTGTAAATTTCCTACCACACATATATTAAAACTTAATTTTTGATTAGTAATATGCTAAGAACTTAATTTGAACAACTTTAAAGGTGATCGTTTTTTTTGCCCCCTTAGATTCCAGATTTTTAAATAATTGTATCTTCTATCTTGTATCTCTTTTACATTGTTGTCAGCAACCGATAAGATTTTGTTTTCAACAAAATAAAAGCTCTATAATTTACATAAAAATGTTATAAATAACATAAAAAAAGTTGGTATTGTAATTTTACTAATATTGTAATTTTTATTCTGTAAAATAAAATCATCATTATTATTATTTAAATAATTAAATTAATAAATTAAACAAGTAATTAATTTAAATTCTTTAAATAATTTTTATAAATTAATAAATAATAGGTTTCTTTTACTATAAAACAGTAGTATAAAATATTTTACTGTATATATTTACTATATTTTATTATAATTACTAAGTTGTAATAGTATTCTATTGATTTGTTTAATTCTTATATAATTTAACTGTATATTTTATATAATTATACAATAAAATATTTATAATAACTATTATTATGTTAATAATTAATACTTGTTTTATTTTTACAGTACAATAGGACTATTTTGATATTAATTTAAAATATTTATATATATATATATATAAATAACTTATTTTATTATTATTAAGTAATAATAGTAGTCTTTATTGATTTGTTTAATTTTATATATTTTATATAATTATACAATAAAAATATTAATAATAATAATAACTATTATAATTATTTTAATACATGTTTTTACAATAGTACAGTAGTACTATTTTGATATTAATATATTTCTTTATGAGTACATTTTTATATTTTAAATAAAAATAATACCATTATTATTTTGAACAACAACAACACTAATAATAATAATTTTTATTGTTCAAATTAATATTTGAATATTATTTTTATAATATTCTTATTTATTATTGTATAGTTAATGACATGCCTGGTAATAAAATGAGATTCTACTTGTATAACAATAACAATCAAATATTCTTTTATTTGAAAGCACATTTTTAATTTCTTGGTATTATAAACTGAGTTGACAATAGCGGTTCTGTCTCTGTCCCTGTAGAGGGCACTATGAACTTTCGCACCTTCGGCTGAAGCCTTTCTTCCTCACTGAGAAACTCTGTACTGCCTCCCGTAACCTTGGCAACGCCCTGCAGTAGCCTCCGACAGGCTTGAGGACCAAGACCCAGACCAAAACACCTGGAACAAAACCAAGAATATGTCAAAGCACAGGTACTTCAATGCAAATATACTTGGTCATTGTATATAGTGCATATGTTTGATATAAAGACACTGTATATGTGCATTGAACTACCTGTGTTATGACATATTCTTATTTATAATGAATTATAAGGACGTATGTAGTGTTTCAATGCGATGGATTGCCAATGTTACAATGTGAGAGAAAACAGAATATGTTTAGTATTCCCTCGACAATAATCTGGACCATTTCACTAATTAAATGTCTGAAGAGAAACAGAAGCCAGGCGACACACACACACAATGCACACACACACGCAGCTGTTTGGAATTCAGGTCTGCTCCGTCTGGGTCGAAGGCTTTTAAATGTCTTGACTGAGTATCAATAACGAGTCTGTGTTCCAGTACAGTGAAAGCTATATGTGTGTGTATGTGTATGTGTGTTTGCTAAAGAGCATTTCTCTCTAAATATCAGTCAGTGTATTATGGGAAGACACACTTTGTGCTGTAAAATGTAAATGCACAGTACGACAAAATATTTTTCAACCTCAGCTTCATCTTTGTTTACTGAAAATGTGCAACGTCATGTGCAGTATTCATTTTAAGGTGGAATACTACAGAAATACTACAGTAAATAATTAAGGTGGAACAGATTGGATAAGTCAGAGTGGATAAGACACAAGACAGGAGCAAATACAAGTATGTTTGAAATCTGCATTACAGCTGTTTCCTATCTGACTGACTAAATGAGTTTCATTTAGATATATTATCGAGGCATGGGGTGTTTCCATGGTAATGCCTTTAGATAAAATTGATCGGCGTTTAAGTGCTCTAAGTGTTTAGCTGGTGACAAAAGTGTTGAGCTTTTATGGGTGTTTGCTGTGAAGTGAAAGGTGTTTAGGTTGTTTTAAAGGCGTCATCAACTGTTCTTGGAAGTCCACTTATAATGTAATCAAGATTTTTACATAAAAAAACAGCATAATTTAGAAGTAATAGGCTATTTTCTGTCCTGTTTTTACCCCCCTCATCAGATTGAATAGGTGTGGCTGATTGTACACTTGGAAATAAATGCCCACTGCTATGACTGGCTAACAGCTGTGTATGTTTGACAGTCTACATCCTTCAAAGATGGACGCATAAATAATCAGTACATATCAAACGATCTGTAATAACAAACAAAGCAATAGATGCCACATAATAAAAACAGTCACGCTAATGTGTATTCAGTATAGTCGGCACAGCATCATCTTTTAGTTTCAATGTTTCTGAAAATCTTGTGTCAAATTGTGCAATGTTTGTAAACGAATCAGTAGTAAAATGAAGTGAACAAACAAGCAAGTTCTTACTGACGTGGTCTGGAACTTCATAAAAAAAAAAAAAAAAAGTCATCCATTCTTTCCTAACGTTGGGATCAGAGGAAAGGCTGTTTTTCCATATCTTCTAGTATTCGGAGCTGTCTTTATGGTTTGATTTCTGCGTTTGCCTCTGTCATTATTTACGCTACATGTGTGAATTGGTGGGCAGGGCTAAACAGGCAGTGATGTAGAAGCAGGCGTTGATCTTCTTCTGCGGAGGTGGTGCTTATCCACACTGTTACATCATAGAGTGGCACATTCCACAACCTGTCATTTTGTCAGACTGGCTTCAGTATAAGCTGATTAACAAGAAAGTTTTGAGTTCTGAAACTTACAGGATGTTTTTATAGTACCATGATACCTCTTATATGTCAAAATATCAAGGGAATTTGCTGTGTTTGCAGATGTGAATAATAATTAGGGGTCAACGGATATGTGTTTTTCAGGGCTGATACCGATTATTACAGATATTTAGAACCAACATATATATATATATATATATATATGTCTGATGTAAAAATTAATAACAAGGGCTCTGACAAAAATTTTATTTAAATGCTTTGAAAATTTTTTATTGGCAAATCAGTTTTGAAAATGGCCGATACCGATAACCATAAAAATAGATAGTAACACTTTATTTTGATAATCCAGACATTCTACTAACAGTAAGTAAATTTGCAACTGCATGTCAACTAATCATTAGAGTATTAGTAGACTGTCTGCTTAATATCTTCTAACACTCTTCTAAACTTTGCAAGTTCATGTCAACTTATTCTACTAACCCTAAACCTAACCTGTCTGCTCTGTCAGTTAGTAGACATGTAGTTGCAAACTAATGAGAATTAGTTGACTTGTATTTACAAAGTTACTTATAGTTAGTAGAATGTCTAAAGTGGACTATCAAAATAAAGTGTAACCAAATAGATGTATATATGTCTGGTGTTAAAATTTTAAATGAATGTCAATATAGAGAACAAGGGCTCTGACAAAAAAAATTGTTTTAATGCTTTTAAATTATTTTATCGGCAAATTGTTTTTTAAAATTATCGATACTAATAACTATAAAAATGCCAGACCAATTGGTTGACCCCTGATAATAGTACATCATAAGTGTTATGATTGTCATGGAAGACTATCTGTTCAGAATAACGTTTATCTTGGGTATTAGTTCTTAGGTGTTACCTGGCATGGTGTCTTGCTATTAGCAATGCTAATTTAATGTAATTGTACAGTTTTTACCTGACGTTACAGGCGTTCCTCCTGACCAGTTCTAGCACGCGGCCTACACTGCTGCAGGTCCCATCCAAGAGGATGAAGAGCTGTCGTGGGCAGCTGCGGTGGACAGGCTGCCGATAAACCCAGGACAGCGCCCCCCACAGGTTAGCACCACCCTGGTCTATGCGCATCTTCTGGATGTACTCTAATGCCTGAGTCACTGTACTCTGAAAAATGAGAGAGGGAGAGAGTCCCTTAAGCCCTGATATAATAAAAAAACAGTTTTTTTTTGTACATCAGACAAGGTTTTTACAGGTACAAGTTTTAGTTTTATCCATTCATCATGAATGAATGAATTAATTACTGAAAAATATATCAGGGGCATTTCTTTCGAGGAGGCAAAGCAGGCAGTGCTTCCTCCAAATATTGAATATGAAAAAATTTGTAGTACAAAACATAACATTAAAAAGTGTATGAATCACTTATTTTTCTAAAGAAACATTATCCAACAGCGAGACCAGCAAGTAAAGTTTAAGCAGAAGTCTACGTCTTTCTTGCCTCCCCTGAACCCATTGAGGTTTTTGGCAGAAGCTTTGATGACTGATGATCCGAAAAATTTAAAAATTGTTAAAAGTTAACTATTAAAAAGAATAGCTGAACATGAGTTCACAAATAAAATATATTGTTTTGAATTGTTACTGCCTTGAGTTATTATTTTGGAATAAATTTAAAATGCTTAAAAACACTAACTTGATGAGATTCATACTTGGCTTTAATAAACAGAATAATGATTACATTATTAATGTATAAATAGAAAATAGTTTTTTTTTCTTTTTTCTGACAGTGTAAGTAATATTTAACCAAGAAAATGTGACTGGGACATGAATTTACATTTGATTAAAAAAAACCTTGTGATGGAAGAGCACCATAGGGCTATAAGCTCTGTGTGATCAAGATGTAAAGAGCAGTGGTGCACAATGGAGCAAAACAAGTTTGTTTTTGATCATTGCATGCTGTAAAATGCATGGCAGTGCCATATGGCTCTCGCTGTTTAAAACAATTTGTCCTGCCAGACCCTGGACCTGCTTCAACCTGATATTACAGCGTCATGGCAACCAGTAGTAGTGACCTGGACAAGAGATTGTTATCAGCAGGTCACTCATTGGTAAACATCAACCATCTCACACATATCCACAACCCTGTGTGATCTCCATCTTCCTGAGTTTGAGTTTCTCCTAAAATAAATACAGTGCAGTAAGAAATACTCACATCTGTGCAGGGCTTGCTGGAGCTGAAAAGAGGCCTGACTGTTGAGCAAATGCCAGCGATGTTCAGCATGGAGCGGGTCGGCAGACTCTTGATGGTCACCAACATCCCCTCCTGTCAAAGATACAAAAGCATTTTCTAGTTATTTTCAACGGGCATATAATGCATATTCTGAGTGGAATCCTATCAGGTTATATTATTTAAACAAGAGCTGATTTTAAAGAACCACTGATCTGTGCTGTATAGCAAATAATAACAGTTTGAGGGGTAAAATCATGTACTGAAACCAAAAAGCCAACATTTAGCGCCAGAAGATATATGAGAACTATGAACCTTGATTTTGTTGATGTTGTGCTGTGTCATTGTGTTGCTGTTGTCAATGAGGAAGATGAGCTCTCTGCTGGCCTGCTGCAGTTCTGTTGGTTCTGACAGCAGATCAGGGCAGAAGTTAAGCATCAGGACAGGGTTCAAGAGCAGATCCTTGTGATAGCGTCTTCGTATGAACTCCAGCTGAGGGAAGCACATGCACGCATGTAAGACCTAAATAATACTGTCAGTGATGTTTGATCAAGATGAAATCCACAATGCAAGTGTCTAATAGCAATAATCTTACCCTCTTCTCAGACTCTGCCTCCTTTCGGGCAAAGCGAATGAAATCTCGTCGAGCACGGATCTGCTGCTCGTACTCACTAAATGTGAGTCGGCCCCTCTCTAGGGTGACCAACGGGCTATGAGGCTCTGCAGGCAACAGTGAAAGTGACTTTCAGGTAATATATTATCACTGATGCACTATTAACAGTTCTTCTTTGCAGCAATTACAGCAACAGCCAAAAATACATTATATGGGGCAAAATTATCAATCAAAAATCATTAGGATATTAAGTAAAGATCATGTTCCATTAAGATGTTTAGTAAATTTCCTACTGTAAATATATTAAAACTTAATTTTTGATTAGTAATATGCAATGCTAAGAACTTCATCTGGACAACTTTAAAGGTGATTTTTTTTGCACCCTCAGTTTCCAGATTTTCAAATAGTTGTATCTCAGCCAAATATTGTCCTATCCTAAAATACTGTCCTATAATAAATCTCAATCTCAAAAAAATTAACCCGTTTTTTTGGTCCAGGCCTTTTTTTTTTATATATATATTTCTATTATTTAGTTTCAGTCATTTTAGTACTTAAACTTAAATTTAATGAAAATAAGGAATAATCTGAAATAAAATAAGTTCAGGATTTTTATGTTTTATTTTATTTCAGTTAATGCCTATATTATTTCAAGTAACAATTTTTAATGGTTTTGGTTTAAGTTTTAGTTAACAATATGGTAGTGCCAAATTTGACCCCCTATCCAAGGAGTAGCTGTTTATAAAACGTGATGCATTATGGCCATATTTTAGGCTTTTCTTTAAGCCTTTTGCTATTTTGCTTGGAGTATAATAGGTTCAACACACTCTCGTAGCATAAATACAATAGGAATAAATTACATTTTAAAACATTTTAAAACCGAAAAACCAAGTTATTTTAAATTATAATTACACATAAATACAATTTTCTTTCAAAAAGTTGGGAATGGGGAAACTATGATGCTCAATTTGGCAACTGTAGGACAGGAAATGCTGCCTTTTAAAGTAAAATGTTTTAATGGTAAAGGCATCAGCTGTTTTTGTTGCTATAAAGTTTGCATTTACATTAAAAAAATATATTTTGTAGCATGATTTGAGCTGGACAAACTAATTTTATGTTAATGTTGTCAGAGTTCATTGCTGCTTTGAAATATGCTATTTAAATGTAATATGAACACCGCTTTTTGGAGATTTTTACTTGATTTTTACTGTGGAAAATAGCTATGGAGGTGTTACCAAAATGCCAACCACCTTGTGATTTAATGTGTAGTTGGCTCTCACCGCTAAGGTGTAGTATTATTTCCAGATGTCGGTCACACGAATGCTCCTCCGCCAGAGTGATGTAGGTTGCATACGCAGACTGTGCACTGGGGTCGGCATCCGCACGCAGGGCATGGGTGGGGCTTTCCAGACCTGGAAGCGCAGAGATAGCATAAGAAGGTTACAGAGTCTGTTCACATGACATTTCAGCACTGATTTGATTAGTTGCTATGAAAGAACATCATGCTGGTGGGAATCTTTGACATCTGAGCCTCAGGGAACTAAAGATATGATAAAACAAATTCACAAGTGAAGACTGTTCCTGACTTTTAAATTAATTACATTTCAGACAGACATTTGATATGAATCTAGATATGCATACAAAATGGAAAGGTTAGTGTTTAATCTTAAAACAAAGTTTGTGGCTTTATAATCAGTTTAAACCTGTATAGTTTAATTTTAGAGCCTGATTTAAAAAAATATATATATACACTACCGTTTAAAAGTTTGGGGTCAGTACATTTTTATTGTTGTTTTTTTTTTTTAAGAAATTAATACTTTTATTCACCAAGGATGTATTAAGTTAATAATTAAAAGTTTATTAAAAGTTAATAATAAATAATTTACATTGTTATAAAATATTTATATTTTGAATAAACACTGTACTTTTTAAACTTGTTATTCATGAAAGAATCCTGAAAAAAAAAAAAATCACAGGTTCCAAAAAATATTTGGCAGCACAACTGTTGATATTATCCAACATTGATCATTCTAATAATAAATCCGCATATTAGAATGATTTCTGAAGGATCATGTGACGCTTAAGACTGGAGTAACAGCTGATAAAAATTCAGCGTTTCATCACAGGAATAAATTCTATTTTAAAGTATGTTAAAATAAAAAACATTATTTTATATTCTAAAAACATTTTGCAATATTACTGTTTTTTTCTATATTTTTAATCAAATAAATGCAGCCTTGATGAGCATAAGAGACTTCTTTAAAGACTATTACAAGTCTTACTGTCCCCAAACTTTTGAACGGTAGTGTATATATTTTGGTTTCTATATTATCCGTAAAAATACTACAGCAATTCTAAAGTTTCGGGTCAGTAAGATTTTTTTGTTAAAGAAACAAATACTTGATTGAAACATATTGATTAAAAGTGACAGTAAAGACAAATGTTACAATTTTTGAATTTTTTTTTATTCATCAAAGAATCCTGAAAAAGATCATTGTTTTCACAAAAATGTCAAGCAGCCCATTTATTTTTGAAATTGATAAAAAGAAATGTTTCTTGAGCAGCAAATCGGCATATTAGAATGATATTTGAAAGATAATGTGACACTGAAGACTGGAGTAATGATGCTGAAAATTCAGCTTTGCTTCACTGGAATAAATTACATTTTATAATATATTCAAATAGAAAAGTTATTCTAAATTGTAATAAATGTCACAATATTACTGTTTTACTGTATTTCAGATAAAATAAATGTAGCCTTTGAGCACAAGAGACTAACTGCAAAAAAAAAAAAATCATACCCCAAACTTTTGAATGGTAGTGTACCATTTTTATATACTGAAGTATACTGTTTCTTTATATATGGTAGTCCAAACATAGTACATCATAATATTACCATGGTACATGCATAAATGACAGTACTATCCTACTCAGTGTATATAAAAGTTGAGCCAGCTGAAAAAGAGCGGTCACTTTCCTCTGGAGCAATATGGTGTCACTGCTGCACTGTGATTTAGGTCTCTCTATCACCCTGCCTCCATCTCTCTCCTCTGTTCTAGTGGCCCGGAGCCTGAGCCAAACACTCTCTCTGCACACACCCTCGCAGACATGCTTTGGCTCCTTCTGGCAGGCGCACTGATATCTATCATAATCACTGAGGTCCATGCCAAGTTTTACGCTAACTGGATTATTTCAGAACACCAGCTGAACCTGCATGAACGTACAGTCACTTTTTAAATGCAAACTGAAAAAAAAAAAGGTAAGAGAGGAGCCCAGCTTACTGTATGTCTGCTCCTTCAGACATCATTGTTCTATATTTTTTACATTTAAGTTCTTGTTGTAGTATAAAGGTGACTTATGTTGGATAGGCTGGATAGAGTTGAATGTTACCAGCCAGCAGACAGGCTCCTCGAACCAGCAGCTGGAAGCTGAGCTGATAAGACGAGAGGTTTGTTGAAGTGCTGGTGAGCAAAGCATGGGTGCACTGCTGCCCGACTCCCAGCATCCTCTCCTGCTTTCCGGACACAGTGCCAAAGCACGTAGTCGGGCTGAAGGAGAGACGTGAAAAGTGATTCTTGGGAGGTCAAACCAGCAATTTTCACAATTTGTTATTCAGATAGTGTAAATCTAATTATCAAGGAAAGAGTAAGTATGTTTTATCAAAAATAATTATACAGTATGTTTATTACTTTGTGATTTTGCTTTTATTTGACTTATTTACACACATTCAAAGGTTTGGGGTCACTAAGATTTTTTTAAAATAAATTAATACTTTTATTCAGCTAGGACAAATTAAATTGATTAAAAGTGACAATACAGAGTCAAGATATTTATGATGTTAATATTTTTATAAATTCTATTTTGATAAGAATCCTGAAAATAAATAAAGACTTAATTTGCAATTTTTTTTTTAACAATTTTCAAAAATCATGTTTTTTAATTGTACATTCCAATTAATCTCAATCAAACTGCAGTTGGGTTATTTTGATTAAGTAAAAAATAACTAAAAAATACATCTAACACAATAAAACATGATAACAATGAAAAACATGATTTTTGAAAATTAAAAAATACAGAGTTATCTGTTTTTGCAAATAAACGTTAGAATGTTAGAATGATTTCTGAAGGATCATGTGACATTGAAGACTGGAGTAATGATGCTGAGCAATTCAGCTTTGCATCACAGGAATAAATTACATTTTAAAATAAAAAAAAAAAAATAGAAAATGTTAGATGTAATATCATTTTACAGTACTATGGTTTTCTGTATTTTTAATCTAATAAATGCAGCCTTGATGAGCATAAGAGATTTAGTTAAAAAAAAAAAAAAAAATCGTACCAACTCCCAACTTTTGAACAGCAGGGTATTTTATACATATATTTTAGGAATTTGAATATACACTGACTCTAAAATTTATTCATTTTCATAATTACTATGAACATGATCATTTTGTCTTCTTTTTTAACTAAATATTTGTTGTTTTATCATTTTTAACATAGGACTTGAATTAAAAAAAAAAAAACATTTGGTTTGTTAATATTTTTTACATCAAACATTTTAAATTTTAAAGGCTAAAATTTCCAAATTCTTTTTTGGACCTGTATATATAAAAAAATTATATATATATATACAGTGGTCATTTTAATTATAAAAAAGTAGTACAGCTCAAAGACATTGATTTTACCTGGTCTCCTCTGATTTTCCCCCATTTTCACTTTTTCCTGGTTGGAGCCGTGCTCTCACTATAGGTGTGAGCACTGTGGGATAAACCAGGCGGATTGCCCCATTTTCAAGTGTAGGAAGTTCAAGGGTGGTGCTGATGACAACAGATACAATTTCTAGCGGTCCAATCTGGCCTGTGCTCACAATGAAAGTGTTCCTCTCCAGGTCCTCATCCAGCAACAGATGACCTAAAATGAAAAAACATATAACAAGCCCTCAAAAATCTGTAGTATAAACCTGATTTTGGACACAGAAACCTAAAGTGAGATGTGTGTATTAATTTACAGACCATCTGAAAACAGGCACAGAGCCAACACAGCTCTCTGAAATAATGAATGCTGCCCGCATACTTCAGGCAGGACAAGTACAAAGCACTGTAAGAAGATTTATGAGATCGCCAAATACACTTCTGTAGTATGTGCTTGTGAACAGTGACAAAAGCCTGCAATGCTTGCTGGTCCTATTAATAAACCAGCATCAAAACCTAACACATAATGTACTCACCCCCTTGTCATCCAAGATGTTCATGTGTTTCTTTTTTCAGCCTTACCGAAATTATGTTTTTTGAGTGAAACATTTCAGGATTTCAGGACTGCTATGGTGCCCCGATTTTGAACTTTCAAAATTTAAATGCAGCTTTAAATGATCCCAAATGCGGTTGTAAATGATCCCAGACGAAGAAGAAGGGTCTGATCTAGTGAAACGATTGGTTATTTTCATTAAAAAAAATACAATTTAAATACTTTTTAATCTCAAACGCTCGTCTTGTCTTGCTCTCCCTGAACTGTGTATTCTGGCTCAAGATATGTCGAAAAAACCCAATCGTATTTTCTCCCTCAACTTCAAACTCGGGGCACCATAGAAGTCCACTATACGAAATCCTGAAATGTTTTCCTCAAAAAGCATAATTTCTTTACGACTGAAGAAAGAAAGACATTAACATCTTGGATGACAAGTGGCAAGTACATTATCTGTCAATTTTTGTTCTGGAAGTGGACTTCTCCTGTAACAGGTTAAAACTCACCGTTTGAGCATTGTATCTCCAGACCTGTTCCTCCACAGCATCCCCACTCCTTGCTGTGACCACACTGGGTGTGCAGCGCCGATCCTGGGCAGCAATCCAAACAGCAGTCCTCTAGCTTCCCACGGCTCTGGAGTTCCACACTGACCAGCCTACCGGACACCACTGCCTCAAATCCCACCACAACCTCCTTCTCCCCCAGAGGATACACAAACACACCTAAAAGTGAAGGTGAGAAGGACAGTGGTTTATTTTAGAGCAATTATTTGATGACAAGTATTTTCCTACTTATTACATAATCACACTTATTCAGTGTCTGGAATTATGTTACAGTATGTGTGCACTATCTCTTACCCTCTACAGGTTCAGGGTCAGTATTCACGTATGTGAGATGAGCCGTGATGCCCAAAGAGCAGCCATTGGCACAGGAAGTGATGTCGGATGTCTTCAGCAAAAGTGGGGCCCATGTGGTGCGATTTTTCAGTCCTGGCATTTTCCTCAAGAGAACATCATCTGCGTAAGCTAATTATGCTTGTTAAGAGGATGTTATCAACAAGATCCCTGAAGAATATTAAGCATGATAATTAATAAGCTTCATTTAATTAAAATGTTGACTTTGGTAGTCACAAGAGTTCATTTATTAACTACACTAAGAAAAGTCAATAAGAATAGCGCCCAGTGTGCTGTGTTTATCATCCTTTAATTACCCTCATTTCGTTTAAAGAAAATGTTGTATATAAGAAAATTTAATAGATAATGGATTGATTCTGACAGAAATTTACCAGTACCATTTTTCTACAGATATTTTTCTTACAGCATAACAGCCAGGGTTATTATCATAAATGAAACAATAAATAAATGAATAAATATTATTCAATTTGTTAATTAAATAAAATATTTAAAAAACTTTTTTATTTCAGCTATTTGTATTTAGTTTAATTTGAAGTACTCAAATAACTAAAACTTGATAAAAACTAATAGACATATTTTTAAAACAATAAAAATAATGAAATATAAAAATAACATTCAAAATTAATAAAAAACTATAATAGTATATCAATATAAAACTGGTAACAGCAAAACCACCAGTGGTGGGCAAAATGGGCAGATTATAAACTTTGTGAACCAAATCTTAGACAACATATCAGAGTCGGTAGCAGCGTGTTTCCATCAGATTATTTGCTTCAGCTACCATGAAACATTTTAAGAGCCGACACAACCTCTCGTTCACACAACTGGACATGTCCACCCCACATGCTGCCTGGCAACCGGGCAGCACTCATCCTGTCACAGTGGGAATGTACGTGTCAAACATTAACAGACTGGTCAATAGTGCAGCAGCACATGCATACAAACACCAGCAGCAAGTGTAATGCTCAAGTCAACGACCTGCTGCCTGCTGCCTCTGCAGAGGTGCAGATGCTAGAATTAGGGGACAGGGGATCAAATCTTGAAATTTGTCATTTGGTCTTATTAGCATTATAATTTTTTGTCTATTGATCAATCTAATGTGAGAATATTCAGTACTGAGTTCACTGGTTAATGATGCAGTGATGTTTGTTCTGTGCACAAGGTCTCTCAGGTACTCCTTGAACAAGGTGCACTAACACCTGCCACCTGGACACAAGTCCACTTACTGAGATTTACTGTGCCGTGATTAAATGTCAAGCGTGAATGAATACAAACACCACACTAGTGCAACACTAGTGTGTGTTTGTAAGTAAACTGCATTTATGAAGATTAAAGTTTACTTTTGACTTTATGACTTTGAGTTGCAGTAACGCTGTGCATCTAGATATTTTGTATTCTGACCAACATTGTTGCAAACAGCAAAATTTCTAAATGCATTTTGATAAACTGTTTGTATAGTTAAAAAAAAAATTGGTCAAGCTTTGCAGTGTCCTATAATGTATCAAGCATATGGAACAATCCCACAAAAATGAAAAGTCCTTAGAGAGACTTAATATGCAAGAGGCATTGCTGAGTAAACCATGCAAAGCATATGAAGGTGGAAAGATTTGATTTTGAGAACTAAGAAGTTTTGTAGTAAACTAGTGATTGTTTTACTGATGCTGTGCTAGTTACATGGACCTGATGGAGTCAGGCAGAAAAGCTTTACCAGTTACACAAGTTGAAACAAGTTCCAACTCTCTGTAAGGAGAGATTGCATTTATAAGATGACAGAGAAAATATTACCTATAAGTTTGATGCATATACAGTATGTGAATCACAATGAACTAAAAACAATAAACACATATATCTGCTGATGAAACAGAAGTAACTAACAAAATGTGATTAACTGATTACTGTCCAAATTTGTCATTTAAAAATTTAAATGAACAAAGAAAGGATTCAAGATACTCTTCTGACTTACTAACTTTGAGTAAACACGTCTTGCACAACTTGCATTTTGAAAAAACTGATGCACAAGTCTTTTTAAATGCATGTAAATGATAAATATGTAAAGAGAAAGATTATTTCAAGCTTTAAAGCTCATCAGAGAAATAAAAAAGGGACATGAAATTTAATTTACAAAACAAACAAACAAAAAAAGATTAGGGTAAGTTGCTAAAATGAATTTTTGAAAGTCTTTGTATCATTTAAAGGGTTCAGTCACTGAATCATTCAGAATGTTTTCATGATAAGAATCATATCGGTGCATAAAATGAAGCTGTGAAATAAACATAATTTAAATTAATTTGTATTTTCTCGTCAACTGTAAAGTTTACGCAAATCTATCAACTATTATTTACAGACATGCACTTGAGCATGTTAATTTCATAACATCATAGGAGTCCGCATGATTAATAACAAATAATCCAAATCATAACGACTGAAATGTTTTTGTATGTTTTGAAAAGGACAAAATGATGCACTTTACGTTCACGTCGAGTTTTCACTTACTTGATGAGCTGCTCCTTGATTTTTGCCCGGTTTGCTGTGATTCGGACGGTGACGTGTTACAGGTCTCTCTCCATCTCTCTGTCACTCTCTGGGCGGAGGGACTCGAGTGCGAGCCACACTTCACTACAGCGCGCATTCATGCACGCGCAGGGAAATAAGGGCAAATGCATCTTATAGGACGCTCTGTGATTTACTGCTGTCATTTTATTTCAAGTTTCTGTAACATGTGAAATGAACAGTTCTGCACGCTGAAAATGAGTTCAACTTATTTCATATAATCTTATAGACCTATGTACATTTAGAAAGGCAAAGTCACAGTAGCTGTTTGGTTTCAACCAAAAGTCCAAATAAGCTTGCCTACACGTTCTAAATATATTCTAGGTAATTAAATAGTCACATAAACATTTAGCTTTTTATATTTCAGTTTTTAATTATTTATGGCTTGCTTTGTTTCTTCTTTTTCTGCAGCTTGAAGAAAAATAGACCTTCATTGCATCAGCAATCACTGCTGTATGCTGTATCGCTGTGCATTTGATTATTAAAAATTGATGTGACAGATTTTATTGATTAAGCTCCATAAAGAGAGATTGCTTTGCGTATTTGGGTTTGACTTGAAAAGCCCACCAGAGGGAGACAACTTTTAAGACAAAAAAAAAAAAAAAAACAACAAAACGAAAAACTGAAATCTATTCACATTCATATTAAAACATCAGAATGACTGGTTTTGACTCGCATGCTGCCAAGGCTAGACCAGATTCGAGGTGTTCAGCACCAGAACGTCATATTATCAGTTTCAAATTACCTAAACATCATATTATCAGTTTCAAATTACCTAATGGTGGTTCGTGTGTTCAGCACCATGGACAGCTCTATGAATTTCTAATCCATTTGCCATGTACATGAAATAATTAGGCTTGATTAAGTAATTACAGTTAATGCTTCAGAATGTAATGCTTGTTTAATTTTAATTTACCTGTTAATGGATAACAAATTCAGACAGGGTGACAAATAAATGTGCTATTTGTGCTGAAAAATACCAAATGCAATTGACAGTTAAGTTGTAAGAGCAGCACCAATTAATGTTCCCTAGAAAAAATACATATAACAAAATAAAATAGTATGAATGCATTTAAGATGTTTAAATCAAATAGCCAACGGATTAACCTTTTATATTTATTTTAGGTAGAATGCAACAAGTACAATATTCTTTGATTTCATCTTAGATTTTAGGGCCCCCTAGAGTCAAACTTCAAACTTTTTCATCCATATTCTGAATTGAAAGAGAGAATAGGCTACAGGTTATTTCGGATACGTAAGTTGCAATAACAGTACTTTGACGTCAAACTTGTTGAATGATTATGTTTAATGTTTAACAAGCATGCACATGTTTAAATCTTAAGAACTCCTCACAAAAAGGAACTGCAGGGGATTTGTGAGTTTAATGAAAGGCTAACAAGTCATTAAATCTTAAAAATGTAAAATTAAAATAAATCATTTGAAAATAACAATCAAAATAATTCATTTGCTAAAAAAGAAGAAATATTCTATGTTTACCTGCACGCCATTAGACCATTAACCAATATCAAAGAAACATGAGCATGCAAATGTGATACTTAATTATTAAAATATTTATTTTAAAATCTCAGGGGTACTAAAGGGGTCATTGATTATGATTTGACTTTTTAAACTTTAGTTAGTGTGTGATGTTGCTGTTTGAGCATAAACAACATCTGCAAAGTTATGATACTCAAAGTTCAATGCAAAGGGAGAAATTGTCTTTTTCAGAATTGCTGAGTTATTTGCTTTAAAGTAAATATATTATGTCAAAGAGGTTCAGATGACAAAAAGTTTGAGAATGTCTGCAAATAAGAAATAATAACAAGAATATGTGCTTTTTAATGAGTTTAAAAGACAAAAGCCTTTCAATAATACATAATAATACATGATTAAATAACCTACTGAGTAATAATTCAAATAAAAATGAATGTGTTCATCAGTAGTTGATGCAATGTTGAAATACTTAAACCTGAAATTATATTTGTATATCCATTGGTCAAATGCTGTGTCGCCACCTGATTAATGACTGGTCTATGTGTGAATGTCCACAAAACTGGACTTTCTGAAAGCAGTAGACTATTTTAGAAAGAAAAAAAAAATTAAAGAGAATTAATAAATTATGAATAATTTATTGATGTTGTGTGAATAATATCAATAAAAAGGTAACTACTTTTTAAAATGGAACTTATTCTAATTACAAGTACTTACATTTTTTGGAATCTGATTACGTAATCCAGATTACATGTAATTAGTTACTACGTTACTACCCAGATCTGTCAGTAACATTTTGGCGACGTTCAGCGAGATTGTGTCAACATGGCCTGATTAACAAATATATGAAATCGAACGTAAACCAAAGTTAATTGGTTGATTTAACAGAAATAGTGGGTTCACCAGAAACGTGCCTTTTTACAAGTACTTCGTTTATTGGCTTTTGCCCCAAATGATTTATTTCGCTAATAATGTCCTTACATATTTTCATTTTTCTTACCACACGCATTTGCGGAACTAGGCTTCTAATAAAACATCTTTTGGAGGTTTCTGGAGTGAATGTGTTTACCTCTGCTAGAAGGTAAAAGCACTCAACAGATCATATGAATTCACATTTTAAAACTCATACTACCGTCATTGTCCGATAGAAGGCGCTGTTGACATATCCAGTCGAACTCTCTCCTTCACAGTTCCAAAGTAGGCGTTGGCTGATGGTACCAGATATGGCCTCAACGTTGGTACCGTCATGATTATGAAGGTTAAAACGTAGATCATCTTATACATTCTGTCTACTCATAAGATGTGTAATGTTTACTTATTTTGTTTTATAACAATTTGTTAAGTGGATAAAGCAATGTGTTGTCAGCACTTCACACTAAGCATGGGCTCTACCACTGTACAACATCCAAATGTAAGGCAGATTTCATTTGTGTGTAGTTACAAGTGTTTTTGCTCAAGATAACGTTTGTGTAGTAAGTGTTAGCTGTTTGGAGACATTTGTAATGAATACACACACAGTTCAAAAGTCTGAAAAATAGGTAATTAACAATCACCTGGAGATGCTGGGGATTGAACTCAGGACCTCATACATGCAGCTGAACTTGTTGAGTCATGCTTGATTTTTAGTGTCAATTTCATCAACAAACAATGGTCTTTGGCTGTAGAAGCAGCATGGTCAAGTGGTGTAACTGGTTTGTGTCAATTGGCATAACCAGTATTTCTCATAAAAATATAATTATATACAGGAAAATTAATGTTAAATAAAATGTAATCTAGTTTAGTATAATAATATGGTTTTTAACATTTTTTACATAATTTGTCAAAGATTTTTTAGAAAACAGAGGTGTTTTCAGCATATGTCCCGCCAAATATTGCAAAAAAACGCATTAAAATTTACATTTAAAGATAACTCTAATAAAATATATTTTTGTGTGATATTTTAAAATGAAGTATTTATTTTTAAGAGTAAACTTACATGCCATCTAGGTGGATAAAATATTTAATATTTTTCAGTTTTTGTCAGTTACACCATTTGACATTTTCATGTACATTCAGTCTTACCTTTTGTAAAAAATGGTGCATATGTCATTTTTAATTACATAAAATCAACATAAACATGCAGTGTACATTTTAAAATACCTGATGGATGCTTTTAAAACAAGTTTTTAAAAGATTTTTAAATTTCTCACCTTGCCAACCCATTTTTGTCTTTATAAATAAACAAGCCTATTTTTTAATTACAACTTTTATCTCACAATTATCACTTTGTTTTCTTGCAATTTTGAGTTTGCAATGTTTTTTGCAGTTCTTAGAAATAAAGAAATAAAATATTTACTCAAAATTCTGACTTTTTCTTACAATTCTGAGTTTACATCTCACAATTCTTGATATCTTGCAATATTTTTTTCTCAGTTCAAATATCTTAAAGTTCTGTTTTTTTGTTCCCACCATGAAATAAAAACTAAAAAATTGCAACTTTTTTCTTACAATCCTGACTTTTTTTTCTTGAAAATGCAGGTTTATTGCCTGCAATTCTGTTTTTTTCAGAACTGTGAGTTTATATCTTGCAGTTCAGAGTTTATATCTTGCAATTTTGAGAGAATTCTTAGAACTGCAAGAAAAAAAGTCATTACCATTTTTATTTTTTATTCCGTGTGAAAATGGGCTTCCATACAAACCCATCTTCTTAGGTACAGTATATTAGACCTATACTAACAAACTTTATTGAAGGCAGAAAATGGTTTAGGACACATAAAGATTATTGTAAATATGTCTTTTTTGGTGCAAAACAACTTGACAAACATTATAAGTGAAGATAAGTGAAAAATATTTTAAAATATATATATAAAATACAGTATAACCCTTTTAATCAGTCATCTAATACAAACAGATGTCTTCACTGGGATTGTGTTCTGAAAAAATTTGGTAAATGAGCTAATGGGGTCGTGCATGTCACACAGAAAACGCTCTCTGGGAAAAAACTGCTCAAACTGAAATGTTGGGAGCAGATTTTTTTTCAGCCCACTGACCCACTTTTCAATTGTTCTCAGCACCAGACAATAGAGACAAATGGTTTCATAACTAGTGCACAATACCTGTGTGTTATTCAACATTACGGTTGCGCAGGTTTTTTTGTAAAGGTCTTGTTTGGGTGTCTTTTTTTTGTGCCATGTCTTTATGTAACCTCCCCCTGTTGCCCCCTGTAATTTTTAAAAAGCCAACAATTTCTCACACACAAACTCAAGATGCCCTCTTATTGGCTCTGATCGTGCGTCAGACCCCACGGCTGTGACGACAAGAATGGTTTCACTGATCCCCTCCTGATCCTGGCTCAACCAACGACACACGCGAAGCTTGCCCTTACAGCAGAAAGAGAGAGTGAGTAGCAGGCTGTGAAAATTCAGCTCACACCCCCCAACTAGTGTAGAGCTTAACTGTATAAGGACAATGTTGTCTTCTGTGACTAGCCTGGGTTGTTTTCCCACAGATAACTTTGGGGTAACACTGTTTCTTTTAAAGAAATGTTCTGGGTTAAATACAAGTAAATCTTTGAAATGCTGTCAGTTACCTGAGTTTATAAAGAGGAAGAAAATTTGTTTATATAGTGTTCTTGCAATATGCATTCAAAAATTTAGATTTAATGTTTTTGAAAGAAGTATTTGATTGAAAAAAACACAGTAAAACAGTAATATTGTTGCAATTTAAATGGATCATTTTTTATTTTGTGACCCTGGACCACAAAACCAGTCTAAAAATACATTGTATGGGTCAAAACTATTGATTTTTCTTTTATTTCAAAAATCATTAAGATATTAAGTAAAGATCATGTTCCATAAATTTTGAAAAAATTGACACTTATGACTGGTTTTGTGGTCCAGGGTCACCTTTTTTAATATATAATTTATTCCTGTGATGCAAAGCTGAATTCTCAGCTTCATTACTCAAGTTTTGTGTCACATGATTCTTTAGAAATCATTCTAATATGCTGATTTGATGCTTTAAAACACTTCTTATTATCAGTGTTGAAAATAGTTGTTGCTTAATATTTTGATGGAAACTGACATTTTTGGGTTCAGAATTTAGAAAGTTAAAAGAAAGAAAGTTATAAAGAGCAGCATTCACTGGAAATGGAAATCTTTTTTAAGATTATAATGCACTTAGTGTCAGTATTAAATTTATTTATTTATTTATTTCAAACAAAAAAAACAAAACTCAAAACTTAATTTTTAATGGTAGAGTTATTCTAATATATGAATTAATTATAAAACCCACTCTTTTCTGCAATTATAGACACAAAACTTAAATCTTACATCTTTTAAGACTACAGTATTGTGATAATACTTGTGATAAAGACTTTGTCTGTGCAGTTTTAATTCAATATTACAGACTGTTTTCATCAAACAAATTTCACCCAGATCCTGCTTTTCACATTTCACAGTTGTCTCTCTTTCTGTGATTTCAAAGCTGAATTTTTAGCATCAGTACTCCAGTCATTTCCTTCAGAAATCATTCTAATATTCAGGTTTACTGCTCAAAAAAACATTTATTATGTTGAAAACAGCTGAGTAGAATTTTTTCAGGTTTCTTTGATGAATAGAAAGCTCAGAAGAACAGCATTTATCTGAAATCTTTTGTAACATTATAAATGAATTTATCATCATTTTGATTAATTTAAAGCATCCTGCTAAATTAAAGTATTAACAACTCAAATGCACATTTTTTGGTTTGAAATAATTAAAATTATTGCTTTAACAAAAATTCAAGCCTCATTTTTGTCCTTTTAAACCTAATATATTGGCTCATAGGCTTCCACTCTACTGTGTCCACTATACTGTGGACATGGTAATGCATAAATGATAATGCAAATAACCCTTTAAAATGAAGTTGTGTATAATTGTTAGTTTTTCAGGACTCACTGTCTTTTTCTAACCAAACACTGTAGAATCAGATACTGAAAGTATCCTCACATGCTTGTTCCCAAACTTTTCCTTGAATCCAGCTTTTGCCTTTAGTGCTGTGATCAGCACCTTGTTCGTGGAGAGTGGTGAAGCACCACAAAGTGGACGAGAGAAACCGAAGGGAGCAGAGGACAGATTAATCAGGCAACATCAAAGAGAGCAGCAGGGCGAAGGGAGGGAATGGGGCAAAAGATGAATGGAGACCAGCCGCCTGTTTGTTTTTTTTTTTTTTTTTTTTTGCTTCCATGCCATCCCTCAGTGCTTCAGTTGGCAGTGGGACGACAAACCCATTGTGCAGGGGCCACTGAGAACGCCTGGAATACACAGTCGGCTTCTGTTTTTATTCTGCATGCCAAAAAAGGAGGAGAATGCAAGATAGGGAGACTCTTGCTCTTAAAGTCCATCTTTTCTTTTGATCTGTGTTCTTTTTTCAGTATATTAAAAACATTATTCACCAGGATAGCCCTTAAATGATGCTCACACTGTGATGGCTTTTAGATGTCGGCTTGTTTCTGTCTTCTGCCCATCATCCACGCTTTCTCATGTGCCACTGTATTTCAAAGGAGGTCTTTCTCTTTCAGTCGCTGCACACATACATACTGTAGGCCTTGTGTGAAGCACTTTGAAAGTGGCCTGCTGCTCCGCGTGCCCTCTCTGTCAGTTGGCTCAAAGATAACTCCAATTTGGGTCTCTCATCCTGACTGCAGACTCAGCACACGTACGTTACACAGTGTTCCTGTCTTGTCCTTTAGTTGGACTCGCTAATCTCTGCACACTTTGTCACAAAGCCTGTCATGAGTCCACTTCAAAGAAACGCTACCAACCTGATAGATCTGATGAGTTGAAGAGCACCTCTGTCTGTGCATTCGCTCCTTTATGTTTCACTTTGTCCTGATTGTCACGTCCTGCCTTATTTGAGGGAAGAACAGTCATTCAATTGTCATATGCCATTATTTCATGAATCAGGCCACTAAGCCTCACTTGGATCATCTCACACGTAACACACTAAAACCTGTATTAATGTCATTGCATTAAATAACAAACTAAAGTGGTGTTTATTTTAATGATGGCTCAAACATTTACATTTATGCATCAGGAGCCATTTTTATCCAAAGTGACTTACAAAAAGTAATTGGACACCATTGTCAAATATTAATGTAACATGATCGTTGTTAATGTGATGACCATTTTTACAACTTAGAAAGAGGTTTGAAATATAAAGTTAGCTTCTATGAAACCTCAGATGCCACTTTTCACAAACAAGCATTAAAATAAATTAGAACTACTAAAAATCAAGATATTTCTTATTTTAATTTACCTCCTCAAACAGCTGTTTTTTATTTATTTATTTATTTATTAATCATTTCTAGACTTGGGAAAGTCATGTCAATTAATAAAATCTTTATAATATCTTTTATAATGAATATACATTTTTCTAGTTACATAATATTTTATCAAGTAGAACTCGTTGAGTAAAAAAATATTTTATTAAATCCTTAACCAGTAAATCATGTAAAACTGGAAAAGTCATGTAGTGTTCGAGTATTGTTCAGACAAAAACTGTTGTCTGTTGATTGTTTACATTTATAATTGGAAAAATAAATGTATAATTTAACTTATTAAGCGCATAGTGCTGAAACCCTATTGTAATTGTTAGTATGGTCACAGATCAGCGATCTCCATGTAAAACTGATCGGGCAGACCAAACCGTAAGTCATAGAGACTTGAAACTTGGAGGGATTGTGGTACTCACACCACCTATAACGTGACCAAGGCTCACCCCAATTGGCCTGATGGGGGCACTACAGTGATCAAAAGTATGAAATCGCTTATGTCGTTGGAATCCTTTGATCACGCCGGACAAAACACACACCTCAGATTTGAAACCAGTGCAGAAAGATTCTCTGGGGCATGAATAGCAATAATTATCAAAAAAAGTTGAACTTTCGACTCACCGTCGCAAAGTGGCCCCAAAACATTCGAAAGGCATTTTTAGTTAAATGCCTATAACTCCTAAACAGGATGAGATATCTTTGGCAAACTCAGAACACTTATGTAAAAGCTCAATCTGAGGTCACAGGAAAAAAACGTGGAGCTTGGCCACTTGGTGGCCCTATAATAGGGAAAAAAGCATACAAGTGGCTATACCTGTGCAACCATTAGTCCTATTAACATGAAAATCGGTGTGCATGGCCTTGGTCCAAGGTGCCACAAGAGTCTACAAAGACATCTGCGTATCTCAAAAAACATGGCCGCCATTGACTAATGAATTTTGAGCACCTGTTAGACAAGGTTAACGGAGGCCAATTGGAACGAAACTCTGTGGGCCTGTTCAGCTCATGGCCTCAAATGTCTGAGAGAAATATGAAAAAAAAAAGCCCACTGGGGAGTGATACCGCATCTTTTCAGGGGCATAAATGATTGTTCATCGCAATTTTTTGCACATACTCATACAATATATTTATATCATACGATAGAACTCCTCATTCTGGGCAACTGTGCCTCTAGAACCACTGCTGTCAATCAAATCGTTTGTTAAATGATTGAGATGATGTCAAAACCTACTTTTGCAAACTAGTCCTAGTTTTTTTTGCTTAATCTGGAAAAAAAAAAAACAAAAAAAACACTGCAGTACAATTCTTGGGACTCTCTAGGTCAATAATCATCAAATTTTTTTTTTGAAATTTACCTTCTGGGGTCGTTTAGAAAAGTAGCCTGTCCAAATATACCCCAAATCCTATAAAGCCTAAAGGAAAACTCAAAACTTCATAAAACCTGGTGAGCACATGAGACGGGTGATTCTAAACAACTTTTAAGGAGATCGGACCACAGCTGACGCTATAACAGTCATAAACCTTAAAAAACAATATTTTTATAAATTATCTGGATTTGCCAATAAGGGTTTTTTTTTTTTTTTTAAATCAATGATTTATGTGGTTACAAGCTTGCTAAATAATGTATTTTTTCATCTGTGATAAAATGCCTTAAAGCGTTTTATTATTTTTATTTGCATTTATTATGCAGCCAAATGGATGTCAAGTATTCGCTTTCATCCAAATATAAACTTGTCAAGCACTTCCCATGAAACAACAAAAGTAGTTAGACTTCCATATACATGATTTTTTTATTTTTGTCTATCAACTATTGTAACAATACAAATTGGATTTTTTTTTTAAGCAAACTTCAGTTTGCTTTTTCAAATGTTGCTGAAAAAGTTTTCAAAAAAGATTTGGAAAGCAACTTCTGTGACAGTCTAACAAATTAGGAAGCACAACACAAACTTTTCTACGAACCCTCGACCAGTAACGAGTAAACAAACGATGAGCCGTTGTTTTTTAATGTTGTATCTTTTTATGCAATGAGGCTATGCTGAGCTGAGAAAGATGTGATGATCTGAACTGACAATATTTTAATGGAGCACATAAAAGCGTGAAAGTGATCAAGGAGGTCGGCGTGCCTGTGATCGCCACATTCGCAAGCTTTGAACTCTCAGGGAGGAGCACAATGCTCTCATTCAGAGATTGGCTGAATGACAGATGCTCCCTCTCTCGTTCTCTCTCTCGCCCCCCCCTCTCTGTCTCTCCATAACGTTAATGAATTCAAACAACCCGCCCCCTACCCATCCAGCTCTCTTTCTCTTCCCCTCTTTTTCTCTCACCACAGAACATTTCCAGCTTTGGCAAGTTCCTCGTGATTTGCTCTCATCGTCTTAATGAATTCAACTGGGAGTGCATTGGCCCTGATGCCCACCCCCTCAGAGAGAGGTCCAGTGCTCTTGCTTATATCTGCAGGGCTGCTCCATGCCCTTCCATTGTTCCATCTGCTTCTGTCACTAACAGATCCTCCAAGAGGAATTGTGGGAGAAAGCTAAGCTGGCCAGGAGGTGGGAGAAGCCTTAATGCGAAGGGAGCTGCTTCTTAAGGCTGTTAGAAAATACATTTTTCGCTTGGAAGACTCACCTGTGGACAGCTGAAGTGGAATCATGGGTGTGATGTCACTGCTGCTGTTGATGATGATTGGCTGGTGTGGTGGAGCGCCACCCGTGAGAGAGGTGTACAGAATGCCACAGAGTGCACTTAAAGGTAGGTCAGGTATTTGTTGTTTTGGCTACTTCTACATTCTTAGAAAAAAGGTACAGAAGTGTCACTAGGGCGGCACCCTTTCAAAAGCTAATAATATTGTACTTTTATGGTATTGTACCTGAGTGACCGCCCTAGTGACAGCTTTGTACCTTTCTTCTGAGAGTGTAGATGCAGAAGATGCAATCTCACTGTGACGACCAAAAAATTTAATGGTCACACTGTTTTCTTTTCAGTAATCTTGTCAAAAAAACGATACTTTGAACCAAAACATGAAAAGCTATTCCAATGATTGTAGTCATTGATGTCAGAGCTCCAACAGCTTGCTTTGACTTCTGAGAATAAATTATTTTCCACAAACTGTTTTCTAAGAATAAACATTTTGACTGTTACTGAATAAGCATATGTGACCCTGTACCACAAAACCAGTCATAATGGTGAATTTTTGGAAATTTATACTTAATTATATTCAATTATATAGAATAAAGATTCTATAAAGCTGAATAAATAAGCTTTTTTTGATGCATGGTTTGTTAGGATAGGACAATATTTGGCAGAGATACAACTATTTGAAAATCTGGAATCTGATGGTACAAAAAAAAAAAAAAAAAAAACAATGAGAAAAAACTGAGAAAATCATCTTTAAAGTTGTCCAAATGAAGTTCTTAGCAATGCATATTACTAATAAAAAATTATAATCAAAAATTACATAAAATGTACAAAATATCTTCATGGAACATGAACTTTACTATGATTTTTGGCATAAAAGAAAAATCTGTAATTTTGACCCATACAGTGTATTTTTGTCCATTTCTACTAATATTTTGTCTATGTGCTACTTAAAACTGGTTTTGTGGTCCAGGGTCACATATATCATATTTAAATACATTTAAATATATGCATTTTACAGATTCTTCCATCTAAACAGTCATGCTTCTTCACTGTGTATTTTCTGACCAACTTAAAACCTTTCTAAAAATTTTTTGGAGTCTATATGGTCTACTTCTCAGATCTGAATCCACAGATTTGTCACATTCTGAGATTGTCGCAAACATATTCACACACTTGATTGAAACTGAACACAGCCAGCTTAATGAAGTCAGTGGTTTCATCCACTGTGTAAATATGGAGTATTTTCAACATAGGCTCTATACGTCTTTCAATAAAGCATTATTTTTTTTTTTTCAGTTCTCGACTGTTGTGTGCCATCACAGTGAGACTGTGTTCAGGAGTTTAGCGTAGTCACCATAGAGGCCAGAGTTCAGGCTGTTAATTAAGATCTCAATCAGCTTTGAAGTCTGTCTCGCTCTCTGGGATATAGAGAAGAGCGGATGACTGAATGTGGATCGGTGTGTTTGAACTTTGTGTTTGGTGTCTACAGTGCTGCTTTGAGCATGACTTTGCTCACTTGTCTTGACAGAAAAACCATTACTGACAAAATACTGTTTGTTTTCTGTGCAATGTTAGTTTTCTCCCTGTCTAACAGGGAATATTCTCAGAACTTTGGCTAATGTTCTGGCAAAGTTCTCTCCGGTAATGTTAATAAAAAGTTTATTCTGCTCTTTAAAAATGTTCTCAAAATATTAGCACAAAAATGTTCTTTATACGTTGTTCATGGAATGTTTATTCTGAAACAATTTTGTGTTAAACTATAATGTTACTATTTGTTTCATATTGTTCAGAGAATGAACATTCTTGCGTTTGCAAACTTCATAAAATGGAATGTTCACTTAAAGGTTTCTCTAATGTTCTCGAATCCAAAAGAAATTTAAAACATTTTTTAAAAACTGGACATTTTGAACATTCAAAAACATTCAGAAACCTTATAGTAACATTAGCAAAACATTCTTACAATTTTTTTTTTTGGGTCTCTGTCTTTGTTTTTGTATTTGTTTGTATTCACATAAACACCAAATCAACACAATTTTCTGCTCCACTGAGGTTAAATGTCTCATATTATTCTTTATACCTACTTTTAATGTTTTCTTTTGATTTGCTTTGTATTGGTTGTTTTGAGGCATGTACTCACTTGTACTTGCATCTCTTTCTGCTTCTTTTTGCAGAGCTGTCTGATAGAGGAACAGTAGTGATGGAGGCCGCTCTGTCCCGCGCTCTGTCTGCCGTAGATGCTGCCGTATCGGACCGCAGCAAGGCTGAGGCAGGCTGCAGAGGGTGTGTGCCCTGTCTGTTTCAGGACTGTGGACAGCGAAAAGGCACTTGTGGTAAGCTTGACTGCACACACTCTTTATTTGACTCTTTGACTTTAAACACGGATGCTGATAGTGGTGGTATTTCTGTAGCATCTCCAGAGGATACACAGTCAGAGCCTAGCTGTGAGGTCATCTCCCATGCCCAGCAGGAAGCTGATGAAGGAGAGAGGAGCTGGTTGCTGAGTCAGGCATGTGGCTTCTATAAACGCCGTTGCACACCTGAACAGGTGAACAAAGATTTGTGCATCAGAGTCATGGGAGAGAGCTGCAGTGCTCGTGTCTTGCAGTGCAGTCTGCTCAACACCATGCAGAACCTGGAGCCAGCCACACAGACCACAGCACAGGGTAAGAGAAAAAAAATAAAAAAAGTTTAGTGCATTATGTAAATGTACTCAGAACTTTAAAATCTTTCTTTACAGGGAACCCCAGGTATTAAGACTTTTATGGCTTAAAATAACAAGTAAAAAAAAAAAACATTGGTTGCAATTTTTAGTCGAAAGGAAGATGCCTGTGAATGAATAAAACTTTCTAAAGACCTGCGTCTTTGTTCTCTCAACTTTAGCCCTGATGCCTTTGAGGCTTTTAGTAGACCACATACTGAGCTTACAAATGGCAGAGACAAGAAATGCTAGATGCCATCCTGGCAGAATGTAAACATGCCGACGCTTGTCAGGACACCACAGCCACTGAAGGAGTTTCTCAGCGCAGATTTCACTCGATATCCAGGGCGTTTCGATTCCTTTTGGGGAAAAATCGATGGTACGGCATTTGGTTTAAGCCTGCGCTTATATCCATCGCCACTTGTAAACACTTTAAGTAGCTGTGGTCATCGTATCAGTATTTTATTTTCTGAGTTGCGGTAAAAATAGCAACAGGTAGCGTCAGTAACTCACCTGGTGCAACTATTTTATGACATCAAAATAATTGCGCCCCCCCATAGTCCAATATATATATATATGGGTTTTTTAAATAACTTAAATATTTTGTGGGTTTTCCACTACAGCCAGAGACAAGTCTTAATACCCAGGATTCCCTTTAAAAATGAATTAACAGTTTTACATAATCTACATGATTTAAATTTTTAAAAATTACATTGAAAACAAACCTTGGCTAAGATTGTCAATGGACTTCAGGAGAACCGATATATAAATTATAAGTCTCTTTTAATGTAATTTCAGCTGTATCTAATTATTCATGTTGCTTTGTTTATATAGCTGTGTGTGGCCAGCGTTTCGCTGTCTCGCAGAACATGACACAGCCTCGCTCTCGTATCATGGGGGGATCTCCTGCCCTCTGGGCAGCTGGCCATGGCTGGTGAACCTTCGGCTGGACGGGGCTCTGATGTGTGGGGGTGTTCTGGTTGACAGTTCTTGGGTTCTCACTGCCGCCCACTGCTTTGCTGGGTAAGAGAGCAAATACATATCTACATAATTTAACTTAAAGGAATAGTTCACACAAAAAAATTTAATTCTGTCATTAATTGCTCACCCTTGTGTCATTCCAAACCTGTAAGACCTTTATTCATCTTCGGAACACAAATTAAGATATTGTTTATGAAATCCAAGAGCTTTCTGACCCTTCATTGACAGCAATGCAACTGACATGTTCAAGGCCCAGAAAGGTAGTAAGGACATTGTTAAAATAGTCCATATGACATCAGTGGTTCAACCGTAATGTTATGAAGCTACGAGAATACTTTTTGTACGCAAAGACAACAGAAATAACTACTTTATCCAACAATTTATTCTCTTCTGTGTCAGTTTCCGTTGCCATTCATGTGAGTACAACGACAAATGCATGTGGTGATGCTGATCCAAGAGAAGGCATTCTGACGTAGAACCTGGATGGGCTGCGCCTTGTTTACAAGCAGTAGAAGACACACGCTGTACGTAAAACAGTCTTTGTAAACATGTCTGAAGACTGTGACAGAAAGGATGACTTGCAAATTTTTTTATCCAGACTTACTTATTTGAACCAGAATATACAGATGATGAACTAAGAGAGATGAACATTCTACATCAGAAAAAGTTCTTTTTGTTTTTTTTTTTTTTTTTTTTTTGTGCACAAATAGTATTCTTGTTGCTTCATAACATTACGGTTGAACCACTGATGTCACATGGACTATTTTAACAATGTCCTTACTACCTTTCTGGGCCTTGAACGTGTCAGTTGCATTGCTGTCTATGCAGGGTCAGAAAGTTCTCAGGTTTCTTCAAAAATATCTTAATTTGTGTTCGAAGAAGAACAAAGGTCTTACAGGTTTGGAACGACATGAGGGTGAGTAGAATTTTCACTGTTGGGTGAGCAATCCCTTTTAAGTGTGCCATAACATTAAAAAGCACAACATTGTTTTTTTTATCATGCTGTTTTCACCACTTTATGAAAAGGATTATAAGGATTGTAAATTGTCTGCTGAATGTATACAAATTATCTCCCCCAATTAGGAGCCGCAGTGAGAGTTACTGGACAGCTGTAGTGGGAGAGTTTGACCTCACAAAAACTGACCCTGATGAGCAGCTCATGAAAGTCAATCGCATCATCACTCATCCGAAGGTAGAAAGGTTCTATTAATTTTATATTATACATATATATATAAATATATATCAGTTGTCCTCAATGTGAAAAATCTCAAAATCATACAGTCAATAAAAAACATTTTTGTATGATCCCTCTTATTTTGGTAAAATTATTAACATTTTGCAGATTCTGCAAGGTGCATGTAAACTTTTGACCTCAACTGTATCATTTTATTTATTTATTTTTGAAGTAAAAACAATGTGTAGTGTTTTATTATTTTTAAATATTTCCCATCTGTGTCCAATCCTTTTCTCTTGGTGCAGTTTAACCCAAAGACGTTCAATAACGACATTGCTCTGGTGGAGCTGAGTTCTCCAGTAATTCTGTCTGAACGGGTCACACCTGTCTGCTTACCCTCTGACCTCGATCCACCGGCTGGTACACCCTGTTTGGTGGCCGGCTGGGGCTCCTTATATGAGGGTATGACAATCTGCATAACTCATATTTTAGAAAAAGTGCTCATAATATCCCACAATATTTGCCTAAAAGCTGTAAAGTGTTTATGTTTGTCTTGATTCTCTTTATGTGTGTAGACGGTCCTTCAGCAGATGTGGTAATGGAGGCAAAAGTGCCCCTGCTGTCCCAGACCACCTGTCGCAGTGCACTAGGGAAGGAGCTGCTCACGAACACAATGTTCTGCGCTGGGTACCTGTCTGGAGGCATCGACTCATGCCAGGTATCTCCACATTATTGTACTAGTTTACTAACTGATGAAGAGACATGGTACCTGCTTTATAAACACTGCATCTGCTTTGCAATCATCTTACTTGAATCTGTGTCCTTGCATGTGTTTAGGGTGACTCTGGAGGGCCGTTGATCTTCCAGGACAATTTATCAGGACGATTTCAGCTGTTTGGCATCACCTCTTGGGGGGATGGCTGTGGGGAGAAGGGAAAGCCTGGCGTTTACACGCGGGTCACAGCTTTCTCTGATTGGGTCATGACAGAGATACAAAGTGAGTTGCTCAACATGTTGCACACACTACTGAAACAAAGAATATCTCCACTCACCCACACTTTTTGCTTAATGAAATGCTGCAAAATCTTTTTGCATTCCATTCTCCAAATTCCAGAGTCCTTTGGGAGTCGGGAGCCCACATGCCCTGAGCTGCTTAAGACAACTGAGCTGTCTGAAGAACAGCAGATGTCAGAGTTCACCACGCTCTGCCACTTCTACACACTATCCTGCCCTCCCACCCTCGACCCCTCTGCCTGTCAGCGTCTCGCTCAGGACAAATGCCAAAGCCGCTTTAAAAAGTGCCGTAAGTTATCCAGACAGTTTAAATTTTAAAAATCCAATTACATATTTAAACAGAATTCACTTAGAGTTGAAGGGATAGTTCATCCAAAAATTAAATTCTGTCATTAATTACTCACCCTCATGCCGTTCCAAACCTGTAAGACCTTTGTTCATCTTCAGAACACAAATTAAGATATCTTTGATGAAATCTGAGAGAAGAATGTTGAATAAATGTCATTATTTTTGTTTTCTTTGCACACAAAAAATAATCTCATAGTTTCATAACGTTATGGTTGAACCACTGATGTCACATGGACTGTTTTAATAATGTCCTTACTACCTTTCTGAGCCTTAAATGTGTCAGTTGCATTGCTGTCAATGCAGGGTCTGAAAGCTCTCGGATTTCATCAAAAATATCTTAATTTGTGTTCTGAAGATGAACGGAAGTCTTACAGGTTTGGAACAACATGAGGGTGAGCAATTAATGATAGAAATTAATTTCTGTGTGAACTTCAGGTTAATTTTTTTTAAATATGATTAAAAAGAAATATTATTAATATAGAAAACTGTCTATTTCTAGGCAGTATTTTCTATTGACTTTCTCACTGTCCGCTGTCTTTCTCTCTACAGAGTTGCATTCCTTCCTGCAGACTCTGCTGGACTTACTTCAGAGGGCCGATGACTATATCAGAGATAAAGTTGATCTGACCTTCTTCACTCAGACTCTTCCTCAGCTGGTGGAGAATGTGTACAGCTCTGCTCAGATACCACGAAAGCGTAGAAGTTCATCTGAAACAGGTAGAGCCATTAAACCTTTCTGCACTATACTTGTACAGCCAGTCAGGGCTCAGGAGAGGATATACAGTGCTTTACAGAATGTAATATCTTTTAGGATCTTTATATATCATTCTCCATATTGTCATTCTTCTAACCAACAAATTATTCTCAAAGAGCAGGTAGGCCAGCCAGCACTATTCCAGCAAGTGGGCCCCCTGGTGGACGACTGGGAGAGCTACCTTACAGGCATTGCTGAAGATCTGGATCAACACAAAGAACTAAAAACTCACAGGAACTGTCTCAGGAGCAACAACTCTTCATACCGGTAAACTTGTTTAATTTTTTAAGTTTTAAAGTCTTTAGATGTGATGGAGCAACACTGGATGGAGCTCACTAATAATAATAATAATAAATGAAGACTGATACTGATTTGATGAAATTTTCAGGATGAAGATGGTGAAAGAGCTCCTCTTCAGCAGCTCGACGGATCGCTGCGCACCTCTATTGCTGCCCTTCGTTCCAAACTAGAATCATTGCGCATTCCTGTCATACCAGAATTGGACCACCAACTGTTTCAGAGGGATTTCACCATTCCCACCACTGGAAAACAGGATAATAGTGCCAAATCTAGAGAGTCTGTATTGTCAGCTGACATTTGGACTGGTCTGCTATATGAAGCCCTCAGAGGAAGCGGCACAGGAAGTGTCACAGGACATCCAGTGATGACAGCATCCCCTCGGGATGATATGGATACAGCATCTAGATCTGTGGAAACTTCGACCCAACCACTCTTTAAAAGTAAGAGTTAATAATGGGAAATTGAGTAGCAGAGTACTGAGGAAGAATAATAGGAAACCATAGTTTTTGAAAGTTCTTAAAGGATTTTTCAGCAATAAGTAGAATGTATTTTACCTGCAATAGTCATCCCACCACAATAAAATTATAGAAGTTAATACTTTTATTTAGCAAGGATGCTTTAAATTGGTCAAGCGATGATAAAGACATATATAATGTTACAAAATATTTCTATTTCAGGTAAATGCTGTTCTTCTGAACGTTTTATTTATAAGAGAAACCTGGCAAAATTCTACTTTTCAACATAATATTTTTTTTTTTTTTTGAGCAATAAGAATATTAGAATGATTTCTGAAGGATCATGTAACTGGAGTAATATTGCAAAAAAAAAATCAGCTTCGAAATCAGGAATAAATTACTTTTGAAAATTTATTCAAATAGAAAAGTTTTTTAATTAGTATTTTTTTTAATTAAAGTAGTATTTTTAAAAATAATTTTTAAATAGTAAAAATATTTCAAAATTGTACTGATTTTGCTGTACTTTGGATAAAATAAGAGCAGGCTTGGTGAGCAGAAAACTTTTAAAGAGACTTCTTTAAAAAACATCTTACTGTTCAAAAACTTTTGACTTGTAGTGTATGTTTTAATGTTTAAAAGCAAAGAAATTAGGACAATCAGGAATAATAGTATTGTAAGTTTAATATTGTTATGTAAATAAAAGTATTATAATAATATTAATTCATTAATAATATATATTTTATAATATTTATTTTACAGTGCAGTTGTGTATTATTATTATTGTATTGTATTATTGTTAATAATAAAGTATTATTAATAATAATTATTTATTGATTAGTTACATTTAAAAAAAAATTAAAATATAAATAATGTTAATAAAATATTTTTTTTTTATTTTGAACAAATAACAAAATAACAACTATTACAATTATAATTAGTAGTAGTTGTTGTAATAATTGCAGAATTATGTTAAACCATCAATGTCCAGACTAATAGACTAATAATTGTTTCAGAGCTCCTGTGGAGGAGAAAGAGAGATCTACACAAGCGTCAGATACAAGGAGTCAATGACAAAGGTACAAATTCTTGTTTCATTAACATTTAGCATTGCTGTCCATTGGAAATTATGTTATGGAGCCTGTACACTTCAGCTACATCATTTTTATGATTTGAAAAGGAATATGAGTTTAATATTACATTTATTTTATGGAATATGAGTTTTTATTATTTAATTTATACTGTAAGGCTTTTTTCTTTGTTTTTGTAGTTTGCTCAGGAGTAACTGAATCAGCTCAGCTGGTCAGCACTACCAAAGAGATGTACAGCTGGATCCTGTCTGTTCCATCCAACAACATGAACATGATCTTCCAGGAGGTGAGTGTGTGTGTGTCGTAGAAGTTACTAGACTTCATTTGCAATGAAATCCTGTGATTGCAAAGCTGAATTTTCAGTATCATTACTCCAGTCTTCAGTGTCACATGATCCTTCAGAAATCATTCTAATATGCTGATCTGGAGCTCAAGAAATATTCTTATTAACAATATTGAAAATAGTTGTGCTGCTTAATATTTAGGTATTTCAGGATTCTTTGATGAAAAGAAAGTTTAAAAAGAATAAAAAAAAAAAATTAACATTATAAATGCCTTCTACATACCTTCACTTTTGATCAATTTAAAGGCATAGTTCACCCAAAAAAAAAAAAAAAAAAACTCATGATTTACTCACACTCAAGCCATCCTAGATGTATATGACTTTCTTCTTTCAGAGGAATACAATTCAAGTTACATTAAAAATGTCCAGTCTAGGTGTTGAGATTTTAAAGCCCAAAAAAGTGTGTCCATCCATCATAGTGTACTCCACACAGCACTGGGGGTTAATAAATGCCATCTGAAATGAAGCTATGCATTTGTGTAAGAAAAATAGCCATATTTATAACTTCATAAACCGTAATCTCTAGCTTCTGCTAAGTGTCATATGTGTGTTTATGAGAGAGTGGCATTCTAGCAGATGACATATGACATAGGCACAGCCTATAGAACCATGTGGAGTACTTTTTATGATGGATGGATGCACTTTTTTGGGCTTCAAAATCCATTCACAAAAGCCATTCACTGCCATTAAGCATGGAAAAGCCAGGACATTTTTTAATATTACTCTGGTTGTATTCATCTGAAAGAAGAAAGTCATGAACACCTAGGATTGCTTGAGGGTGGGTAAATTTAATTTTTGGTGAACTATCCCTTTAATGTATCTTTGTTGAAAAAAAAATCTACTTACCCCAAACGTTTATGTATGTTATGTTTGTGTGGTGTTTTATTTAAATTCTGTATGCATGTGTTTATCATTCCAGGTGCTGGTTGACCTGAATTCTAAGAATGAACGTGGTTTGTATCAGTCTCGGATCAAGGCCACTATTGGTGGGCGACCTTTGACCTTTTACAGCTTGGTGGGTTTGGAGAATGAAGCGTTCTACCGCAGCATGCCACGCATCATTGCCGTCGCCATTGATGCTCTCAAAACGTAAAACACACTCATATATGTTGCTGAAATCATACTTGAGCTAAAATGGCATCTGTGACATTACATCCTAAACTCTCTAAACTGCTGCTATGGAAATGATTGGATGGGACCTCCTTTCTAGAGCAAACACAGAAGCTGACACTTTTCTGGAGGATAAAGGGTCTCATTTGGTCACTGTGCTCTGAGACGGGATTGATGGTAACAGTATATCCACTCTGACTTAACTTATTTCACAGGGACAGAGGTTGATCCTCCTGTCTGAGCTGTAAACTGTACAGATATTATATTTGATGTTTGTTATGTATTTATTTGTATTACTTTATATTTTTTATATGAAAACAAAGAAGAAAATAAAATGTTTAAATAGTTAAAGATTTAACTATATTTAAATAAATTTTGTCTTTATGAGCTTGTCAGGAATTTCTTTCTTTTTTTTTTTTTTTTTTCTTGAAAATGTGTACATTTTATGGGTCTGGTTTCCGGTCTCATCCACATCCTGTTGTTAGCTGTACAAAACAGCTCATTTTGGTTCTTGATATTGCAAATTGCTGTGTTTTACCACATTATTTTAATGTATTGTCTTAATTATGAACACACTGGTTTGTAGTGCAAACAGTTTTACTGTTCACTGCATGTTGTTATTCTTCTCGTTATTTCCTTATAGCAGCTAATGAACCTGGTAATGTAGTAATCTGAAAAAGGGCAGTAATATATGAGCTCCTATATATTTTATTAAATTGAGCAATTTGCTTTTATTTTGACCTCCTGCCCTCTTCCTTTCTTTTTCTTTTCCCCCCTTTTCCTATTTTTCTCCTTTTTGCTTCTTCTTCCCTTTTCCTCCTTTCCTTTTTTCTTTTTTCCCTCTGCCTTTCTCTAAACATTCTAATCTTTCATTCCCATCTTTTGATCCTGTTGTATTTGTAAATCTTTTTTAATTTCTGTTATTTTTATCCTAACTCTTATATAACATTTGTGATTTAATAGATGGGAAAGATAGGTAAGTGCTGTGAGAAAACACCTTATTTAGAAGCTTGTTTACCTCCACTTAAACTGCACTTGCTATGAGCGTGTCAGTTCACGGCAGCTGAACATCTCTGTCAGCAGGAAGCAGAGTTGAAAAACTCAGGGGGGCTTTTTCGTCGGCTACTGTGTTAATTGTACTATTTGGCAACAGGTGTCCTTACATTATTAACAAACGTCAATCTGATTCTTTATTTGGAGCTGATGACAATCCTCAGGGCTTTAGAATGAGCACTAAAGATTCTGTAAGATCCTAAAGGAACACTGAGAAATGGCATTCTGCGTTAGTGCTTGATAGTTATTGACAGTTGCGGCTCATTGTCTGCTCCACCTAGTATGTTCTCTTTAAAAAGCATGCTTAAGTGGTTTATTCAGAGCAATGTAAAGTCACTTTCAGTGCTGATCAACTGTAGTTTCACAGGTTTGCATGTTTATGTAATCCTTGAGTATGTTTCGGGATCAGTTTGTGCCTCCCTGTACTTATGAATGGATAGAAATAATGCATGAGATGGGCTGGTGAATACCAGAAGAACTGTCACAGTAGAGATGCAAACAGCTGTTTTTATATTCTTGGGTAATGATTGACAGGATTAGATTAACTAGTTCCTCTAGTTTAGAATTCCATATTAATCCATCTCTTGCCGATCTCAATCAACAGTAGTACCAGATGGTACAAAGCATTCTATTCTGTTTTATTAGAATGGAATTATATGGAAAGGTTTTGTATCTCTGATCCTCAAACAAACAAGCAGTCTCTAGAATCAGTCATTCCAGAATTCCAATGTGTTAAAAATAAACCTCAACACTCAATGGTGAATGGTTTGTAGAGGTGCAGGGTGGCAACACAAGATATTTCTGAACTCTCTGTCTATGATCAGATATGATGATCTCTTGTTACATTTACTCAGACAGCTTTACACATAAAATTTGTGGTTTATTGAAAGGATGTTGAAAAAAATCCATCAATCATTCGTTCATTGGTTAGTCTCTGTTTTTATGCCTGTCTATGTGATTTTATATTTATCTGTTTGTTTATTTAAACAGTTTCTTTGTACTAGACACCAAGTAAACCAGTTTTACCAGGAGTTTGATTGATAGGCAATCTGATCAATCATAAAGCAGAATCTGCCAATTTGTCCGACAAACCAAACAATAGAGTAGATTTATATTGGTGGACTTGAACTTGATAAATGGTGTGCATTGATGTCTTTCTGCAGCTAAAACAATATACCTTCTGATGTTCATTCATGATGTTTATTTTGAGCTATAACTAGTAAAGAGGAAGAGATGATCAGTTGATGTGCCGCTTGAAAAGAGGTACTACAGCGATCATTTACTGATTGAATTTCTTTACAGAATTACAAAATTTAATAGCTGGAAGTTTGTTTCATGCCCAAAGTAACCTGCTCTGTCTTGTCTGTCAGAGAACACGTGAGAACAGTGTTTTTGAATTAATCAGTTAAGAGAATGATTGAAAGAATCATTCATAAAGACAGTTACTTTATATGTTTAATTAGTTTTTGTAATTAGATGTAGAATGTTAGAATGGTCACGGATGAGCGATTTCCATGTAAAACTGATTGTGCAAACCAAACCGTTAGTCATAGAGACTTAAAACTTGGAGGGATGGTAGTACTCACACCGCCTACAATGTGACTGAGGCTCACCCCAATTGGCCTGACGGGGGCGCTACAGCGATCGAAAGTACGAAATCGCTCATACAGTAACTCCTAAACCGTCAATTGTAGGCTCAAGTGTTTTAACTCAGAACACTTCTGTTTTTCTAAAAAAAAAAAAAAAAAAAATGGCCACCATTGGCCGGTGAAGTTTGAGCACCTAGACAAGGTTAATGGAGGCTGATCAGAATGAAATGGTAGGCCTGTTTGAAATTTGAAAGAAATTGAAAAATGATTGTACATTGCATGGTTTTCCACACATACATGTAATATTCATATTGTTTGAAAGACCTCCTCATTCCAAACAACTTTGCCTCTAGAACTACTGCTGTCAATCAAACTGTTTTGAAATTTACCCTTTGGAAAGCTGTAACAGGGTCCTTTAGAAAAGGGGCCTGTCCAAATATACCGAAAAGCCTATAAAGCCTAAAAAAAAACTCAAAACTTCACGAAACCTACTGAGCACATGTGACAGGTGATTCTAAACAAGCATGCAAAGTTTCAGGGAGATCGGACCACAGCTGGTGTTATAACAGTCATAAATGTTATAAAAACATCATATTTCTATTGTAAATCACCTGGATTTGACAAAAATGCTTTTTTAATAACTGAATTAGATGGTTACAGGCTTGCTAAATAATATTTAATGCCTTTTTCCTTATGTGCTTAAATACCTAAAGTGCTTGAACCCTTGGAAATCGCTGCTCACAGCTATATTTTTTGATTTAATGTATGCTTTTTAAACAAATTAGTTGAGTGAATGACTAAATAACTCACACAAAACCATTTTTATTTCCCTAAAAAAGACAATGACTTCACCTTTTTGTTTTTTGTCAGTTTTTTTTTGGAAAAAATGGACAAACATCCAAGTTTCTCATTTGATGTATCTCCAAGACATCTTAAAACAAAGTTGACTAAGTGCAGCTGTCATAAATTTATGCCCCAGAGATGCCATTAGGTTTAAAATAATCCACCAGAGGATGTGATTAGCACCCGTTGACCCACAGTACAGCCCACAGATCTGCTCACTCACTCAGATATTCCAGAAAAACTTTCTATTCATGCAAAAAATCTTCACTAAACACCTCAAGATCATAAATAGAAGCAAAACCAACTTCCCAATTTGTCAATGAAGAAATTTCTGGTGTTATGACCCTCTTTGTCTCCCCAGATGACAATCGTTGAGACAGAGATGAACACATGGCAGCTGATGACACATGTCCTTCCACAAATCATGCCTGGGATACCATCTGTGCAGCAGCTTGTGGGAAATACTGTAACCTTATCTTTCTGCTTTACATCAGAGAAAGAAGCAGACAGAGAACTAGTTCCTGTGACCTCACTTTGAGGTCTGCAACATGTGTGTGTGCGTGTGCATGTGTGTATAGTGACAGCTGACAATGTGAGGAGCTGTATGGGCACAGACTGTGTGGGCATTCTGAAAATAACAATGAGGATTCAAGTTTGGAACCACACCTATTTTTCCCGTAACCCTTCCCATTTCTAAACAACTGTTTCCCCTCACACACACACTGACCAGGTGCTGGAGAGCTCTTCTTTACTAATGCTGCTCTGAGGATAATAGACATGGCTCCGATCTCTTCCACAAAAACGTCTGGTTATGGACCCTACTGTCGCTCTTATTCTCGGGTAATAAGATGTGTTTTTTTTTTTTTTTTTTTCATTAAATTTTGAGGGTTTGTGATGCACAAAGTCAGATTATGAACTGGTGAAGTTTTTAGTTCAACACATGCAGACTGTCATAATATGCTGTAGAAAGAAAACTGAAAATAAATTCTGGTGGACAAATCCTTTATGGCACCACTGGTCTTTACATTTTCACACTTTGTCTTTATGAAGTGTTAAAGTTAGAGAATGGATTGTTAGCATGCTAAACTGTCAAACAGGGTGTTAAATAGGGTGTTAAATCCTTGTTGATTTACACAAGTATTACATACAGTAAAAGCTTGCCATGTCTATAAACATATATCTGCTTTAATAGGCTAATATAGAGATATTTTTAACTGTAAAGATGTGCAAAGTGTGTACACAGACCAACCAAGACTAAAGGTCAACAAGAAGACTATTCTCAAAATAAGGAAAAACAAACAAATAAAAAACTGACACAAAATGTTGAACCCTAGGATTCAGTACAGGGGCACAATTGGTATTTGGACACATAAGTCACACTTAATGCATATATGAATGTCAATACATTACATAATAGAAGAGAGGGGAAAATACAAACATACAAAACATCTCCAACAGGTGCAGGACCAAAATTAAAAAAAATTAAATTAAAAGAGTAAATAAAATTAAAAAGTAAATAAATTATAATGACTTTTAAACTGGTATTTTAGTGGATTTATCCATTTTGGGATTTTACATTTTTCTCCAAAATATTATGAGCAAAATACATCTTGTGTTTTATAATTTTTACCTTGCAATCTTAATAATTAACAAAGTGAAATATTTGCTTTGTGCTTTATCTTTAAATCCCACATGATTTACTATTTTAGTTTAATAATATTAATATTAGTTTTAGTATTAATATTAATATTAGTATTTTAAGTTAACTAAACTTATAATCAACCACAAACACTATAAATTATAACAATACATTTTTACATATTGTTCACACTTAAAAAACATTACAATGTTGAATTTTAAGTGATAACTAATTGCAGCAATCATTTTTTATTACAAACACTCAAGTTATAGTTTTTGTAGTGATGCTCAACAAAAGATTAGATTGACATGGTATCTGTGTGTTTCAGATGTGATCTGTAATCTAGAAGGATCTCTGCACAGAGATCTAATGGTGGGATACAACAAGAACATACGGCCTATGGAGAACCATGGTGACATCACCGATGTGAAGATCAAGATGACCCTCACCAACCTCATTTCTCTGGTAAAGCTCTTCATGTGTGTATACCCAAGATAAATGTGTGTGTAGTATGTAACTGTGGTTTATCATCTTTTTTTCATGTTCAGAATGAGAAAGAAGAAACCCTCACCACTTGCGTTTGGATTGAGATGGTGAGAGTAATCACATCTGTGTTACATCTATGTGCATGTACAATATGGTAAACAGTGATTTCAGAGGAAAATACCTTTCTTTCTCTTTCTCTCTCTGGCAGAAATGGCATGATTATCGACTCCGCTGGGCAAACAGGACAGGGTTTGAGGTTTACGAGAACATCACACGAATGCGTCTTCCCTCTAAAGCTATATGGCTGCCTGACATCGGCCTGGAGAACAAGTGAGATTGAAGACTGATTTGATTAAGCAGATTATCCAGAATTTAACTAAACACAAAAGGAACTCTACCAAAAATCACTTATCAGCAGCTCGCTGTGTCTTCAACTAGGCTTTTAGTTATGAAAATAACTAGTCTGAAATATCAAATTAGTCCATCAAATGTGATTGTAAATACCTGTTTGCAGTGTGGATGGGCGTTTTGAGGTGGCCCTCTATACTAACGCTCTGATAGATCCTGACGGTAGCGTGGTCTGGTTGCCTCCTGCCATCTACCAAAGCTCCTGTGCCATTAAAGTCAATTACTTCCCCTTCGACTGGCAGAACTGCAGCATGGTGTTTAGGTACGGCTGATCCGTCTGTCTTAACAATGTTGACTGGTGGAAATACATGGAAATAGGAAGATGCTTCATTCTGCTTTCACTCTGATTGCTTTGGCAGGTCTGAGACGTACAATGCCAATGAAATTAAACTGATGCTGTCAGACGAAGACAACGTCACTATGGAGTGGATTGAGATTGATCCAGAAGCTTTTACAGGTACTACATTTCCTGTAGCACATTGTGTTTTGCTGGAAAAAAAGTCTTTATAGTATATAGGGTTTGCACTTAAAGCACGATTTGGTCAGTTACCCGGATGCACGGCCATACTGGTGATCCTCAGATGTAAAAAACAGAATGGATTGCACGGTTAATGTATTACTGAATACGTTATTCTGCAAATTTATGCTGTCTAAACCATTGAAAAACATGTGGAAGCTGCTATCATATAGTGAAGGATTTAGTAAGCAGAAGAGGGCACAATATTTTGACAAACTAAAGTTAATAGGTGGTAAAGATACATATGAGCAGTATTAATTAATATATTAGCCTAATTTTTAACCTACCTGAGCAGAACAAGAACAAGAACAAACACGAATGTTGTCAAGATTCTTGCCCTGGAAATCCTGGTTCAGTTTGGGCAATCACAAACACCTTTTGTTCATCAGACAGTTTTTTGCACTCTTCTTCTTGATTTGTTATAACTTTTGGCAGTCTATAGTCAAATATTTTTCTTGGTCCAAATGATTAGTACCGCCCAAAACATGACAATAATTGACCATTTTCAGCAGCAATAATCAGCTGCTGAAAATTTTTTCGTGTATTCCCATTGAAATGTCTGTATTTCCCCTGCAAAATTTCATCGAACAGCGATAAAGGTGACTGCAGCAACTGTTTATATTTTAGTGTATTTTTGCGACTTTGGAGCCCCCTACATAAATGTAATTCACTGTATCACTGTGGTACATTGAATCGCCTGCATGTTACCGTAAATTCAGCCAAACGTCTTATGCCTCGTGTATACAATAAAATGATTTTGAAATGTATATTTCAAGGTAAAAAACAAACAAACTTACATGTAAACTTAAATGGTTTTTAGTATGTTGCTGTTACTGTTTTTTTTTGGGTGGTTGCTCTCTAGGTGGTTACTATAATTTTTGTTTGTTTGTTTTTCAGTTTTACCATGCAGTAAAAACAAATACAGTTACTTAGAAAAGTAGGCTAATATCACATATTGACATCTTCATTCTGGATATTCTTTCTTAGCTGTTAATGGCTTTTTAACCCATTACAAATACAATTACATTAAAAAAGTACTGTAATATCACATCTCTACTCAGCAAGCCTCACACAACAGAGTTTAATGTGGTGAATTAGAGGTTTGCACAGATTCCTAACTGTGAGGAATAGTTATAGTAATGCTAAACACCACTAATGATCATTTTTACTTAATAACATGTATTTTGTTCTATGCATTGATTGGTCAGAGAATGGGGAATGGATTATTAAGCACCGCCCTGCTAAGAAAATCGTGAACAAGCGATACAGCCCAGATGAGTTGGAGTACCAGGAGATCATCTTTTTCCTCGTCATCCAGAGGAAGCCACTGTTCTACATCATCAACATCATTGTGCCCTGTGTTCTCTTCTCATCCCTTGGGCTGCTCGTCTACTTCCTGCCGGCCAAAGGTCAGACTCTACAGCAAATGCTAACAGATGTCACTGTGGCTGATGTCCAGTATGCTTGCTATTTCAACAAGTTCTTATAAATGTCAATTTTTTTTTTTTTTTTGGAGGAACTAAACATGAAGTGTGACTGTAATGTCATCCAGAGCCACTGACCAGCAGTGACAATAGGAGAAACCTGTGAATAAATGAGACATTATCATTCAGTTATAAAATTAATCAGTATGTTTGTTTTGTTCTTAATAGCTGGAGGACAGAAATGTACTATGACCATTGCAATCCTGCTTGGGCAGACTGTTTTCCTGTTCCTTATTGCTAAGAAAGTGCCAGAAACTTCCCAAGCTGTTCCTCTCATCGGAAAGTGAGTCTGTGCTTTTATTCACTCATCACACTTTTTCAGCAATTACTAACTTAAGAAAACAGTTTACATACAATATTATGTGTTCTAGCATACATTTTCTAGAGAAATCTGTGTTCTTTTGGCAGGTATCTGATGTTTGTGATGTCGGTGACCACAATAACTGTGATGAACTGTGTGGTGGTGTTAAACGTTTCTCTGCGAACTCCAAACACCCATCCCATGAGCAACACCATCAGAAAGGTTCAACTAACAATTATTTATTTAAGCTTTTTGTCCAATCCATAAAGACATAGTGAAACCATTGTTATTATACATTATGCTTTATTCGCTTTACCCTCCATTTTGGTGCTACTTAGGTCTTGCTGAATATCCTTCCTCGTCTGCTGAGGATGACAATGCAGCGCTGGACACCTGAGCAGGAGGAAGGGGATTTTAAAATGTTTGCCCTGGGCAATGGCACTCCACTTCGCCGCAGGAGACGAAGCTCTCTCGGATTAATAGCAAAGGCTGATGAATATATGTTCAGAACAGCACGCTCAGAGCTGATGTTCAGTCGACTGAAGGAGAGGAAGGGGCTGCTGAAGAACACTTTGGAGAAAATACGTGAGTTAAAGGGAAATTTCACCCAAAAATGAAAATTCTGTCATTAATTACTCACCCACATGTCGTTCCAAACCCGTAAGACCTTCGTTCACCTTCGGAACACACAAGATATTTCTGATGAAATTCAAGAGCTTTCTGACTCCTAGACAGCAACGCAACTATCATGTTCACGGCCCAGAAATGTAGTAAGGATATTGTTAAAATAGTCCATCTGACATCAGTGGTTCAACCTTAATTATATGAAGCTATGAAAATACTTTTTGTAGGCAAAAAAAAAAAAAAAAAAAAAAAAATATATATATATATATATATATATATTTAATAATTTAGTTCAAATAGGATGCATTACATTAATTAAAAAAGTAAAAGTAGATGTTTATAAGGTTAGAAAAGATTTACAAGTAAATATTTAAAATAAATGCCCTTTTTTGTATACTAAAAAATATATCACGGTTTCCATAAAAATATTAAGCATCACAGTTTTCAACATTAAGGGAAAAAAACCTTGAGTAATGAAAATACAGATTTGCCATAACATATATTTATTCATATATTCTAAAATATATTTGAAAAAAAAACTTTATGTGAAAAAATATATTTGAAAGAATTTCTTTTTTTAAATTTTAAATTGTACAAATATTTTGACATATTACTGTTTTTTTTTTTACTATATATATTTTTCTTTCATTCAGCATAAAAATAAATATCATAAAAAAATATTTTTAAATAATTTGTGTATCTAATAGTATATAAATCACACATTATTAGTATATATAGATAGATGATATAATACTTTAGATATTTTTAAATAATATTAATAAAATAGATATTAAATTAAACATTAAATACAGCTAAATTACATTTTCATTTACATATTTTTTTTTTCATTTTCAATTATAAAAATATTTCAATTTTCTCATATTGTTTTTTAAAAAATAAATAAAATAAAAATTATCTTTTAAATAATTAGCGTATTCAATAGTCTATATGTTTATTTATTTTTTCAATATTTTTAGATAATGACAAAATATAATATTAAATCAAATGTGATAAAATCAACTATATGACACTTTCAATATTTTTTTTTTCCTGCTGTATGGTTTCTGGCCTTAAATTTGCTCTTTTGTGGTCTGTCTTCAGAAAATGGTCTGGGAGGGAACACAGCACAGGATCTGGAATCCAGTTTGGCATCAGCTTCACCAGAAGTGCAGCAGTGTGTGTCTTCCTGTAAACACATTGCAGAAAGTGCCAAGCATCAAAATGACTTTCAAAGTGTGAGTGACTGTTCCAGAATTCTCCAAACATGAGGCTGAAAGTGCCTCTCATTTACACAAGAACAGTGGATGTTTGTGTTAGGGTTTAACTTTTCCAATACCAGAAAAAACTAGTGTGACGTCTGAATTCCGGTAATCCTTTTCATCTCACTCTGCAGGAGAATGAAGAATGGTTTCTGGTCGCCAGGGTGATTGACAGGATGTGCTTCATCGTCATGGCGCTGCTGTTTATACTAGGCACCATCGGAATCTTCCTGATGGGACATTTTAACCAGGCACCATCTCAGCCCTTTCCTGGAGACCCCAAAAAATACCTGCCTGAAATCTCACCTGAAGACATCACAGGCTGAATGCAAGTTTAAAACCAAATGATAGACTCAGAGAAACTCCAGCAGAAGTCTGGAGGACTTTGTTGAAGATGCTCTGGAGACAAAAAGAACATCAGATTGTTCTAAGCTATGGCAAAGGAGCTCTCAGCACTCTTATTTAGTAGTGCTGCAGGTCTACAAAAGTGATCGAAGATCTCCAGAGAAGAGAGTTGGTTGGATCCGAAGCCATTTGAGACTTAAATTGGCTTTGATGAGATGTTGATAATTATGAAGGTCATATTATTTGTTGTCAATTGCATTATCAGCTTTTATTTTGTGTAGTGATTCAACAGTTGATGCTTTCCTGAAAATAAAAAAAACTGTAACCTTCTGTCACATGTGAATGATGATCTTCTGCATGAAATAATGTGAACTGTTTCAGTTTAGGTAATGTCACTCTCCTACCCCCCACTAACATAAGGAGGATCTTATTTACATGGATGACTGCTACTTTTCTGTCTGACAAAGGCCAGATCCGGGAAGGAGAGAGCAGGGCAGAAGGGGGGTGATCGGTGTAAGAGTAGCATTACAAATACCAACACAGTATTTGAAGCTTGGCTGGAAGCTATTTCTCAGTTAAGGAAACCCTTATCCCGTTACTACTGCACCTGCACAGCAGCTCCTAAAACCTCAGGACCTCAAATGGTAAGATATGTTTTCTCACTGTTGAGAAGTCTATTTAGCAGCTATTTTAGTACTGATTAAAGTCTTAAAGGGTTAGTTATGCATAACAAGTTATGCATAGTTACACAGCAAATTCTGACTTTATTATAGACATTCAAATAAAAATGTGTGCATCTAGAGTGGAATGAAAAGACAAGATTCAAGATTTAGTATTTCAATTATGTAATTTTTTCCCTTTTCTTAAATGTTTTGCTTTTTAATGGTTTCCTAGAAAAGGGTTTCAAAGAAGAAAAAAACAACCTTTTATTTGTTTATTTATTTATAAAAAATATTTTGGTATGTAAAAGTCTCAGTTTTAATATTAATACATTTATTAAATATATAATAATATACTGTTCTGAGAACAGCCACAAGACTTCACATTACAGCCAGACCAGAAGGTGAATAAAACATTTGATATATATATATATATATAATGGGCTATATTTTTTATAGGAAAACAATAAAAAATTTAAACCTTAACAAGTAACACCTTTTAAAGTGACATTAAACAAAAGTTATGAGCTTTGGAATCAAAAACCGTTTTTTAGTCCTTTTTATTTTTTATTTATTTTTTTATTTAAGGTTTTTTCTATACAACAATTTGAAAATCTGAGCGTGCCAAAAAATCAAAATATTAAGAAAATCGCCAAATGAAGTTGTCCAAATGAAGTTCTTAGCAATGCATATAACTAATAAAATATAAAGTTTTGATATATTTACGATAGGAAATTTACAAAATATCTTCATGGAACATGATCTTTACTTAATATTCTAATGATTCTGGCATAAAAGAAATACAGATAATTTTGAACCATACAATGTATTGTTGGCTATTGCTACAAATACACTGGTGCAACTTACGACTGGTTTTGTGGACTGGTCCATTCTAATTATATATATATATACACTACCGTTCAAAAGTTTGGGGTCAGTAAGACTTGTAATAGTCTTTAAAGAAGTCTCTTATGCTCATCAAGGCTGCATTTATTTGATCAAAAATATAGAAAAAAAAAAAATAGTAATATTGCAAAATGTTTTTACAATATAAAATAAAAATTTTTTTTATTTCAAAATAACATACTTTAAAATAAAATTTATTCCTGTGATGAAAAAACTGAATTTTTATCAGCTGTTACTTTTCTTAAGTGTCACATGATTTTTCATTTAATCATTTTAATATGCAGATTTATTATTAGAATGATCAATGTTGGATAATATCAAAAGTTGTGCTGCCAAATATTTTTTCCAACCTGTGATTTTTTAGCAATGCAGGATTCTTTCATGAATAACAAGTTTAAAAAGTACAGTGTTTATTCAAAATATAAATATTTCATAACAATGTAAATTATTTATTATTAACTTTTAATAAACTTTTAATTATTAACTTAATACATCCTTTTAAAATAAAAGTATTAATTTCTTAAAAAAATAGAAAAAAAAAAAAAGAAAGAAACAATAAAAATGTACTGACCCCAAACTTTTGAACGGTAGTGTATATATATATATATATGAAGAGCATAAAAATAATAATATTCATAGAATACAATGTCAGATTTATTAGAAAACTAAATTGGGAAACAAGCTAGAGCAGAAGTGAAATGCAGAAAAGAAGAGAGAGATTATATTATATATAAATAGTTATTTAGACATGTGAGTGAACTCACATTTGGTCAGGCTGCATTCTGACCCCTCCCCTACGTTTTTACATTGAATATCCTGTATTATATGAAAATACATTATATTATAGAAATATAATGGGTTGCAAATGTCATTTCACACTGATTTTTAATGACATTTAACAAATATTTACTTTGGCTTTCTTATGCTATGTTTTAACCTGCTGTGTGTTCTCTCTCTCAATCAGGCCTCCCCATCTGTGACCACTCAGCCTCTTCCCTTTGGTCTGGAAAGGGAGAAACATATTGACATGCTCTTCAGAGCTTTCCACAGTCAGATTAGACCTACTACAGATATGCAGGACCTCACTGTGCTCCGGGATACAGGCAGGACAAGAGGAGAGGATGGAAGACCTGGATGGAAAGAGACAGACAGTGAGAATGAAAGACTGGGAAAACTGTCTGTTCTGAGAACAGTCACAAGACTTCACATTACTGCCAGACCAGAGCTACAAGGTGAATAAAACATCTGTAGAAGATAAATAAATAATAAAATAAATAAAAATAGTATAAAAATAGTAAAATATTTGTATTAAAAATAACAACTTTCAAGGTTCCTTGTGCTGCTCACAGCACACAAATACCGTTTAATAAAAGTCTACATATCTGTCATGCCTCAGGTCCACAGTGTATAACCCGAAGAACATATAACATCTCCACAGAAAGCGGTGATCAGCTCTTTGTGGCTGTGGAAGGTAAAACAGTATATATGCTGTTCTGTAAATTATCGTATTGTGTGTCACTCTTTAAGATTGTACTAAATCATTGTCAAGGCCACCAAAACAGCCACAAGTAAACTTTGAACACAACTGATTTACGTCACACAACCTCTTTTTGTTTCCGTCTCTGTTAGAGAGCTCATGCATGTGTATGCAGTGCTGCGGTCCAGCTCGATCCTGTTCACTACAAGGCTTTGATAAGGATGCAGAGTGTGTTTTCCTGTTTGAGAGGCCCCTGAGAGCAGAGATGTGCTGGCTCGGCTGCTGCCTGATGGAAATAAAGGCCTATACACCAGAGAGAGAGCTTATTGGGACAGTTCACCAAAGGTAAAGAGATCAACAGCAAACCAGATCTCAGTCTCAAGCATCTATTAATGCATGTTACAAGAATCACCCATTTAGACAAAGCCATCTGACTGATATGTAAAACACTTTTTACGTGATATTTAGTGAGCTTGAATGTACAGATGCAAACATCCCAGTGTTATAAGAAAATATCAGCACGCTTGCCTGGATCCAGTGTTATTTTAGTATAATTGAAATACAATTATAAGGTTTTATTTATTTATTAAATTAATTAAATTCATTTTTAAACTAATAAATTTGAATTACTTTTTATTTTATTTTTTTAAGTTTAGTTTTTAGTTTTTTTTTTTTTTATTTATTTTTTTGTTTAGTTTTGCATTTTAATTTTAACTAATGTTTCAGTAATTTTGTTGTGTGTTTTTGGCATTTTTATTCAATTTTGTTTACCTGAAACATATATAGATTTTTTTTTTTTTTTTTTTTTAAATGAGAATTGTTGCTTTAGTAACTAGCTGCAATACTTTTTTTTAAAAATATTTTTTAAACTAGTTTTTTATTATTTATTTTCTGTTTTCATTTTAATTTTAGTTAAAAAATTTAGTACTATTATTGTGTGTTTTTGTCATGTTTATTATTATTATTATTATTATTTTTTAACATGTCTAAATAGATTTTATTACTTTTTTATTTCGGTTTTAGTTTTTGTTATTTTCGTGTATCAGGTTAAACTAAATGAAAAATAAAAATGTTGTTCTGGAAACTAGTAGAAATAAAACACTATCATAGTTTTTTTTATATAATATTATTAATTAGTTTATTGATTTTTTTTTTCCTTTCCTAAATTTTTTACTTACCTTTTTTTTTTTTTAACATGTCTCTATATTTTTATTAGTTTTTTATTTCAGTTTTAGTTTGAAATATTTTACTATATCAAGTTAAACTATATAAAAATGAGAAAGGTTGCCTTGGAAACTAGTCAAAATAAAATATGTTTATTTTATTTTGCTATTTATTTATTTATTTATTTATTTAAGTACCATTTATTTTATTTCAAGGAACAAAAAATGTTTTTATGGTTTTTATTTTAGATAACTGATGTAGAATAGCCCTAGTCTAATCAAATTAGTTGACTGGCTCTAACTGTTGTGTAATAGATGATGTAATCTCCTGTACTGTAAATCTATTATGTAGACAGACATTATCATGATGCCAACTATTCTGTCAGATAAGGTCACCATTGTGTATCTACTTACTGCACCTGACAAAAAACCCTCCAGTAACTTCTCTTGGATTGAATAGGAAGGGATGTGGTGAACTTTCTGAGATGAAACCATCAACATGACCTCCTTCTCAGGACAGCCATGAACAAAGACCATGCCATGTTTGTTTGTTGTCACACACCGAGCCTTTCAGCATCGGGTCATATCAGGCTAACATCATATCAGTCACACACAAATGAACATTCACTAGACTTAGAGAAAACTCTTCTTCCAAAACCAGATCCTCTGCATTAAGAGTGTGTGTAAATGCTGATGTGTTTATCAGGTGGAGCATGTTCACGCCATATTTCGAGGTTTGTGACTCTGAGGGCATCTCAGCTGTCAGGATCCAGGGCTCCTGCTGCAACACACGCTGCCTCTCTGAGCAGGAGCTGCAGGTCAGAAACCCTCCAGCAGGCCATTTGCATTGCCCACCATTTACATGCTGTTCAAATTATAATTTCTTCTAATTATTCTCATTTGGGGGCATCAGGTGGTTTCCAGTATTGGTGAGAGTATTGGGTGCATATGGAAGAGCTGGCCTGGATATAATGAGGAATGTAACATGGATCATGAGCATTTTGGACTGAATGGTAAGATTAATATACATATTCATATCATGTGGTCTACAACAGCAACAATTAGTGACCTAGAAGTCATTAAAAGGGTCTGCGGTCCCCACAATGTAAAAAAAAATTAAAAAAAGTAAATGATGTTTATCTGAAAATGTAACAATGCAAACATGTTTTCTGTAAGGGCTAGGTTTAGGGTTAGGGTTGAGTTAGGGGATAGACAATATTGTTTGGTCAGTATAAAAACTATAGAAGTCTATGGAAAGTCCCCAAAATTCACAAAACACAATTTTTACTGTCTCTTTTGGTTAATTAATTAATTTATTCATTAAAGAACTATATATAAAACAAAATTTCTAAACTATATATAAACATATATATATATATATTTTTTTAGATGAATTATTAAAATATTTTAAACAAATATTTTTTCAGCATATAATTTATATGTATAATTTTAATATGAATTATTAAAATATTTTAAACATCTATTTTTTTTCAGAATAGAAAGTTCAAAAGAAAAACACGTGAAATAATTTTTTGTACCATTATATATTCTCACTGTAGTTTTTGATGAATTGAATGCATTATTGCTGAATAATTGTTTTAATAATACATTCATTCATGCATTTTAATATTCATTCATTTGCTTTAACACTTTTTTTTAATTTTGTTTAGAATTAGTAAATGAATGAATTTTTATTTAATGTATTTCTGTTTTTTTTTGTAATTAAACTGATTAAACGTGACAGTAAAAATGTATAAATATTTTTAAATGGAATATATTTTTTACTATGTGTGTGCGCATATATATATATATATTATATATACTCGTTATTTTAAAACGTGTGTTTTAATATATATATTTTACACACACACAAACAATTTTAGCTAGAATAAAATAAAATAAAATACAATATCATTTTGACTAGTTCCCAAGGCAACCTTTCTCATTTTCATACATAGCAGTCAACATTTGAAGTGGATCAAAACCTTTCATCAAAGTTGTCCTAAAACCAAAACTAAAAAAAAAAACACAACAAAATGAATAAAAATTCATTCATTAAAAAAAAAAAAATAAAAATAAATAAAAGGAAAAATATTAAAACATTAAAAAACATTAAACTGATCAAACATGACAGTAAAAAAATGATAAATATTTCTAAAATTTATACAATTATTACTACTAGATAGACTAGACTAGTTGTAGATCATTTTACAACTCTAGAATTAGTTTTTAATGCTAGTGTGACATACTGTACTGTAACTATTTGAAATTCATATAGCTACAGCTGAAAGAGTGGCTATAAAAAGCATCTCTTTTTCTTTCAGTACCTCAAGAAATGAATTTGAAGACCAAAGTGCTGTTACTAGCTGCTGCCTTCCTGCTGGTAAGTTGTCAACCACATACAGATGCTGCTATTTGATTAATATGCAACTGATTTATCATTTATCTTTTTGTGTTTGCAGAATCATATGTTTTTTGAGATGAGCTAAATGGAAATGCTAAAGCTTCAAGGACATGAAAGACATCAGCTTTATCTGCTAACATCAGCTCTGAAGTGAAGTGTCAACCCAACAATATAGAACTATGTTGACTCATAACAAGATGGAGCACTGCATCATGTTTCTATGACAACTGCAAGGAGCATAGATGGTTGATGCTTTTCTGAGCTAACTGCATCTGAACTGTGTTGTGAACATGAATCTTCATATAAAACCACCCTAGACTTTGGGAACATTTGCACATTAAAATAGAACAAAATGCTAGCAAGTAAAAGGCCTTATAGTATTATCCTAAACAGTCCAACCTCTGGTTGTGGCTCAAGTGTTTTTGCTATAAAATCTTTACTGTTTTTTATAAAGAGAACCTAAGAATAATCTTTATATTGTTAGTAATTTTTCAGCATGGATATTTAATGGACTGAAGCAAGGTTTCTTGATTATCCATAATTTTTTGAAAAATCATGTTCAAATGTGAGTATAAAATATGATACATTAGGGGTTTGAGCAACATTTATTTGTCCATCTCTTAATCATCATTGTATTGCCTTGCATTATGTGTTGCCCACAATAAAACTAAACATTTAAATACTGTCCTACTAAGTTATTCTGAGATACAGAGTAACAATTATATTTATATACATTTTATTTAATTAGACTGCTAGACTGTTTTAATGATCTCACTGATTTGCATTACAACCTATCAAAATTTCATCTTTCTTTTTGGCCATAAAAATATCAACGACAATCAAATGTCATGTTTTTCAGTTTAGGCCTGTGAATAAAATGTTTTTTCCTCTTCTCAAATATGAGCAATCATATTATATGGTTCATAAAAGCCTGATGTGTCAAATATGATACTTAACAAAAATACATGTGCATAAAAAAGGTCTGACTTTTTCATGCAAGTCTTTAAAGGGTTAAACATTCAATGCACATTTTTGTAATACAAACAGATGATTACAAATATGGATGTATTTCTGCATATAATAAAGATTCTTGAAATTTAGTTTGTTGGTTTGTTTATAATTTAACACCATGTCAGATACAACAGCTAGTTTCATGCCAAGAAACAGGTTCAAATATAAATAAAAATATTTTAAATAAACATTTTCTTTTAATCTACAACTAAACCTGGCATCTCTTCAATAAAAAAATAAAATCCTTTAATATGACATTAATCAAACTAGTAAAGAGTCTTATGGAAATCAAAACCATTAAACAAATATTGGACTCTGGCATAAGAAGAATAATGAAGAATCTATACCTGTTAACAAAAACGGAGCTGCGTATGCAGCCCTTGTTATTTTAATATAAGATATCCACCGTATTTTCAATATAAGATATCCATGTTTACAATGCTCAAAAACAAAACTGCTTGTGTTTGTGTTCTAATTAAGATAATACATTAAAATAACATGGTAGCACACTCCAATTTTCAATATCAAGTAGCAAAACGTTTTGTATTGTACCGCTAAAAACAGCTGGACGTGGATGAGACCAGAAGCTAGATTCATTAATATTACAAATGGCCGCGCCCACGCTTATGGTAAAAATAAGGCCCCGTTTCTTAAATAAAATTTACTGGATGAATACTGTTCCTGGTTAGAGTGACAAGAACTACATATTTTCCAAGATTAGAATCATACTGAAATGTAAACAAAACCAGCCATTACGAAAATTAACCATGGTTTTACTACATATAAAACCAATAAACCATGGTTACTATGCTTAAACCATATCTACAAATTAACCATAATTTAACCATTGTATTTGTAGTAAAACTGTGGTGTTTCAAATGGTAGTCAATACACCAAAAAACTATTTTTTACTATAATAAAACCGTAAGGGAATCAGCATTAATAGGGGTGTACATTGTAATTATGATTCTTTAAATTATATTAAACTGAAATACAACCAACGAAACAGAGTCACACCACAGCTGCAAATTAGCAGCAGATGCATAATCAACATTTATTGCTATGATCAACCATAATTAAAAACCTTTCCTTTTTCACTTTTTTTTTTTTAATGTACCTCGAATACAACTGTCCAGCACTGAATTTCAGGCAGTATGAAGTAGGTGTTGACACACAGCCCCCATTAACAGATCAGTGTTTGTTAGATATTTGAATGATTTCTAAAACGGGGCTTGGACTCCTATGAATAAAGTGCTGGAGTCGCATCTCCAGTGTGGTCTCCTCCAGCGGAGTGCCAGGATGTCGAGCGATCTTGAAATTCAGTGATTTGCCAGAGGCGAAGGCCAGGCACAGTGAATCAGGCAGCGTGGTACCCATCCCTGACAGGGCACTGTCCTTTGGGTTTACACTCTCTCAGCTCAGGAGAAATAAAAAGTTTGCCATTATAGAGCTCTCCAAATACGTTTAGAAATATAATTCTTTTTTTGTACAACAGTTCTATTTTAAAACAACTCAACACTGTAGCTAAAATACTGCACTATAGTAAAATATCCCCATCAACCTGCAACCTCATTGGTAAATAATGTGACCTAAATGAATCCTGTCTTCCACTCAGGCCATCTTTATCAGACTGTCATTCAGATGATAATTCGGTTAAATGTGACTGTACTACACAAGGGCATGTTGTTGTTTTTCTTCTTGGAAAACGGTGGCAGTTCCCAGCCATTAGTTCATGTCACAGTGGCTGAACTATGTGGTCCCGCTGTGTCCCTCTGAGAGCTCCAGCTAATGACTGACTGGAAAACATTCGTTCACATGTTGATGATTTGGTTTCTTCTTCTTCTTCTTTTCCGTGAGAGTTTTCAGGTGATGCGGCGTTGGGATGATTATAAAAACAGAAGCTGTAAGTCTTCAATAGTAAAAATGTTTCATGCTGACCCTTTTTATGACGTCCCATTCGTTTTTTTTTTAAAACAGCTCAATTCCTCAAGAAATGTCCGCTTCGGTGAGAAAATGAACTTGATAATCTAGATAGGGAGAAAATATAGTGCTTTTACCTCGTAATGAACAACATGGTAACAAATCTAATATGTGACCCTGGACCACAAAAACAGTCATAAGCAGCACAGGTGTATTTGTAGCAATAGCCAACAATACATTGTATGGGTCAAAAAAGATTTTGGATATTAAGTAAAGATATGATGAAGATATTTTGTAAATTTCTTACCGTAAATATATCAAAACTTAATTTTTGATTAGTAATATGCATTGCTAAGAACTTCATTTGGACAACTTTAAATGTGATTTTCTCAATATTTAATTTTTTTTTTTTCACCCTCAGGTTCGAGATTTTCAAATATTTGTATCTTAACCGTCCTGTCCTAACAAACAAGCCATACATCAGATTTCAGGTGTATTTATTTAAAAATAGGCCCTTATGCTACTTTTGTGGTCCAGGGTCAAATATATATGTCATAATGAGAACAGAGCAGCTCCATTGTGAGTGATTACATGTCAGTCATGAGTTTATACCCGTCAAACACTCTTCAGATGAAAAACTAGCGGCCTCCACTTGCGTTCACTAGACCATGGAAATCCTCCCAAGCTCTGAAAGATCACAGATACACAACAAATATAGCATATATATATTAGTGCTATTAAGCATATCAAAACTGCAAATAAAAACAATAAGAATAAAGGCAAAACTTTTGTATTTTGATGCACAATATTCAGATTAATAAATCATCAAAAAAATAAATAATCAGCAAGACATTTTTTTTAATTGATAAACATTTTAACTCTATATAACTCTATATTCATTATAAATGACAGAAAGTTTTTAACATTTAATATAACATACACACAAACTACCTTTCAAAAGTTTGGAATAATTGGAATACATTTTTCAATGTTTTTGAAAGAAGTCTTATTTATTATGATCATAAACACAGTAAAAACAGTAATATTGTGAAATATTATTACAATTAAAAATAACAGTTTTTTATTGTAATATATATTAAAATGTAATTTATTCATGTGATGCAAAGCTGAATTTTCAGCAGCGATTACTCTTCTTCAATGTTATTTGATCTTTCAGAAATCATTCTAATATACAGTTTAGCTGCTCAAGAAACATTTCTTTTTATCAGTGTTAAAAACCACTGACTTTTTTTTCTAACAAATTTAACTTTTACTATCATTTTTGATTATTTAATGCATCCCTGCAGAATAAAATTTGTAATTTCTTTAAAAAATTGTAGTATATACACTCACAAATATCTAAGTGTGTTGTGCAACTCACTTGATGCTGTCGGTGTGTGTTTTATACTCCATAATGGTATTAGGAGGCAGGTTGAGGACTCTGCGTAAAGTGTCTCTAATTCGAGCAGTGGTGGCCTGGTCACTGGCCGTCTTATTCCAGATAGATATGATGTCCTCCTTCAAACAAAAGCACAAATATTTATTACAATACAGAAAATTATGTGAACAAACAAAATGAACAATTACTATACTGCTTACTGCAAACGATGCTATATCCTGTAAAGTATTTTATAGTGTATGTAGTAGCATTTATTTGCATTTTTTTTTTTTTTTTTGCAAAAATTATTAAAACAATGCTTTCAGACTTTCAGACATTACGGTTGAACAACTGATGTCACTTGGACTATTTTAACGATGTCCTTACTACCCTTCTGAGCCTTGAACATGGTAGTTGCATTGCTGTCTATGCAATGTAAGCTCTTGTTTTTCATCAAAAATATCTTAATTTGTGTTCTGAAGATGAACAAAGGTCTTGGAGCGACAAGAGTTTGAGTAATTAATAACAGGATTTAGATTTCTGGGTGAACTATCCCTTTAAGAATACAAAAAGCTGACTGTATTAGCAGTCAATTCCACTGTGGCACCTGGAAGCGAACAGACACAACGGCCCCACAGATCTCCTCGCCCACCATGAACTGCTCGCCCAGCATGGCCAAGATCAGATTCTCCCAGCAGCGTGATGCCAGGCCTTTACGAAGCCGGATGATCCATTTACCTCCACTCTTATTAGCATCATCCTAAATGCAATACAATACAAAATCTACTATCTGTGTTTAGTTAAAAAAAAAAAAAAAAAAACCTGCATACATGTGATCTGTGATCTGTGATGTGACAAAACTCACCTCCCACATGGGTTTGATTCCTTCTTTAAACAGGTGGAAATCACTGTGACCAGTCAGATCACCCGGTCGGATCATGTGACTATAAAAACGCCAGAACTGCTCCACCTACAAACACAGGGCAGCTGTTGAACTGTCAATCATGCGATCATGTGACCTACAGCCTAACGTCATCCCCCTCTGTGCCTGTGTTGGAATCCTCATTACGTGAGTCTATATAAATATGTCAGAGTGAGTTTGTGCATCACAAGTTACCGAAGCAAAGCTGCCGATCTGTTTAATGTTCTGCTCGTAACTTTGTGTGCTGGCCGGCCGTCCTGGTGTACGACGGGAATACCAGAACGTGTAGTTGTACTGAAGAGGGTGCTCACCGGCCCCTGGGACCACCGCCTAAAGAAGTAGAGCAGCTCATTGTTATATGGAACAATCTTTTATAATTTATGCATGATTTCTTTCTGTCTATCAACTCAGTTTAAAGGATTAGTTCACTTCCAGAATGAAAATTTCCTAATGATTAACTCACCCCCATGTTATCCAAGATGCTCATGTCTTTCTTTCTTGAGTTACTAATAATTCAGTTTTTTAAGGAAAAGATTCCATATAGTGGACTTAAATGGGAGCCAATGGCTAGAAGGTCCAAATTGCAGTTTCAGTGCAACTTCAAAGGTCTCTACATGATCCCAGCCGAAAAATAAGGGTCTTATCTAGTGAAATGATCAATCATTTTCTTGAAACAAACAAACAAACAAACAAAAAAACTAACATTGGAGGGTATGGCGAAAAACTCTCATTTTCATCTAATTTTCTCCTCCAACTTCAAAACGTTGTTTTACTTTTTCTTGTAAAGAGCGTCTGACTTTCTTTGCACGTTCACTTTGTAAACAGTGGGTTAAGCTAACTAAATTACATGAAGTTGAGCGAGTGCAAGATGAGCATTTGTGGTTAAAAAGCATATAAATGAGCATTTTTCTTAGAAGATTAACGACTGTTTTACTAGATAAGACCCTTATTCCTCGGCTGGTATCATGTAGAGCACTTTGAAGTTGCATTGAAAGTGTAATTTAGACCTTCAAACTGCTCCCATTGAAGTTCATTATATGAAGAAATATCCTGGAATGTTTTCCTCAAAAACCTTATTTTTTTTGTGTCTGAAGAAAGAAAGACATAAACATCTTGGACGACACGGTGTGAGTAAATAAACAGGAAATTTTCCTTCTGGAAGTGAATTTCTCCTTTAAGTGATGCATCTATCTATACCTTTCTCTTAGTAGTGTTTGTGTCCTTCTCCTCTTCATCATTCTTTTCCTTCTCCCCATCTTTCGGTATGCTGTTGTCCTGGTCGTGATCTCCACTGTCATCATCTTTCAGGCTTAAAAGGAGACAAGATGTTATTTTTATTTATATAATAATTGCAGCTGCAATTATACAAAAATCTCCACCATGTGTGTGATCATTCATATAAAAAATAAGTCCAGGGATGCATACATTTGACCAAAAATAGAGTAATGTTGTCAAATGTTTTTAAATTTTTAAAAATAAATTTTCTACTTGAATATATTTTAAACTGTAATTTATTCCTGTGATGGCAATGCTGAATTTTTAGCAGTCATTGTTTCAGTTTTCAGTGTCACATGATCCTTCAGAAATCATTCTAATATGCAGACCTATTGCTAAAACAGTTCTTATTTTTATGTTAAAAACCGTTTTTGCTCCTAAACTGAAGACTGGAATAATGGCAGCTAAAAATTTAGAAATGCCATCACAAAATAAAATATATTCAAATAGAAAACCATTATTTCAAATTGTTATAATATTTCAGTATTACCATTTCTACTGTATTTTGCTCAAATAAATGTGCAGCTTTGGTGAACACAGGAGATGTCTTTCAAAAACACTGAAAAATCATTGACATGGTGTGTTTGTATTTACCAACCAATTACCACAATACACATAAAGTAATGGAAACAGTGCTTTAGGAAACAGTACATTTATCTGTCATTTTATATATTAGCTTTACATATATAAATATGTTAAAAATTTTAATGCAAGTAGATTTACAACGCACCCTTTTTATTTCAGTACCATGTTATTAACTTTCTGATACCACCATCATAGTACCGCCATGGTACTTTTTGTAATTACATTTCTGAGGATTGTTATGAGGGAGTTTATTACAGAGAGGACAGAGGCCCTGTCTGAGTTCGCAGTTACAAACCGCATTACCTTATTTGACCCTGCGCTTCTAATGGTCAGCGGTTGCGCATGAGAAGTTTGCAAACATAATAAAGTACACTGCTTACGCAACCGATGATTATATAGAGTAGTTTCGTTTTAATGTGCATTGTACAGTATAGCGTGTTTGGCTTGTGCACAACCCCTCGCGTGTTTAGAGTCAGCCTACACCGCCACATGTCATTCCAGCAGGCTGCAGAGAAGAGTTTGAGCCCGGGTCGCAGAGCACCTGCCCCCGCTGCTCACACACACGCGTAACCCGGTGATCCGTCCTCGGCCTGGAGGCCCTGTGCATGCAGATCAGGGTCTAGAAGTGGCTATTTGCATGCTGCATTCACTGCATGCATTAAAACACAATCCATCACAAACCCGTAGGAGTCCAATCATGCAACTAAACATGGTGACCTCCCAGCCCATGCCAAAGCTTCTAGACACACCTCTTTTCCACCCCTCTCTCTCTTTTCTGTCTCTCTCTCTTTCCGTCTCTCCGAGTTAAAGAGACGCTTGAAACGCATGCATTTGCATTCACGCACGACTAATCCCTGATAACGTGCAGCGTCGCTTTGATTACTCACGCGTCAAATTTGTTGTTCATTATTTTCTAGGTGAGTGTCTGTATCCGCTCTCGCGCCGACGGCAGCCCCGTCAATTCCGCAGCAACGGCGGCGCGCACTAGTGGTGGCAGCGGGCGCGCGCATCACACCGTTGTGGGTGACGCGCACGCTATACACTTGGTGAATTTGTTTTTTGTAGTATACAAAAGTGGGAGAAAACGTGAACTTGTCCTAGTCTAATAAACATGTTGGTGAATAGCTCTATCTATCTATCTATCTATCTATCTAATCGATTAATAACGATTAAGCACATCCAAAATAAGCTTTGTGTCTGACTCTGTAGTGTGCATATTTATATGTATACATATACACATTTATATTTAGGAAATATATGTAACATTTATATATAATATGAACCATGAAAATATGAATGTATATATTATGTAAATATTTCTTAAATATGTTTACATACATTATGTAAACAAACTTTTATTTTAGATGTGATTAATTTATTTGTAGTGCTGTCAAATCAATTAATCATGATTAATTGCATCTAAAACAAAAGTTTATATGAAATATTTACATAATATATAAATTCATATTTATATATGATTCATATTATATATGTATATTAGTGTGGTCAGATTGATTAATCACGATTAATTGCATCTAAAATACGTTTTTTTACATAATATATGTAAACATACACTACCGTTCAAAAGTTTGGGGTCAGTACATTTTTATTGTTTCTTTTTTTTTCTTTTTTTTTTTTAAGAAATTAATACTTTTATTCACCAAAGACGTATTAAGTTAATAATTAAAAGTTTATTAAAAGTTAATAATAAATAATTTACATTGTTATAAAATATTTATATTTTGAATAAACACTGTACTTTTTAAACTTATTCATGAAAGAATCTAAAAAAAAAAAAAAAAAAAAAAATAAAATCACAGGTTCCAAAAAATATTTGGCAGCACAACTGTTGATATTATCCAACATTGATTGATTCTAATAATAAATCCGCATATTAGAATGATTTCTGAAGGATCATGTGACACTTAAGACTGGAGTAACAGCTTATAAAAATTCAGCTTTTCATCACAGGAATAAATTCTATTTTAAAGTATGTTAAAATAAAAAACATTATTTTATATTGTAAAAACATTTTGCAATATTACTGTTTTTTTTTCTATATTTTTAAACAAATAAATGCAGCCTTGATGAGCATAAGAGACTTCTTTAAAGACTATTACAAGTCTTACTGACCCCAAACTTTTGAACGGTAGTGTACATATATAATATGAATCATATATAAATATGAAAAATATGTAAATTATTTATTATTAACTTTTAATAAACTTTTAATTATTAACTTAATACATCCTTGGTGAATAAAAGTATTAATTTCTTAAAAAAAAAAAAAAAAAAAAAAAAAAAAAAATGTACTGACCCCAAACTTTTGAACGGTAGTGTATATAAGTGCAGTCAAAACTGTCAAATCAATTAATCGACTGTGATTAATTGCACCTAAAATAATAGTTTGTTTACATAATATATGTAAACACATATTTAGGAATATTTACATAATATATAAATTTATATATGATTCATATACATATATGATTCATAGAAAAAAGCTGCATATACATGAGTGTAAAATAATTCTACATGTTTTAAGAATATTTTGCAAAGCATTCAAACAGTAGGATTCAAGTTTTTCAATTCAAAATGATTTAATGAATATTGCTGTTGTAACAGACACACACAAGGAGGAAAGGGTCACAGCAGCGTATTTGCTTCACATAACGAGTCATTGTGTGGCGACACCAGGCACTGGATCCGGGTGGGCAGTGACGCTACAAGTTCGTCACTAGCGCGGCACTAACAGGCATGCGGACCCTCACACACAGGCTATTAGCGCTCACAGAGGGGCCGACAGGGCAGCGACTGCGTGAGGGGCTCCAACTCTGCGGCACACTTCAGAGAGAGCTGGAGCTTCAGTAGAGCCGCTGACCCTCCCACTTTTTCAATCACTCTCTACCCTTCTTTTGACCAGCAATACCCCCATCTTTATACTTCTGCATCCTTGTTTTCTCTCTCTCTGTTTTTTTTTTTTTTTTTGGTGTTCTTTATTTTTTTCTTTCAATGTAAATTTAAATATCATGATACAGTATAAATATTTGTGAATATAAAAGTGTTTATACTGAATAACCACATGGTAATGCCTGTCTTTAACACTCTTGTAAATTAAACACTTATAATAGAAAGGTGCATTTTAGTTGGTTAATTTTGACTTTTTTTGCAACTTTTTTGCAAAAAACTCAAAGATCTTTGTGATCATTCGTAATAACTAAGGTGATTCATAATAAATACTGCAAGTCTGAAATCAGTGCACATTTATGGTACATTATGTAACACTTAAATTAAAAACAAAATATACTATAACTAATATTATAAAACATATTTGTTCAAACTCAAAATTCTGATTAGTTGTCCACATCGGAAGCCACTGTAAAATCACACATCTGTAACAACAGTTTGACTAATGCTGTATAATTAGGATGTATCGGGGTCACATGACCCTGACTTGACATGTTTCTTAGAGGGTGGAAGACTAGTCAACCATTGTGACAAATTCATAATTAGTATATACCATGATTTATCCACTGCTGGTGGGTTTTGGTAGCTGTTTGTGGTATGTATTTGCACCGATGGCTCCCATTAGAGTGGACAAGGCTCCTGTCCTGAGGATGGAAGGGAAGACTTTAATCTCAACATGGGCATCTGATCCACTTCCTCAGACTATCGTCTCATCACAGAGACACAGGAGACCTGTGAGAGGAATAAGAATGAGATATAATCACCTTACAAAACCAGTGGTATAAGCAAATCAGCAAAAATGATTTAGAAGGCTGGGAAAATATATAATTGTACATTAACATGACTCTTACTTAATAATACATTTGATACATATCTTGTGCGAAGTTTCAACTCAAGTAAAGATTACTTGTTTCAAATAGACCACCCAAAAATGGAAATTCATTTATTCACCCTCGTGTCATTTTAAACCTGTATGACTTTCTCTCTTCTGTGAAACATAGTTTCGGTTCCCCTTGACCTCCACTGTATTACAATACAATGGAAGTCAATGGGAACTGAAACTGTTTAGTTACCAATACTCTTACATATCTTCTATGTTTCACAAAAGAAAAAGCCATACAGGGAAAAAAAACATACAGATTTTGGGCAGTCTATTTCATAAAATGAGGTGAAAGATCATTACCTCCTGAACAACATGGCCCAGAAGCTCTTGACTCTGCATTGCTTTCCTGAGAAGGTTGACAACATTAGTACTAGAGCCAAAGATTTCAATGTCAACTAGCAACAATTTCTTAACATCAAAAGGACTTTTAATTTTATAAAAAAAAAAATTGACCAGTTAAAAACATACAATTTTATTAATGTCTATGACTTTAATGTTATATAGAGTGAATACTGACATGTGGAGTGCTTACCGATGTATTCTGCGTGTAAAAGTGAGTGTGAAGTGAGCGCTTAGTTCTGGCTGGTAGGTGGAGGGAATTACGATGTACTCGCCCGGCTGTAGACGGCAAAGCACACTGACCTCCTGGGAGTGGGCATGAGGTACACAGCTAACCACCGGAGACATGGAACTTGGGGTTAACAGGGAGTCACCATCAGGTACCTAGAAACACATACACATGCAGATTTAAATATTGTGAATGCAAATCAAAAAACTGAATGTCAGAAACCTACACCTTCTATAACTAATACTGTTACCAGAACAGTTATGAATAGAACTGGACACATTTGGCACAATAAACAACGTTTCAGCAGTTTAGTCATATTAATGCCTCAAAACTGATTATAAATCAGATAAGCATAATTTCTGACCTTATAAATATGAAAGCCGATGGCATAAAGGGAATTTTCAGGCCTGTTTTGGCGTAGAGTGACCTTTATATTGTTACTTCCAGGGTCATAGGTCACATTAAGGGGTATACGGGGATTGTGTCCATGTGTGGGGAAGTTGCGACTTCCTCCAGAAGTAGAACCAACAGACCAACAGCCATGAGAGATGGTGGTTTCCCACTCACCCTCTGAACAATGCTGAAGAGGAGGAGGGGATTTCATCACACTGGGGAAAAATACAAACATTTTGAACCAGGAAGATAGTTTTATTGCATGATAACACAAATGTGACCCTGGACCACAAAACCAGTCATAAGTAGCACGGGTATATTTGTAGCAATAGCCAAAAATACATTGTATGTGTCAATATTATAGTAAAGAGTATGTAATAATAATATAATATTCAATAATATTCAATATTCAATAATATTCATGATGATATTTTGTAAATTTCCTACCTGAAATACATCAAATAGTTGTATCCTGGCCAAATATTGTCCTGTTTTAACAAACCATACATCAATGGAAAGCTTATTTATTCAGATGATGTATAAATCTCAATTTAAAAAAATGGACCCTTATGGCTGGTTTTGCAGTCAAGAGTCACACATTTAAATGTGCATTTGACCACTAATAAAAAGTCACCTGAGAGAGGTAGAGCAGGAAGAATGAACTCTCAGAAGGAACCGGCCCTCTGCTCCCTGCAGGAAGGTACTGGGAACCAACAGGTAAAAACCAGGATTCAGGTGAGTGTGTACAACCACTTCCCGATCGTACGCATGTGTGTGTGACACAAGTGGTGGCTTGTTCAGTGTCCGCATCAGGTTAAAGTGTTTCTTCTCCACCTATAACATATCAAATGTTATATATTACATAGTGTAGTATTTTTAATCTCTCAAAAATTATTATGTAGTGATTCTCTAACCTTCCACACATGTAGTGCAACAGCCTGGAGGTGTGAGTGCTGGCGAGTGCCGCCCTCTGCTGGTGGTTCACGATGTCCGTACTGCAGCAACGAGAGCAACACTTCCCCTCTCTCGCACACTTTTAACCAGAACTTAGGGTTGATGCTAAAAGTGCTGTTGTTGCGGCAACCGCCCGCAGAGTGACCTTTGACCCAGCGGCCTCCAATCTGGTGGCTGTGAGTAAGATAGCTTCCTACATGAAGGGAAATTACACAATAAATCTCCATATTTATTATTATTAAACTTGTATATTATTCACTAGATTTTTTGAACTATTAATATGTATTTAATTTATAAGAAGGCAAGGGGCTGGTCATGCAAATGCTTTCAAGAACGAATAGACCAATGCCCAAATCAGGAACCACGGGCCAAAGTTAGCCTATGATGACCTTGATTTGGTTCCTCATGCTATATCACAAGAGGAATGAAAAAATGCCATTAAAGCATATCTTATTTTCAAATTTATATTTTTGTTTTAACTCTTTTTTTTGCATTAAAACGTAAAGAACAATGTAAGTGAATTTAAGTATAAATTAATTTTAGATTAAACTTTTATATATATTTTATTTTTAAACAACTGTAAAACTGTATATATTTTCATATAATATAACCAAGGGTGCACATAAGTTTTTTTAGCCTGGTTCTTATAAGAGTACCTGGAGATTTGGTTTTGGAATTTTATTTAAGACTCCTTAAATATAACTCTAAAAACATTAATTAATAATAGTAATAATAATATCATTGGACCACTTATGTGCACCCCTGAATATAATTGGATATAATGCAACTTTTTGACTATAACTGGATCTAATTTACTTTTGGCCTACAATCAAAAAAAAAAAAAAAAAAAAAAATTTTTTGGCCCTAGTATAGACAATACCTGTGTAGATGCTTTGGAGGTGTCCTGCATCACTGACAGGATAGCCTACTGTGACCTCATCAAATTCCTGCTGGAATTCTGTCTCGTCCATCCAGAATTCCCCCTCTGCTGTGCGGCCCAGTAGATCCTGGGCAGAAGAGGGCTCCAGAGAAGCCCAACCTGATCCACTATACAAAGAGACAGACAAAACCCGTCAGACGGGGACTGCATTTCCACTATCACCAACATTTGCATATAATTTTTGCCCACTAGTGACAGTCTAGTCCCTCCATATATTCACCATGGACCAAAATGTGATGATTCTGCAATTTTTTCACTCCATACCTCTCCCTCCAGACCCCGGCCCAGCTTCTCCTGCCCCAGGGGTTTCGTATCCGGATAAGCTCCACTTGTTCACCTGCAGCGGTTGTCACATTTGTCCACTCCATAACACTCATGGCGTGAAACTGGCCAAGCTCTGGGACACCTGCAGAGAGAGGCAGACAACAATACCATTACTAGAGTTAATACAGTACTATTACTAAATACATCCTATCATATTATGTGAAAGATTTCCTGAAAATTGTAGAGTTGCCAGCAACAAATTTAAGGAGTAAATGTGGGACATTATAAAATCTGTAAACTAATAGCTATTGTTGTTGCAGTCTGTAATCACTCCCAAACAGTGATATTGTTAACTAAAACTATTAAAAATACTTTTAATGCAATAAAATTAAGGTTAACTGAAATAAAATAAAAACCAAATAACAAACTAAATTAGAAATGTTCCTAAATAAAATAATAAATAAATTACTAAAAGTTACTCTATCATTAAAATCAAAACTGAAAATATAAACGTAAAATCGAATTCAAAATAATGAATACTATAACAGCATATTATTAATACAAAATTTGGTTAAATTTCAGTTCATGTATTCATGTGATAACTGAGTCAACGTTGGAAAGTTCATCACATATGAAAGAAGTTCAAATCCGCTATGAGCTCCTAAATAGCTCCTGTCTGGAGATCGGAATGGCGAGGAAAAAAAAAATAAGTGTATACTTCCTCTCACCTGTGGAGGCGCTGTGGACACAGCAGCTGATGGCACATCTCTGCTTCAGCTCCAGTGAGAGTTCAGATAGTCTCAAACCATTAGGCGTGTGTTCAGACTTTGAGTCGTTGGGCTGTTGTGGAGACTCTGCCCCTTTTAGACTCCATCGTACCACTATGGTTCCGCTCAAGTCTACAATTGCCTCACATACTTGCCCCGCCCACAAGCGCTCATATGAACCATGTAACCTAACATGAAGAACAATTAACAACTTGTGAATTATTATGCTTTGCTTTTAACTCATACATTACAGTTATATTTTATACCTCACCAAAATGTTCATTCCAGCACTTACTTGGCATAAGCTTTTTCCAAAAGCGCTACCCAGAATGCCCTAGAGCTCTGGCATCGTGAAAAACAGAGTGTGTCATTGATACAGGGCAGTCGGTCATCCACCCGTACCTCTATCCAGTGCCCGTTCTGCCAGAACTGGAACCGGAATTCACCGCGGTAAATACGGTCACCCCACAAAGGCTGTTCTGGTGGAATTACCTGATAACAAACACACATAAAATTACACCTAGAGCACATTGGAGTCTTTGCAGAGAACTGTGAAAGAAACAACAAGAAACACAGTAGTGGTGACAGTAATGTTTTAGAATAAGTATAATGTGTGAAATGTGATCAAAGTTTCATATTATTTTTAAGACCATTATAAGACCAAGCAAAGAAAGGAATAAACTGAAAGGAGCACAACATGTCAGTATGCTCTCAAAATGTAATGTTAAGATGTGGATTATATATAATAACAATATAGTTTATGTTTAATGCAAAATATATGTACAGTTAAAAATCTGTTCGCCAAAGGGTCAAAAAAATGTTCTCACACATGAAATCTTTCAGTTTTAACCTTGTTCAGAAGATGCTGGTTCTTGAGTAACATGGAGCAAGCACAGAGCAACCAGCAGTCTCCCAGAATGCCTTGCTTTGGGTGAGACTCCACAGGGTCATTGGGGAAGAGTTGAGGCTGCTTGCAGATCTCCTGTAATTTACACAGGGAAAAATACTGTAAAGTTGGTTTGTGACAATCTGCATTGTTAAAGCCATTAAAAAGTATGTTTTTTATAGTATGAATGTGTTTAGTATGAATGAAACTTATTATACTGTCACTGTTATGGTGTCAGGAAGTAGTAGGTCATCCAGATCATTTTTGTCTACCGTTTATGAAAAATAATAATTTGGACACAGGCAATTACTCTGCTCACATACTGTTTTTCGCCTGCTATGTAGTACAGAGGTAGGCATATTTGAACACAGCGCCAGTAAATTCTTTTTTAAACGTATGTATTTGCTATATGTAAAAGTTAGTTAATATTTAGGAGTACTCCATCATAGATAGTCTTAAAGCAAACCCACTAAAATCCACACAAACAAAAGCTAGCTAAATGAAACTCAGCTCTTATAGAAGGTCATGTGTGCTTTTTGAAAACACCTTTTCTTCATAATGTTACCTGTGTGACAGAATGACTGAATAATGTTACCTGTGGGCGGAGCCATGTGACATCACCCAACAATTTGGGGAGGGGTGTGGTGTAGTCATTGAAGAGTGAGGAGTCGTCAGCAGGAAAGTCTGGATCCACAAACATCCCATGATGCTCACACTCCGTCTCCATGGTAACCGGACCTGCTTCACTTCTGAAAGAGAAACGCTTGCAGTAACAATCACACCTGTGAGCATGCTGTGCTTTTTAAGACTAAAATCCACCTGAAAGAATCAGTGTTGTATACATTAAGACCATTGTCATAGCTTCATTGTTTTTGCTTGTTCCTACATATACAGTGTGATACTCAATGCAATATATAAAGAAGGCATTAATCTGAAAACTGAATGACCTATACATGTTGCGACAGTCACATTAAAACAGCTTTTAATTGTCATTTCTACTCTTTAGAATCTATTTTAGTGAAAAACATGTTCAGATAAAAACAGTAGTGTCCGCATTAATCATTAAATCATCCAGACGTACCGTCAGCTCCGCTGATTTGTTAACCCGTTGGACATAACGTTACTGCCAGCGGTTTTGAATGACATGGCCAGATCGAGGCGAAGAAAAAGCATCAAAGTAAAGTAAAATCCATCATGCATTCGCATGCCATGACTCTGGGGTCGCTGAAACACAGTCAGTGCATTCAAAGCAATCAAAACACTGCACCAAGGCAATTCATCTCATAACCGGAAGGACGCGCACGCCGCGGACAGCGCTTTCATCCGGGGCGGAAGAGCTTCAGCAGGCGCGCCCCCGAGCGGAGCTCCTTAGAACTGCCAGTATTACAGATAAACAAATCGCACATTACTGGTAAAGGTCTTTGCTTTGATTTAGCCTTTTTTGTATCTTAGCGTACTAGTAAGACTTAATTTTAAAATAAATGCCTAATTAAACAAAACACTTATTATTTATAATAATATGCCTTAGGCCTGCATTTCATGTTACTTAAATTTACTTTTATTTCTCATATATTAATATAACAGGCAACTGGTCTATTACACTTAACTTTCTAACATGTAAAAAAAAGACAATAATCGTCTATGGATGTTTTTTCAACTATAGGCAATTTTTGTGGGCTAAAAAAATAGGCGTACAATATGACAATTGGCTTGAGAAGTGACACACAATTAAAAAAAACTGTTCATAAGTAGATAGTTAGTAGAAAGTAATGCAATAGTAGGCTAGTAATGCAGTTACCTTGATTTTTCTTTGCATGTCTGATAATTCAAGCACTGACATGTTGTCTCTATACTAAACAAATACACTTTATTGCTGCAAAATTGTTCCGTAATGGTAAAAATGACACTACAGCTAATGGACAGTCTTACAGGCTGTATTGTGCAGACACACCCTGTCTGTAAAGTACAGCCTCCTTCATACTGTATATAAAAATCAGAGCGATGTGAATGATGCAAAGGCTCTTCCACTGAGGACCTTCAATCTGAGGTAGGATGAATTTAAATTTAATTCTGCTAAATAACATAGATGTCTTCAATGAGTCTATGTAATACAAAATATTAAATTTAAATCAAACTTAAGTTACTAGGCTAGTCTAATAAGACTTTATATTGCCAGTGGTAGATATCAGTATTAATGTGTTCCTGAAATTTAAAATGAAAGTTAAACTTTATGCGTGTAATTCTTTGGATGATAAAATATTTTTTCCAATCATGTTTTAATGTACACTACCAGTCAAAAGTTTTTTATGGAAGTCTCTTCTGCTCACCAAGCCTGCATTTATTTGATCCAAAGCAAAAACTGTAAAATTTTGAAATATTTTTACAATTTAAAATAACTGCTTTTCTGTTTGAAAATATTTTATAATAGAATTTATTTATGTGATCAAAGCTGCATTTTCAGCATCATTATTCCAGTCTTCAGTGTCACATGATCACTCAGAAATATTTGTAATGTGCTGATTTGCTGTTTAAGAAACGTTTATTATTATTATTATCATCATCATCATCATCATCATCATTATTACATGCTATATTATTATTATTATTTTTTTTTTACATTTTTTAAAGACATTATAATGTTACAAAATATTTCTATTCAGATAAATGCTATTCTTCTGAACTTTCTATTCATCAAAGAAACCTGAAAAAAACTACTCTGCTGTTTTCAACATAATAATAACAATAATAACAACAACAACAACAATAATAATAATAATAATAATAATATGTTTTTTGAGCAGCAAGTCAGAATATTAGAATGATTTCTGAAGGATCATGTGACACTGAAGACTGAAGTAATGATGCTAAAAAATCTGCTTTGAAATCACAGGAATAAATTACATTTTAAAATATATTCAAATAGAAAACAGTTCTTTTAAATAGTAAAAATATTTCAAAATGGTACTGTTTTTGCTGTTCTTTGGATCAAATAAATGCAGGCTTGGAGAGCAGAAGAGACTTTTTTAAAAAACACTAAAAATACTGTTCAAAAACTTTTGACAGGTAGTGTATATATAACTGTAAGCAGACACTCCAAAGTCAATTTCCCCAAAAAGTGTACACTGAGTGGCTCTGTGGCACTTTCGAAGCATTGATCAATTTTTTTATAGAGTTTCCAAATTAGCGCTCAATAGAAATGCCACACCTAGTGTAATATTTTTGGTATAAACATAAGCAATAGCAGGAAAATGTCCACTTGACAAAAATGATAATATTAAAATCTTAAATTTGGTATAAAACTATAACATTTTGCCTTAATTAAACTGACTGCTTATGATCCAATTCTGTTTACAGCTTATATGTTTAATTTGCAATATTGTGTTTTTGATTTAAGATTTTGCCATGGGTGCCATGAGACTTTGCTTCCTGCTCTTCAGCTTCTTTCTGACGAGCGTCTCTTGTTTTAGAAAACTTGACAATATTCAAGACTTGAAAAACATTACGTATGCCAAGTCTGCGCCACGTCATGGACTCCAGTTGCTGTTTTGGTTTGCCCAAAAAGTTGTGACTGTGGATCAGAACAACATTCCCATCCTTGATTCGAATTTCGATCCTAGTAGAGGTGACTTCGGATTTCATCATTATGGAAACAGAGAGGGCATTTTCCCCTCATTGAGCTCCTGGCAGAGTTACTATTCGGTTGGCAATTTAAAATCTCCCAGAGCCAATGCATTGCCAGCATATGTGCGGAAGTATTACAGAAACACCAATGTGCCAGAAAGAAACATGGACAGGCTTATTATCTCTGTAAAACAAAATAAGCCAAACAAGATACTCGGTGTGTTTATTACAGCATATGACCTTCACAAGAACGACTTTAATCCTGCTGACACTTATGAGATTGATCCTGCTCTGCTTTTGCAGATTGGAGAGCCATATAACTGTGCTGTGGACGAGAGCGATATTTCTGGTATTTACACAATATCAAGTAGTACAGAAGACACAGAATATGACAGATGCCTTCAGTTTCTGACAGAGGCAGGATACAGCAGCACTGACTGTAAGCACAGTCATATCAGCCGCAGAAAGAAACGCTCGCCCTATTTGCAGTGTAATGCATATGAAGGAATTAAACTAGAAATAAAAGCAACAACAGAAGGTTTCTCAAAACTCCTTTGGGAGATACCTGCTAAAATGATGGAAAATTCCAAATATGTTTACATTGAAATTTGCCAAAACACTCGTTCCAGTGAAACTAATGAAGTTTATACACAGGTCAGGAATAAGTTGAATATTTATGAATCGTCTGGGGCTTTAGATACCCCTGTCCCCATGACTACTGGTCTCCAACCTCGACTGCACCTGTACCCATCACTTTTTGATTTTCAATTTACTAATCCATACATTTGGTATGGACCAGAGTTTGATGGAGCTAACAGAGTGATCCCCACTAGAATAAAGGGCTTTGATGCTAGTCTGCAGCTCTACGCTGAAGACGGAAAAGCCTGCGCTCGACTCTACATCAAGAAAACATTCAGCAAATGGAAAAATGATTTTTACCACTCATGGGTGGGGTTTTATAAAAGTTCACAAGATAAAAATGCAGAATATTCAGCATATCAGTATGCTGCTAGGTTTGCTAAGACTGAAAACTCTATAACACACAGTTTTGACATTTACCAGTACAGTTCCAGTTTGGCTATTGCTCCCGGAGTTCAAATCCGTTTTCTGCTGGACAAAAAATATGACAAGGTTTTAGCACAAACTACGCCCTGGGAGGGCGCTGAAGCAGTGACAATATCACCATCAGATTGTGCCACACTGAGTCCTAGTTTTCAGCCTAAAATATCAAAATGTTCCAGAGTTCTTTTATGGACCAGAGTTTAATGATGTTGGTCTCCAGCTCTACACTGAAGATGGTAAAGCTTGTGCTCGACTTTATATCAAGAAGACCTTTACAGACTGGAAAGATATCTTTTACTACTCATGGGTGGGGTTTTACTCTAGTTCACAAGATAAAGATGCTGACTATTACACGTATCACTATGTTGTGAAGTTTGAAAAGATGGAGGCTGTTAATGAGATTTATGATATTTATCAGTACAAATCCAAATTGGATATTGGGCCTGGAGTACAGATTCGTTTATTGAAAGACAAAAGTACTGATTATGTTTTCGTGAAAACTGAGCCATGGAAGAATGGTTAATAAATCAGCTTATGGCAATCCAAAGCTTTAAAGTAGGATAAAGTCAGACTAACAGTTAAAATTTCCTTTTAATTTTGACTTTAGCAAGTCTTTACATCTATACATCAACATCTGTAACAATCTTGCTGTCCATGTACTTACAAGAACGATCATTAATGAACTGTTTTAACATATCATGCACTGTTAATCACAGATCTCTCTAATACTTATATCTGAAAAGATAAACTCTTGTTAACAATAATCTTGAAAACTGAATTTAATTATAATGTATAATATACAATAGCCCTGCTCTGTTTGTTGTATACTTTTTTGTTTTTGTTACAATTTCTATTAAAATGCATCTGATGAAAGCTGAGTCTGTGTCCTTTTTCCTTTTTATATATTCTGATGGACAATAAAACAGCAAAAAATATATCTTTAAAAAAAGATATTCTGATGGACATAAGCAAACTGAAATTGAGTAATGGCAATGTGTTTTAAAAAAAAAGTTCTTATTGTGAATTCTGTCTTTCTAAATTTTGGTAAATTTCATGTTTTAGAGCAGTGGTTCTCAACAGGGGGGGCGCGCCCCACTGGGGGGGCGCGGAGGGATCGGAAGGGGGGCGCAAATCATGGATCGTGGAACCGGGGGGCCGCCCGGGCCTGGGCGCGGGTAACTTTTGACGTCCGGTGCAAATTATGACATACAAAAATACATCGGCTATAGACTCATACGGATTATTCATTGAAAGGTCGCGATCTCGATTCAAACACACGCAATCTTACTGCTATATGATGATGATTTCGCCATGCCTATAAAACCTTTGAAATCGCAATCACATCGGAATATTTAAACCTGCTTTCGCGCAACCACTGATTCAGAGAGAGCTCTGCTCATGTAAGTTAAGCTTTGTTTGAACAAGCTTCACGACCAGGATACACGATATAGGTTACATTTCTGTGTTGCAAACATTGAACAATAATTAAAGTATTCGGATAAATGTTCATTAGAGCCCTGCACGGGCCTCATATATATTTCCTAGCCCGACCCTTGTCAGACAGCTTATCAGAATTATCAACCCGAGCCCGTCTTTTCCCCCCCTTCTCCCAAAACAGCTTATACTACACTCTCAGAAAAAAAGGTACAAAACTGTACCTTTTAAGGTACAACTGGCCGTCGCTGGGGTGGTACCCTGAAGGGTACAATTTTGTACCTCTGACTAGAGGTACAAAATTGTACCTTATAGCTTTGTACCATTTAAGGGGCAATTTTGTACCCCAAGGAACAATTGTACACACTTCCAATGAAGGCAAAAAGTGTACCTTATTAAAAGCATTCTCAGGATACTGTCCGAACCATTTTGATTATTTTTGTGTCTGTGTGCATGCATAAATAAATAGATAAATACCTTGGCTAACAAATACACAATTTTATTAGGAAAAGTTATTTTAAAAAGATTTAATTAAATACATCTCACAACAGCAGGTGTGTCGAGAAAAAAAAATAGCTCTTCAATAAACCTACTGTTTAACATTGATATACACCTTATTACACAGGCTACATTAAATACGGCACGTTTACAGCAGTTTGTCTTCAGCAAAAATATCTAGTGCTAATAAATAACTTGTCATTAACATTACTTGTCATCAACATCTAACGCCTGGTAATCAACCTCTTCACCTGGCGAGAGGACAGTCCATTCATGCTCACATTTCACACAGTATGAATAATAATAACAACATCAGAGCGTTCTTCAAATGAGATGGATATGTCAAATTGAAGACGAAATAAGCACAAAATACTGCAAGAGCCCCTTCATCCACACCGCTCGATCCCATTAACTCTGCTGACTGCAGTGACTCTTCTTGTAATCACAGTTTTCCAGTCAGTGGTCTCCTGTACTTGAACAGTTGGATATGGTGAAGATGGTTCACTTTAAATGACAAAGCACAAAACAGATTCTGTATCAGTCAAATGTTCTGAGCAGCTGACTAAACTGATGGAGAGAAAACTGATAAAGACTGCATAAAGACTAAGATAATTATTATTTACCCATTTTTATATGGCCACAATAAATACAGTTTAAGAACTGCACATAAATACAAAACAGAGTACTATATACGCACCTCTCCAAGCTCAATGAAATGCTCAAGTTTCTCTCTGAACAAGGCTGGCAACATGAGAAGTGCTGCTTTAAAATCAATTCCTGGAACATAAGATGTGACACACAAACAAATATGTAAATATCTATCCAAAGTTAAGAATTTGATAGGCTTAATAAAGTGCTAAATAAGGTTTAGGAGTGAATTACCAAGATGGTCTTCAATGAGAGATTCTTCTTTGTGCGGCTCTGCTAAAGGGCCTCCTCATTCGAGATTGTCTTTTAAAAAGGGATACCTCAGAGTCAGGGCCTTAGCCACTTGAACATACTCTTCATTAGTTGGATACCTAAAATAAAATATTTTAAACACATCAGTGTAGCATTAAATGTTGTATAAAACTGAATATAAGCGATTAAAACCTTGGTATAGGTAATGAGAATTACTTACATTTTGTACTGAGCCATGCTTTCATGCAATGTTCTGATAATTTTGTTTTGGTCTGAAGTAAGTCAGCATTCTTTTCGTCCAACTTGGCCTGAATGTCAAATGGAAACTTCAGAACTTCAAAAACGGCAAGAAAAGCTGCTGCCAGGCTGATTTTACTATGGCAAAAACAGAAAGCAATAATCAGACACTGCAATGATGCAGGTATACATAAAATAGCACAAATACTGTAAAGTAGCATTTTCAGTCCTGAAAAGACAAATTATTATGTTAACAAACAATATCAGTAACTTCAGAATTTTACCAAACAAGTTTTGTTTAAAATATGTGCTCTACCCTTTACTTCAACATCTTAGTTGTCAATTCATATACTGTGGTAACCTAATAAATAATTATACAGTAAACATAAATAATAGTGATGCACCAAAAATTCTGGGCAGACTGGCTGAGACTGTGCACTCTGTTTTTTTCTCCACGTCAAAGCTTCTGTTATCTGCTCAAGTAGTATTTTTTCTTGATACGTTTGATATATCATTTATTAACCCATCAAAACTGAAGCATGTACTAAACCAATTTTGAAGCTTTTTCTATTAAATGGATAAGAATAGCCTATTTGTTTTATCAGTCCAAAATGTTTTTGTTTTTTATTAAGTTCAGCTACAGCTATAGCTAGATGCCTTTATCAATATTAGGGATTTCCTGGCAGGTCACAAGTTATTACTTCTGGGTCCGTTTTGTACTTTCTGCTCGAGAGCGCCCTCCGGCTTTGAGTATGAATAAAACACACTGCATAAGAGTGTTCAGCGCTCAATCCATAATGTACACATTCCCTCATTTTGGATACGAATAAAAAGTCTATACATGACCTGACGATTTTGTCTCTTTGCATTTAAACCTAGGCTTATTCACACTGGCCCATGTAAATCTCTCCGTGAACACATCTAACGTTACCGCAAAAAACGTGAGGTTAAAAGTGAGGGAGACTACTCCCCCGCGTACAAACATCTTCTCTTATGTTAGTAACAAATAAATATTCGCGTGGCTGCTGTCCTTTTACTTAACTAATCACTTACTTTGTCGTCTCATCACAAATAGCTATGTATAAGGAGTGCGTTGGGCAACTCCGGTGCGGCCTATTACAAAATATGGTCATTCTCGCAAAGGCGGGAAAAATTGCCTCAGAATGTAAAATGTTAATCACTAATTGCTGTACAAGTGTTGATATTGCAAATATATTACGTGGTGGTCAAAGTTATTATTATTTAAGCAACAAGGTATGAGAGGCAAAGAGATAAACGGATAAAGAGCGTTAACATTACACCGGGAAAATCATCAACAAAATACTCAAAACTTAAAATAATAATAATAATAATAATAATAATAATAATAATAATAATAATAATGTAACAGCATACTCACTTTCAATATTTTCCTCTCCTCTTCAGAGACTTCGATACCAAATTGTATTAACTCCTTTATTAAGTGAGCTGTAGACATTCTAGCCAGCTCCATCCTGTAGACCAACGTACACCAGCCAGTCCGACGCAAGCACTTTTGACGGGCTTAGTAGGGGAAACACCAAAATCAATCGAACATGGCGACACACGTGTAAAAATAAGCTTATAGAACATTATTTGGCATTTACCTGAGAAAAATGAACTCCAAAACATAATTCGCGTTGAAAACCGTTCGACGTTCTGTCCGAGCACGCCAGAATACTCGATACCCACAAATGAACTACTCGAGCCAAGCGAGGGAAATTTTCTTAAAGGGACAACGACAATTACGTCTGCGTAAGCAAGTTTTGAATTTAATTACTTGAGTGTAATTAAACTTGGCCATTCCGCATTGTCCTTCTTCCAAATTTCATTCAGCGTCTTAAAAAACAACACAAAGGTCAACATTTCAAAGTTTTAAATTAATAAAAAATACATTTAATAAAAAAGATTTTCTTACTATAATATTACAAAAAAAAAAAAAAAAAAAAAACATCAAGTCATTCAAAATATTTTATTTAATAATTTTATTAGTATTAAGTTTGTCATTTATATCTGTCTCATTTTACATGTAGGAGACAAGCGGTTGTAGGCTTTCGTTTGAAAATATATTTTTAACATTTAAAGTAATTTATTAAAGTGTCTTGATGTTATCATGAGTTGACACATTAAATCAATAAATAAAAAATAAAAACACATAGTTAGACCTACTCTAATTGGGGATAAACTTAAAATAAATATATAAATAAAAATAAAATAAATCCAAGGTACAAAAATGTACCTTTCACATCTGAATCTGAAATGTTGTACCTTTATAACTCATTTTGGGAACATAATTGTACCCTAAGGACCAATTGTGGACCTTTCAAGGTACAATTAAATTTTTTGTTCCCCTAGGAACAAAACTGTACCCCTGCGGTACCTTTTTTTCTGACAGTGTACTGTTTCATCTATTGAAATAGTTCAGTTTTGTATGTAATGGTAAAGTGATTTTATTTCGTTTCATTTTTTTTTGTTAAGTTAATTTAGAAAAAACGTTTGGAGCATTTTTGTTCATTAAATATAGCCTAAAGTTTTTGTTTTTTAACGTAATGACTGTTTGATTAATTTTGCCTTCTCAAATCATCACGACTTGTTTAAAATAAAATCTATAGATATAGACCCAAAAGAGTTCAAGTATAAAACAATGTTAGTTGCAATGTTAAACTTAGAGAAATGTGCGCTATTAGACTCATACCCAAATTTGTGCGGAGAGTGGAAGCTAAAGACGCATTGCAGGACATTGAGGCGCCAGTGCGATGACTTGCTTTTTTTTTTTTTTTTCAGTGGAAACAATTTAAAATATTCCGTCATTTTTGCTCATAATACATCTTTCGCAACTGTTAAGGGTCAGCTTTTATTTGTGTGCACTCACAGCATCAACAAAACGTTGCAAAAAGTGCTTTTATTAAATAAAGAAAACAAACATGATGCGCTTTCTGTTGCCTCAACAGGAGCAATTCACAAAAATGAACCGAAACTCAGCAAATGCATACCTCACAGACATGATACATATATCTATAGAAAGCTTGAAATGATTAATTAACGAAATAAAACAAATACTCTGTCACAAAAACTCTTTCTATATGTAATCTGTAAAGATGCATTTCGCAAGGATGCAACTTCATCCTTGCAACACTGAAAACACTGGTTTATTAATAAATAATTAAAATATCCCCTTATTTCCCCCGAAACATTCATTGTAATTACGTTTGCTGGTGCTTTGTGGCATTTTCAGCCTAGTGCGTGCGCTTGAACGCGGATCTCTTGCAGCTGCGCTGATTTGCTGCTGCTGGCGGAAACACTAAATGCTTTCCGAGTCGGTCTCGAAAGTGAAAGCAAAAGTGAAGTCTCGTGTTGTTTCCACCAGCGCGGAAATTTGTTTTCATCACCATAATTGGTGTATGTATAAAACATCAAAATAAGGAGAAGCCTAAAACAGACCCGAGGCCCGGCCTGAGTCTGAACTATAACTTGAAAATTGTCCCGAAGCCCGGACTTATTTATAACATTTTAAATGGACTAATTTATAAAATTAAATGAAAAAAATTAACTAATAACTATACTCTTAACATTGTTTTAATATTAAAATGTAGACTAGCATGTGAAATGTACAATCTTACAGACTTTATAGAACCCCCCCACACCTTCCAAATTCGTATAACATCCGCCCTAAATAGTACTGAATATTATTTAGGGCGGATATGCGAATGCTTGAAGAATGCAAAGAACGAATGAAATGCAACATGCTTTACACGTAAAATAATACTTACACGTTATTTAGCGTTTACACGTTACAACTTATAGGCTACTTTAAGTTATCTTGTTCAAAATCTATTATTCTATCTATCTATCTATTATTTTATATAGTTTTATAAAACTCACAATAGTTATTTTTAAAATCATAAGTTATGAAAAGTATAACAAAGTACAAAAAAAAAAAAAAGTAAAAAAAAAAAAAAAAAAAAAAAAAAATCTATCTATCTGGGGGTGGGGGAGGGGGAGGGGATGGGGGGGCGTGCCACATGATAGGGGAGGTTTGGGGGGGCTTTAGTTCCAAAAGGTTGAGAACCTCTGTTTTAGAGTATAGTATAGTATCTGTTGGCCAAATCACTCAAATATCTACTCTGCCCCACTGATGATCTTGACAGGCGTTTATTGGTTTACTATGTTTTTATTGTAACTTTTTTTTTTAATTTAATGTAACAAAATGACTACAAGCTGTTTGCTAGTAAATTTGGACACCGACCCTTCACTTTGCTGGTTTAGCTACACAGGGCAAGACAAGGCAAGATTTTTTCTCTTGACCATATATGGCAAAAAGTTTCACCTATTTTCACCAGTGCTTTTGATGAATGGATACACTATTTTATTTTTGTTATATCATCATTTGTCAGACTTTGTCAGGTGAAACATTTGAGTGCATTTACAACATTTACTCACCCCCAATGGCATCCAGGATGTTCATGTCTTTTTTTTCTTTTAGCCTTGGAAAGGACACCGACCCAAAGTACAGACCCAGAGTTTACAAAGCGAACGTGCAAAGAAAGTCAAACGGTAAAGGTAAAACAGCGTTTGTGGTTAAAAATACGTTGTTTTTTCATTCGCTAGATAAGAGCCCTTTGAAGCTGCATTGAAATTAAATTTAGATCTTCAACCTGTTGGCTCCCATTTAAGTCCACTATATGGAGAAAAATCCTGGAATGCTTTCCTTAAAAACTTCTTTTTGACTGAAGAAAGAAAGACATGAACATCTTGGATGATCATAAGTTAGTACATCCTGCCAATAACAAGTTATTACAAATGTCAATATGCTGTGCATTTTGATGGGAACACAAATTCTGAATTCAGCACAAATCCATTTGGTCATTGCATCCAGAGTACACATCTGTTTCCTGATGGACAAAGGTTACGATAATAGCCCTACGTTAGTACAAACAGAACCCTAGAGTAGTGTTAAAAGACTCCCCTTTAATAAAACATATTATGACTAATTGATAACTTTTTTAACATTTGGCACAGGCAGGGATGGATTGAGACATGTGCCTACCAGGCCCGGGCAACTAGACCAAAAGGTAGGCCCTCTCACGCCACACACCTGCCACTGACATGATATCTGCCTGTATGAATTCTTGGTTTATGTTTAGAACATTAAGCAATATCAGATGAAGTAGAAGAGAAAATGCTAAAAAGCTGAAAATGATTCCATTGCTGGGTTTCTCATTCAGAATCTTCTCCGACTCTTGACATGCGAGACTACTCTCATATGTGTAGTGTAAGCCTCTGCACATCATGCTCTGTGTCCCTATTTACCCTTTCGGGTTTATTAAAGGATAACAAGCTAGTGCTGGACAAATGCCTTACAAATCATTTAGTAAAGAGTATTTTTATGCTCATCCTTGTTTTTATGAAAGAGGAACACAAGTTCCTCTTTCATGAAAAACAAGGATGCTGGATATTTTTTATGAAACTGCTAACAACAGGTCAGCAGTTTGGACCTGTCATCCTGCAGGTCATGTTCAGTCTCACCCATTACAATTTAACATTTGGGAAAAGGATGGGGGAAAAAAAGCTGTATTCTGTTTACAGTAAGTTGCTGTCCAATGCCCTTTTGACACTAAAAACAATGACATATACTACTGATGCAGAACCTTTGCTCAAAGACTCACGGTTTCACAATCCACAGTGAGCAATAATAATAGTGTAATAAAATAGAGGAAATGACATTGAAGGTTATGGCTGTTTGCAAACATGATGACTTAAGCAGCTCTCATGAATCATAAATGCCCCAAGTTCAAGGTAAAGAGTTCATAATCTGTTTCAGGCTTTTCAATAGGGGTAACCGCAGTACAGGTCTTACCAAAAACCTAAACACATCATAATCAGATCAGAAAAATCCTGAAATGCTTTCCTCAAAAACCATAATTTCTTTACGACTGAAGACAGAAAGACATGAACATTTCAGACACTGCCAGAAAATTATCGTAGGCTATCTCTGGTCGCAAGACCATGACAACGGCCGTCTTTGAGCCTTTCTTACTTTACATCATAGGACCACAGATACGGAGCCACAATCACAGAAATCGCCATGATTGTTTCACGATGCCAATCTTTCATCTGGAGCAGTCGAAAATTATACAGTGTGTTTCGGGCTGTAGGGGTTGATCACATTCCAAACCAGGCATTTCACTGATAACTTTTAATAATCCTCCAGATTTTATTTTTAAATGATATTTTTACTTTAATGACATGGGTTATAATGTGTACATGCAGCTTAAAAAAGTTAGACTTAATTTATTGTATTTTCCAGGGTGTAAAGTCACAAAAGGTAAAGGTTTTCACTTCACTATTTGATATTATTGTCAGATCCCTCTGAACAATCACACAGACAACATCTGAAAAAAAAAAAAAGAATGTTGGGAATGGCATTCCAACAATTTAATCCAGAAATTGGATTCTACTCACGTCATCAAGAACTTTTCTGCTAGAAAAACAATAAGTTTTTAAATTTGTGTAATTTGAATTTATTCATACATGAGCACAAATTGAAATGTCTATGTATTGACTAATGGTCTAGTGACATTTTTATTTGGGGTAGGGGGCTATTGTAATGCTGTAGCCCAGGGGCCTTTGGTTAGGCTATCTGAAAACACCCCGGTCAAGGGTGATGATAAGCAGTATATTTTCACTTCAGCTAACATTATAATCAGCCTATTATGCTAATGATAATGTTAAATGAATAAGCCTATTTTCTTATCTATCTTAGCCTATTTTCTTAGCCTTTGTTATCTATATTGTAACCTACTTCATCAGACAATTGCTTTGTCTTAATTTGCATACTACCGACAAGACATTGTGCCCAGTGGCCTCTGAATTCTTAATCAAGGCCTGACCTTTGTAATTGCCTTTTGTTTCATAGAAACATATAACGCTCCATTTCCTACAAAGTTTGGGTTGTGGCATTTTCCATAGGTTTGTAATTGGATTGTAATTAGATAATTGGAAACCCATAAGACGACTTTCCACTATCTTTTCGTTCCCCATAGTGACCGCTACTACAAATCATCAGTGGGGGGTTTCTGGACAATTTTGTCCCTGTGAGCTAAACTCTTTTAAAAGACAAACTTGAAAAATCACACACTAAAAATGTTATTATCACTAATGAACATTAGCTACCTTGATTATTATTATTATTATTGTTTTTACACATCTCGTATTTTAAGCATGCTCTTCATTGACGCTGTGGTCTTCATAGTAAACAAGTACACTTAAAAAATGTATTTGTAAACTGTTATGGTAAAAATTACACTACAACTAAGTGATGTTTTATTAACAAATTTCGGGAGGAGCACGCACAGATAATTAACATGGCCAATTCATCATCAGCAATCACACTTCCCTATCCAGTCAGCATGAGAGAATCCCTACAAAAACCAAAGCAGTCTTACCATCATTTTTCTTGTCTCGCAGCACCCCTCCACCACCCCGACTCCTCACCTTAAGCCCATTCCTTACCCGGGCGGAATGCTTTGGGTTCGGGCTAAAATGCCTAGCTTGGACCCTTCTCTCCCAGACAGCACGCCAAATACGCATAACCTTTACTCAGTTTGTTATATCCAAGTGTGAACTTGTGAAAGGACAGTCTTGCAGGTTGTACTGTGTAGACACGCCCCGTCTATAAGGTACAGCCTCCTCCATAAGTATTCATCCAAGAGGTGTGAATACAGAGACTCTTCCATGAGGACCTTTGAGGTAGGATAAAAATTACAATATTACAAACATATTGTCATATATACTGATGTTTTCACTTTGCACGTTGTCCCAACTGGCACACAGAAATGCCACACCTTTAAGAACCTCAATAAAATGTTCTGTTGTTATCTAATTGTAACAGACATTTTTCCTTTTTCATTTTTATCTGAAAATCTTAAATTCAATATAAAAACATAACATTGTTTCATTATTAAACTGCCAGCTTATGATAAAATACTATTTACAGATTATATGTTTTATTTACAATATCTTGTTTTTGATTAAGATTTTTTTGCCATGGGTGTCATGAAACTCTGCCTCCTGCTCTTCTGTCTCCTCTTGGCATTACCTGGTGTCTCTTCTGTCAGAAGGCTTGATGATATTGATGACTTTAGAAGCACTAATTATGTCAAGCATGAGCCACGTCATGGACTCCAATTATTATTCTGGTTTGCCCAAGAAGTGAATGTTGACCAAAATAGCAAAGAAATCCTTTTGCATTTTGATCTTAATAATGGTACATATGGATTCCATGAGTTTGGAAATAGAGAAGGCATTCTCCCTGCATTGGAGTCTGGGCAACGTTACTATGAGGTTGGTGATTTAAATTCACGAATATATCGTGGAGTCACTGCATTGCCATTTTATGTGCAGATGTATTACAGAAATAGCGATTCGCACAAAAGAAACATGGACAGGCTTATTGTGTCTTTGGATGAAAACAGGATAAACAGGATACATAGTGTGTTTATTACAGCACATAATCAAGACTTAAATAACTTCAATTCTGATGACACTTATGAAATTGATCCTGCTCTGCTCTCACAGATCAGGCGAAATTATCCTTGCAGAAATAATGAAGATGAAGATGTTAGTCAGTTTCTTAAAGACATAACATACAGCTTGAGCTGTAGATCTATCAACCGAATTAAACGGTCAACCGATTCTAGCCTGCCCGATTCCCAGTGCAATACATACAAGGGCATTAAACTAGAGATTAAAACATCGACACAAGGTAACACAAAACTCATATGGAAGAATATACCTGCTGGTATAATGAATAAATACAAATATGTATACATTGAAATTTTACAAAACACTCATTCCAGTGGTAATAATGAAGATCCTAAGCAGGTCGGAAATTTCCAGATTTTTCACCCATCTGGGGATTTAGATACTTCTGTCTCACTAAATGCTGGACTCCAACCCCCGACTGCAATTGTACACATCAGAGTCGAATTATCATGATGGTAAACCAGTCACTTGGTATGGACCAGAGTTTGATGAAGCTAACAGAGTGATTCCCATCAGAATAAAGGGGTTTGACGCTAGTCTGCAGCTCTACACTAAAGACGGAAAAGCCTGCGCTCGACTCTACATCAAGAAAACGTTCAGAAACTGGAAGGATGTCTTTTATAACTCATGGGTGGGGTTCTACAAACGTTCACAACATAAAAATACTGACTATTACAACTATAAGGATGCTGTAGATTTTGCATTGATTGACAGCACTACCAGAGAGAATTATGACATTTACCAGTCTAATTCCAGTTTGACTATTGCTCCTGGAGTTCAAATCCGCTTCCTGCTAGATGGCAAATATGACAAAGTTTTAGCACAAACTACACCTTGGGAGAGTGATGAAAATGTGACATCAGTTTGTGACAAAGGGAATCACCAGCCTGACCCTTCATCAATCTGGTCTTTTCCAGAATTTTTTTATGAACCAGTGTACTATGATGCTAATAATGTCATCCCTACTAAAACACTGGGGTATGATGCTGGTCTGCAGCTCTTCACTCAAGATGGTTATGCTTGTGCTCGGCTCTATATCAAAAAGACCTTCAAGGACTGGGAAGATACCTTCAAATCCTCATGGGTGGGGTTTTACACTAGTTCACAAGATACAAATAAAGGTTATTACACATATGAAAATTTTTCAAAGTTTGAAAAGATGGAAAGTGGAAGCAAGAATTTTGATATTTATCAGTACAAATCCAAATTAACCATTGCATCCGGAGTACAGATCCGTTTCTTGAAAGACAACGGTTATGATGAAAAATTAGCGGAAACTGAGCCCTGGAGTTAAAAACTCAATATTAATCTGCTGTCTGTGTCTTGATAATTATGAAAATTAACACACTTTCCTAATAAATGTTCCATAAATTGTTAATCACAGACAGTCAGTCTCAAATATATATATTTATTTGTTATTAACAAATGAATTATTCAACATGAGATAAATTAACCTTGACATGTAAATCATAATATAGAACTGAAAATATTTAATTTTACAAAACAGCCTTGCTCTGCTTGCTTTATACAACTGATCTATTAAACGCATCTAATGAAAGTGACTTGAGTCTGTGTCCTTGTTTTAATATTCCACTGGACAAAACTAAAATACCAAAGGTAAATAACTGTATTTTCTTTAGCAGTGCAAAATACAAATAACGTCTAAGCCTGTGCCCGGTTGCATAAAGAAAATTAAGTTTTTCCCTTAAGTATGAAACATAAGGCATGATTTCTCTTTACCTAAGGGGATGATTTAAGGCTGTTGAATATAATCCCTTAAACACTTCCCTTACTACAGGGAAATCGTTAAGTGTTTTACGACAGCGATTCAAGGTTTGCTGTTAAAAAAAATCTACTGTTGCTATGGACACGTTATTTGTTAATGCAGATAGTGGTGTACGTTTTCCCAGAAAACAATATAACACGGATAAGGAGAACAAAAAAGAAAACCAAATATAAACGAGAAGGACCAAGCAAGACGGAAACTCAAACTGATAATTCACTCAAAACAACTGACCCTTCATCACTCTGGTCTTTTCCAGAATTGTTTTATGAACCAGGGTACTATGATACTAACAATGTCATCCCTACTAAAATACTGGGGTATGATGCTGGTCTGTAGCTCTTCACTCAAGATGGCTTGTGCTCGACCTTATATCAAGAAGAACTTCAAGGACTGGGAAGTTACCTTCTACAACACATGGGTGGGGTTTTACACTAGTTCACCAGATGGAGGGTGGAACCAAGAATTTTGATATTTATCAGTACAAATCCAAATGAACCAGTACAGATCCGTTTCTTGAAAGACAAAAGTCATGATGAAAAATTTGTGGAAACTAAGCCCTGGAGTTTTTAAAAACTCACCATTAATAAATTAAGTAATTTACCTTTATTTTATATAGCTCTTTTTACAATAAAGATTGTGTCAAAGTAGACATAAACATACATTATGACATACTATAAAACCTTTAAAGCAGGATAATATCATTCTAACAGTGAAAGTTCCTTTTTTTCTGAGCTCTTCCAAACGTAACATGTTATTTATATCAATAATAATCTGCTGCCCGTGTCTTGATAATTAACACACTGTTCTAATAAACGTTCCATAAACTGTTAATCACAGATTTATCTCATAGATACATCTTTATTTGTTATTAACAAATGAATTGTCCTAAATGACATAAATTAATGTTGACATGTACATCATAATACATACAATTTTACTGCAGTGTATAAATAATACAAAATTACCCTTGATTTGCCTGTTTTATATAAGTGGTCTATTAAATTGCATCTGTCTAATGAAAGTGACTTTGTTTTAATATTCCACTGCAAAAACTAGAAATCCAAAGCTGAAGTGAAACGTCCCAACTTTTCTGGAATTGGGGTTGTAAATGAAGTGTCTTATTTAGTCCTGTATGTCATATTCTAAAACGAGTGATAACCATATATTCCTCCCTTCGATTTTTACCCATCTCTCTTCCAACACCAACTGTGCTTTGGATATTATATAAATGCCTTCCTTAACATTTAGGGGTCTAAGTGCAGAAGGTGCCAGAACCCTATTGTTTTTGTACTGATTTTCTTCTTCTTCTTCTGCCCTAAAAGTGTCTGGCCAGCCAAAACCGTAAGTCACCAAATTTGGCAGGATGGTCCCAGACCATAGGTGGCGCTATAGTAAGTAATTTTACGTTTTTGCTCATATCTACAAAAGTATACAAGCTACAAACAAAATTCTTATTTCCTTGGATTCTTTGCGTCAAGCTGAACAAAACATATATCTCTGATTTTCATGTGAATAAAATTATTCCACCATTTTGAGCTGATTTATAAATCTACTTTTTTCAAACTCATCCTACATGGTTTGTCCAATTAACACCACATTTTGCATGCATGATCTAGAGACCCTCATGACAAAAAGTTAATAAAAGAATTTGGATTCATCATATGGTTTAGAAGATATAGTTTAAATAAGTGCATGGAGCAATGACTACAAAATTCATTGGCGTATATCTTCTAAATGGTTTGACTAATTAAAATTCTTTTGATAACTTTTTGTCATTATTTGTCAAAATTTCGTGTGAATTAGTCAAGTGGTTTATGAGGAGATCGAAAAAGAATTTTTTCCAACTCAAAATGGCCAACAGCTGATGGACTACACCATGCCAATGTTATCCACTACTGTAAAAAAAAAAAAAAAAAAAAAAAAAACACAATTTGTTGAGTCAGAAAATAAAATAAAAATAAAATAATTTGTTACCCTGCTGCCTTAAAATTTTAAGTTCAGTCAACTAAAATAAGTTTAGTCAACTTGAAATGTTAAGTTGTACTAAGTAACAACTTAGATATTTATTCGTAAAGAAATTATGGTTTTTGAGGAAAGCATTTCAGGTTTTTTCTTCATATAATGGACTTCAATTGTGCCCCCGATTTTGAACTTGCAAAATGTAATTTAAATGCAGCTTCAAAGGGCTCTAAATGATCTCAGCTAAGGAAGAAGTGTCTTATCTAGCGAAACGATCTGTCACTTTTTTTGGAAAATAAACATGTGTGCACTTTTTAAGCACAAAAGCTTGTGTAGCACAGGTTCTGGTATGCACGTAAGTTTCATTTTATTGTCTTACCTTATGGGCTGTTTATTCAGTATTACTAATATTCTTAAGTCTTAACTTAATTTTTGTAAAGTAAATTATCTATAGCCTATATATATATTTCAAAGATTTTTTACACAGCTCTTTGCCTTACTAGGCAGCTAATATGCCCTGAAATGGTGCCTTTTTGCTACGAGGTGTTCCCATGGGGGAAAGATCTACAAAGGTTCAAAGGCGATGAAAGAGTAAAAGTCCCTGATGATGTGGCCCATGCTCCATTCACTCATGAGCCCTCAGTATGTTCTGTCGGTAACACTTTACAATACAGGTGCACAATTATACATTAATTCATGCTTATATAAATAATATATAAATAATGCAGAGATAATCATGTGTTAATATATCATGAAGAACTAAACCATTTATTTTATTAATTACTTCATCAGCAACAAATGTACATTCTATATGATTCATAGATAAAGTAGTCAATAAATTGTTATCAGTTAAATGTGTCATAATGTACTAATTCCCTAATAACTAATTTTATTAGCTAATAGTGTAAATTCATGTGTTTTACACTATTTCTCGATTTTAATAGATTCTCATTCACAATCGAACTTTGGTCAATGCTGTTTTCAGTTGATGAATGAACAGTGTGTCTTCCTTCGAATAAATAGCAGTAGGCTAGGCTTTGTGTTACTTTTGATATGAAACAAAAAGTCTCAGATTTCAAATTCTGTCCATTTGATTAGGAAATTTAAGCAATAAATACTGCTTTGGCGCTCTTTAATGTGGCATGATAGATCGTTGTATCTTCTGTGTACTCGCCTTTGCGTAATCAAACGTATAGGAAAACATTCATGACAGTTTCATTTTTGTTCCGAATCCCATGCTCTGCTTCCAGATTGGAGCACACTCGACACCCACTGGACAGAGGTGGGAATTACAGCTACAATTTTACGAAAGATCACTCTCAGTGTAATCTGTCAAAATGATGGACAGCCTTCAGATTTTCCGTCACTGATAAAAAAAAAGTCTGTCAGTGACGGACAATTTTCGGTTAACGCAACCTCTGATAAGCATAGAAACAGTTTCCAAGACTTGGATTCAACTTTCATTTACCCTGGCCATCTGCTCAAGGACGGAAGAAGGGGCTTATGGGTGAGTGAAGTGGCATTTGGGGAAATGTTGTTTTTAAAATCTTTTCTTCAAACTAACAAGTTTATTGTTTTGTGATCATGCTGTAATACAGCTGTGTGGTTGTCTCTCTAGTGCATATTGATTTATAAATCTAAGAAAGGAAACCAGAAATATTGAAACAGTTATACTGTAGGCTGAACAGTTATAGTATTATATATATATATAATATTACAGTTATATATATATATATATATATATATATATATATATATAGTATTTCTGTTTTGTGCAGTTCTGTGCCAGAAAGTCCAGGGCCACTTCTTAGTCCTGGTCCGCCCTGCAAGGGATGCAAACTATTACTGACCTACTCAAATTTCTCGGATTTGAATGTCATTTTCATGATTTGTCATGCAAAGTAATTCCTAACTGTGATAAGCAAAGACAAAGAAACATTAATACAACAGTTTTCAACGTGTCAGACATAAGATGTTTCCAGGCTTTCTTTCAGCAAATTCATTGATTCATAAAACTCAAAGTAGGAGAATTCAGCATCCTCAGACTTACACTGGAACATGGTTAAAACTAATTACTTTTACTTAAGAACATGTTAAAACTAGTTACTTTCACTTTAGGTTGGTCTGGTGTTTAGGAATATATGATAATAAATTATAATTTGCAAATACTAATTGTTTTATATACACTGAGCCAACACATTAAGACCAGCTGCGGAATATATGCTGTTGCTTCTCTGTGTGCTGCCAAAACAGTGCTGACCCGCTGAGGCATGGACTCTACAAGACCTCAGATAGTGTTCTGTCATAACAGTCAACAAGACATTACCAACAAATCCATTAAGTCTTGTAGGTTGTGAGGTGAAGCTGCTTTGGAACAAACTTGTTAGTCCAGCATATCCCATAGATGCCCAATTGGATTAAAATTTGGTGACTTTATCAGGTCAACCCATTGAGCACTTTATCATGTTTAGGTAAGTAGCATGTGTCAAAATAATGTCCACATTAATGGCCGGACTCTGGGTTTCCCAGCAGATTACCCAGAGCATCACACTCCCTCCATCTGCTTGTTGTCATCCCACAGTGCATCCTTGTGCCATCACTTCCCCTGGTAAATGGCACACATGTACACGGCCGCCCATGTGACGAAAAAGAAAACAGCACTTATTGTTTGCCTACGATTGACCTTGCCTGTTTTACTCTGCCTTTTCTAATAAAAGCTGCAAATGGATCCTCACGCTGTTGATCCCTCATTACAGAAGACTTCGCCAGATCTCGATCCAGCAGCCATCTACAGACTCTGCTCAAGCTAATATGCTAGCCGTCCATCAGTAGCAGCTAGCACACCTCACGTCCCTTACTGAGGAGGTAGTAAAGACTTTGCAAACACTACGGCTACCCTCAACCGAAACAGCCTCACCTCCATCAAATCCGCCACCTCAAGCGCCTGCCCGACTCAGACCACAGCCAGTCCTCGCCTAGCCTACCCCGAGAAGTTTGATGGTACGTCAGTGAAATGTAAAGGTTTTCTACTTCAGTGCTCATTGTTTGTCTCACAACAGCCTGCATTATATCCCATGGAGGAGAGTCACATCACCTTTGTATGTTCCCTACTGACCGACAAGGCTTTGAACTGGGCCGTGTGGAATCTTAACCAACCCACATTTCCCTCTTTTGAAGATTTTCTGCAACGTTTCTGAGAGTTTTTTGATCTTCCCAAGGGAGGTGATGGGGCTGGTGAACAAATTCTCACCCTGTGACAAGGGAAGTGTTCAAGAAACTGGAAGTGTTCAGCGGCAGAGGTTTCTGACTTTGCATTTATTAGTTTCGTGTACTCGCTGCTCAAACTGGTTGGCCTGACAACCCTTTAAAGTTACACTTTCGCTGAGGAGTTACAGTCTGAACTCACCTGTCGAGATGAGGGTAAGACTTTGGATGAACTTATTGACCTCACCATTCGTATTGACAATCTGATTTGCTCTAGAAGACTGAACAGGAGTTCATTTTACCAGCCTCCGAGCCCTCCATTACCCGATCATGAAGCCATGCAAGTGGGCCACACTTGACTCTCTCCGGAGGAGATGGATCCCCGTTTTTGGAAAAATCTGTCTTTACTGTGGCCAGGCAGGCCATATGAAAGTATCCTGTCCCACGAGACCCAAGCATCACACACCTTCTGCGGTGAGTCAAATGTCTCATACTTCTAAATGTGTAAAAGTGCTGGTTAAATTAGTTTACAGCCATGGAGTTATTGAGACTTTGGCTTTAATTGATTCGGGAGCAGCAGGAAATTTTATTGATGCTGACTTTGCCAAGTCCCACGACCTTCCTCTCATTCCTTGTAAATCTTCCTTGGCAGTGGCAGCACTAGATGGGAGACCTCTGGGCGCCGGACAGGTTTAACATACCACACTGACATCTACTTGACTGTCGGTGTCATGCACACTGAGGTTATCCACTTCTACATCATTCAAGCTCCTTATAATCCTGTTGTCCTTGGACTCCCCTGGCTTCAACTACATGAACCTGAGATCACATGAACAGAGGGTCAGATCACACACTACCACCCCAGCGGTCTAGAGACCAACCACCTAAAGCAGGATTTTCCCAATGTCTTCCAGACCCCAAAACCTGCAAACCTACTTGAAGACAAGCTAGCAGTGAAAGTGTCCCAACTCAGCTGCGTCCAGTTGACCTTCCTCCTGAGTTAAAAAGAAAGATGGAGGTTTTTGGCCCTGCATTGACTTTAGAGGTCTCAACAAAATAACTGTTAAGTTCCAGTACCCTCTCCCTCTAGTTCCGCCGGCCCTCGACAACTCCGCTCAGCCAGATGGTTCACCAAGCTTGATTTGCGCAATACCTACAATTTGATTCGCATCAGAGAGGGGGAGAGTGGAAAACTGCCTTCTCTACCACGTCTGGGCACTATGAATACCGGGTTATGCCCTTTGGGCTTGTCAACAGTCCCTCTGTCTTTCAGGCCTTTATTAATGATGTATTTCATGACATGCTGGGCAGATGGGTTATCGTCTACATGGATGACATTCTGGTGTACTCCGATTCTTTTGAAACACACATAAATCATGTCCGGGCTGTACTACAACGTCTGATCTCCCACCAACTAGTCGCCAAGGCAGAGAAATGTGAATTTCATCAGACTTCCACCACGTTCCTGGGATATGTAGTCAGTCCTGAGGGAGTGGCGATGGATGATCGCAGGCTGTTCTCAACTGGCCCCGTCCTTCAACTGTCAAAGAAATGCAGAGGTTCCTCAGATTTGCTAACTTTTACAGACGATTCATCAGAGACTTCAGCTCCATCGCTGCTCCACTAACCTCAATGACTAAGGGAGGAAAAGGTCGCTTATCCTGGTCACCAGCAGCTGACAAGGCCTTTAATCATCTCAAGCAACATTTTTCCACTGCCCCCATTTTACATCACCCTGATCCTGAACTCGAGTTTGTTGTGGAGATCGACGCCTCCAGCACAGGCGTTGGGGCAGTTCTCTCACAACATCATGGCAGTCCTCCCAAACTCTTCCCTTGTGCATATTTCTCTCACAAGCTCAACCAAGCAGAACAGAATTATGATGTTGGAAACCGCAAATGTTTGGCCATGAAGGCAGCTTTTGAAGAATGGCGGCATTGGCTAGAAGGAGCCAAAAAACCCTTCACTGTTCTCACCAATCACCGCAATCTGGAATACCTCCGCTCTGCTAAAAGACTCAACCACAGGCAGGCCAGGTGGGCTCTGTTTTTCACACAATTTCAGTTCACTGTGACATACCGTCCAGGGTCAAAGAATACCAAGGCAGATGCACTTTCCCAGCAGTTTGAGTCTGCATTGCAGCCCCTTCTACCAGATCCCATCCTACCTTCCACTCTCATTGTGGCACCTGTGCAGTGGGACATCATGACGGAGATTGCTGAATCGCAAAGTTCTGATCCCATACCCACTGAGTGTCCTCCCAATAAGACCTTCATACCCCCGACCTTGAGAAACCGAGTCATCCAGCAGGCTCATAATCTTCCCAGCTCCGGGCATCCAGGTATAACCACATCCATCCAACTTCTGTCCAATAAGTTTTGGTGGCCCTCCCTTCATTCTGATGTCATTACTTTTGTTAAGAACTGTGTAATTTGCAACACCACCAAGTCCTCCAAACAGCTACCAGCAGAATTACTTAAGCCTCTTCCAGTTCCTCAAAGACCATGGTCTCACATCGCCATCGATTTCATCACTGATCTTCCCAATTCTAGAGGCAATACCACCATTCTTACCGTTATCAACCACTTCTCAAAGTCCAACCACCCCTTTTCCCTTGGTCAGGCGAACCCTCTGATCTACCCGCCGTCAATGACTGGCTGAGGAGAAGTGAAGTAATCTGGAATGAAGCTCATACCCATCTCCAACATGCTAAAGGAACAAGCCGATCATCGCTGACGTCCCAACCCAGAGTTCGCTCCAGGGGTCATGGGTCTGGCTCTCCACAAGAGACCTTCGCCTCAGACTACCCTGCTGTAAACTCAGTCCCAGGTACGTGGGTCTATTTAAAATCATTAGACAAATAACTCCTGTTTCCTATTGTTTGGCCTTACCTCCTCAATATTGAATCTCACCCACTTTTCATGTCTCTCTGCTTAAGGCCGCTGGTGCTCCGAGAGGGGTGGATGACCATTCGCCTGCCTTGCTACTCTGCCTATTGTTTTATCTCTGTTTACCCTGTTTGCCTACGATTGACCTCGCCTGTTTTACTCTGCCTTTTCTAATAAAAGCTGCAAATGGATCCTCACGCTGTTGACCCCTCATTACAGTATATATCGTTTCGCTAGATGAGACCTTTCTTCTTCGGCTAGGATCAGTTAGAGCCCTTGGAAGCTGCATTTAAACTGCATTTTGGAAATTCTAAATCAGGGCACCAATGAAGTCCATTATATGGAGAAAAATCCTGAAATGCTTTCCTCAAAAACCATAATTTCTTTACAACTGAAGAAAGAAAGACCTGAACATCCTGGATGACAAGGGGGTGAGTAAATTATTTGTAAATTGTTGTTCTGGAAGTGGACTTCTCCTTTAAAGAAATACAGTAGCATTCCCAATAATCATTTGAGCCATAGCAGCAATCAAATTTCAAGAACAATCAGATGGCCTTAAACAACAGCTTAAACATTGGCTTTGTGCTGTTGCAAGTTTAACTGGACACCAGCACTTGCTGTAACAACCAATAACTTAAAGCAACAAGCACATCTAGCAACATGATACTGAACACTAGATAAGCCTTAACAAGCAAGCTGATAGCTTTAAAGCAAATATCTTCTGAAATAGCATAGACTGGGGCAGCATGTCTTTTACAGAAGAAGAGCAGCAGCGAAGTGGTGCTCATGGGATCTGGTCAGTTCTGATTAGTGCCACTTCGATATGTGTAAAGTGTAAAGTTCAGATGTTTTGCAGTGCAGCCTCAGTCTGAACAATCATGTCAGAATTCATGCAACTTTTATGTCACTCTAGATCACATTTGTTACAATTCTGCACTGACGAGAGTCACTCCAAACATTTTACATACTGGTAGTTCTTTCGTCACTTGGTGACTATGACAGACTTTGAGGTGCTGAACTCATAAGTATTACAGGGGGGAGCTCTATACAAGGTAAACTTAAGGCTTTATACTGTAAACGTTTAAAGACTTTGCCCTCTTTCTCGTCATCCTTCTCCTTCTCTTAACTTGTGCCTTTCCAAAACTTTATCCCGGAAGTCTTTTGAAAGGACTTTCCCAACCATGGTGAATTCTTTGCCGTACCATGCACTACTAACAATGGAATCTTCAAGAAACAGCTTGTTTTATTCTGAAGTAATCAAAACCACTACTACTGATGTCAGCTGGGGCAGTTAGCCTGGTGTTTAATCTGGAAGATGATTGCTTGCACTTGAGCAAGTTTATAATGGTATAGAGTCTGAAACCTTCTACACACTGCATGATTTTAGCAATCCTATAAGATCATTGCTGATCACACTGTGCGACATGGATCTAATAAACTTGGGTACGACATGCATGTAAACTGTACAATGATGACACCTATTGACTCTTAGGCTATGCCGCACGTTACTATAGAAGAATAAAACGTCATCAGCATGTGTTAGTGGTAAACAAAAAGAGCTTAATGAATCATACTTTGGCAGTTGTAGTTTTTATGTGTGCTGAAAAAAACAGAAGCGGCAAAAGACGATGGAATAAGAGTTGAGGTATGCAGTTTTAGGTTTTAGCGCCATTTCACAATGATTTCATATGCCATTTTCATTGGCTGGTCAGTAAACGTGGATCATGGCAGCAAACAGACCTTGCGATGATCAGTCTGAATTTCTGACACTGGCAGAAAATTATCGTAGGCTATCTCTGGTCGCAAGACCGTTAGACAACGGCCGTCTTTGAACCTTTCTTACTTTACATCATAGGACCACAGATTAGGAGCCACGATCACAGAAATCGCCACGATTGTTTCATGATGCCAATCGTTCTTCTGGAGCTGTCAAAAATTATACTGTGTGTTTCGGGCTTTAGGGGCTGATCACTTTCCAAACCAGGCATTTCACTGATAACTTTAATAATCCTCCAGAATTATAGAATTATAATGTGTACATGCAGCTCAAACAAGTTAGACTTAATTTATTTTATTTTCCAGGGTGTAAAGTCACAAAAGGTAAAGGTTTTCACTTCACTATTAAGCAGAATATTTTTGCTTCAGCTAACATTATAATCAGCCTGTTATGTTAATGATAATGTTCAATGAATAAGCCTATTTTCTTATCTATCTTAGCCTATTTTTTCAGCCTTTGTTATCTATATTGTAACGTACCTCATCAGACAATTGCTGTGTCTTAATTTGCATACTACTGACAAGACATTGTGCCCAGTGGCCTCTGAATTCTTAATCCAGGCCTGACCTTTGTAAATGCTTTTTGTTAGAAAATTGTATAGTATCATATAATGCTCCATTTCCTTCTTAAAAGAAAAAACAACTTACATTTGGAAGAGAACTTACATTGTGAATATGAAATTATGCATGGAAAAAAAAGATTTATCATGTAGACAAGACTGTGCTTTTCTGCAGAGAATAAATAATGGAATACATATTTCCATAACAAAACAAAATGATTATCAATATTTTGTATAATAAAATTACAGACATTTTGCCAACATAGTTTTATTAAAAGGGCAATGCCAAAATAATGTACCACTGTTTTAGGGAAACTGACATAAAAGGAGCAACTAAAATCAATATCAGATTTAAATTTTACCAAATAATATTTTGCTGGGTAAATCCTGTGCATAATTTTGAATGATACTTCCTTAACCTTGTTTGTAATTACAGCAAATATTGATTAGGTTTTAACCAAACCTTTTTCCAAACAATACTGTCTGTCAGTTTATTCCAGTGTGAATAAACATAAGGCAAAGACAAACTGTCTCATTGGAATAAAGCTCTTACAGAACTGTTGTGTGATGTTTATCTCAGGTCTTGAGAGATTTTGCGAGATTTCTTGTGTTCACAGTCGGTACTCCGTTTGATCTATTTTTTTTTTACACATAGAAGTTTCATATTTTAAGAATGCACTTCACTGATACTGTGGTCTTCATAGTAAACAAGTACACTTTAAAAATGTGTTTTTAAACTGTTATGGTAAAAATTACACTACAGGACAGTCTTGCAGGTTGTACTGTGCAGACACGCCCCATCAAGGATTAAGGTACAGCCTCCTTCATACTGTACAAGTATTCATCCAAGAGGTGTGAATACAGAGACTCTTCCATGAGGACATTCGAGGTAGGATGAATTATGAATTACATTTACTAATTATTATGGTATTATTATTATTATTATTAATGTACAGAAAGTGCCTTTTTGGCACTTTTAAAACATTGATCAATTTGTTGTCCGAACTGGCACTCCACATAATTGCCAGACTTTTAAGAACCTCAATAAAATGTTCTTTTCTAAATCTAAAATTCAATATAAAAACAGAACATTTTTTCATTATTAAATTGCCAGCTTATGATCAAATTCTATTTACAGATTATATGTTTTAATTACTATATTTTGTTTTTGATTAAGATTTTTTGCCATGGGTGCCATGAAACTCTGCCTCCTGCTCTTCTGTCTCTTCTTGGCATCACCTGGTGTCTCTTCTGTCAGAAAACTTAACAATATTGATGACTTGATAAACACTAACTATGGCAAGCATACGCCACGTCATGGACTCCAATTATTGTTCTGGTTTGCCCAAGAGGTGAATGTTGACCAAAATAGCAATGAAATCCTTTTGAATTTTGATCTTCGTAATGGTACATATGGATTCCATCAGTTTGGAAATAGAGAAGGCATTCTCCCTGCATTGGAGTCCGGGCAACGCTACTATGAGGTTGGCAATCTGAATTCACAAAGATACTGTGGAGTCAATGAATTGCCATTTTATGTGCAGATGAATTATGTGAATCACAGAAATTTGCAAGAAAGCAACATGGACAGGCTTATTGTCTCTTTGGATGAAAACAGTACAAACAGGATACGTCGAGTGTTTATTACAGCACATAATTTAGGCTCAAATGACTTCAATTCTGCTGACACTTATGAGATTGTTCCTGCTCTGCTCTCACAGATCAGACAAGATTATCCTTGCAGAAATAATCAAAATAAAGATGTACGTCAGTTTCTGAAAAACATAAATTATGACAGCTGTGGGTCTATGAAACATAGGAAACGGTCAGCTGATACCCAGTGCAATACATATGAGGGCATTAAACTAGAGATTAAAACAGCGACAGATGGTTCAATAGAACTCAAATATAATAATATTCCTGCTAAATACAAATATGTATACATTGAAATTTGCCAAAACACTCATTCCAGTGTTAATAATGAAGATCCCACGATGGTTGGAAAATACCAGATTTCTGACTTATCTGGGGCTTTAAGCACTAATGTGTTACTAAATGCTGGTCTCCAACCCCGACTGCAACTGTACAGTTATTATTTTGGTACACCAGTCACTTGGTATGGACCAGAGTTTGATGGAGCTAACAGAGTGATTCCCATCAGAATAAAGGGGTCTGACGCTAGTCTGCAGCTCTGGGCTAAAGATGGAAAAGCCTGCGCTCGACTCTACATCAAGAAAACCTTCAAAAACTGGAAGGATGTCTTTTATAACTCATGGGTGGGGTTCTACAAAAGTTCACAACATGAAAATAATAAGTATGACAAATATAAATATGCTATAGAGTTTGAATTGATTGACAGCACTACCAGAGAGGATTATGATATTTACCAGCACGATTTCAGTTTGACTATCGCTCCTGGAGTTCAAATCCGCTTCCTGCTGGACAAAATATATGACAAAGTTTTAGCACAAACTACACCTTGGGAGAGTGGTGAGATGACATCAACTTGTGACAAAGGGAATCATCAACCTGACCCTTCATCAACCTGGTCTTTTCCAGAATTTTTTTATGAACCAGGGTACTATGATGCTAACAGTGTCATCCCTACTAAAATACTGGGGTATGATGCTGGTCTGCAGCTCTTCACTCAAGATGGTAAAGCTTGTGCTCGGCTCTATATCAAGAAGACCTTCAAGGACTGGAAAGATACCTTCTACTACTCATGGGTGGGGTTTTACACTAGTTCACAAAATACAAATAAAGGTTATAAAATATATGAATATGTTATGAAGTTTGAAAAGATGGAAGGTGGAACCAAGAATTTTGATATTTATCAGTACAAATCCAAATTAACCATTGCATCCGGAGTACAGATCCGTTTCCTGAAAGACAGCGGTTATGATGAAAAATTAGCGGAAACCAAGCCCTGGAGTTAAAAACTCAATATTAATCTGCTGTCTGCGTCTTGATAATTATGACAATTAACACACTTTCCTAATAAATGTAATAAACTGTTAATCACAGATGTCTTAAATATATAAATAATTTTTTAATTAACAAATTAATTATCCAAAATGAGATAAATTAACCTTGACATGTAAATCATAATATAGAATTGAAAATAATTAATTTTACAAAATACCCTTGCTCTGCTTGCTTTATACCTTTATACAACTGATCTATTAAAATGTATCTAATGAAAGTGAAGTGACTTGAGTCTGTGTCCTTGTTTTAATGTTCCACTGGACAAAACTAAAATACCAAAGGTGAACAACTGTACTTTCTATAGCAGTGCTTTCATTAGTTGACTTTAAAAACTTGTTTAAAGAATATTTTTGTGAACTCCATTGTCCTAAAATTTGGGGAATTCTCTCACATGTTTAGAGGTATAAATGTATACAGTTTATTAATTGGAATATTTGTTGGCTAATCAAATGACTTGATATTTTTAGATTTTCTGTCATTGCTTTGATGGTCAAAAATATGACAGATGAGGAGGAAAAGTCATGTGACTGAAACAGATGAAAAAGAATAAAAAGCTACATAATAGAACAGTGTATGCATATACACTAAACAGCGTATTGTTTAGTAACTTAACCACACTCACTGCCCATACTGACAGGAATATTCATTTTGTTAATTGCTTGCTGACAATTTTAGTTTTAAGTAGATTTTATGTTTACTCAATTTTATATTATTAATAAAACCAAATACAAAATACTTTCTTAATCAACCCATCACAAATCACATGTACACTTTTGTACACACTCCAAATTATTATTGAACTACAACAAAACATTGCATAAATGCAAATGTTTCATACCTTTAAAGACTTTTCAACATTTAAAGACTTTAATAATAAAATAAACAAACACAAAAGTAAAGCGACAGCACCTCATGGATGACTGCCGCATACAAAACACAAATAACGTCCAGGCCTGGTCCTTCCGGAGCTCCTCCATGGGACTCGAGACAGGTGAGAGACGCAGGTGTCACTCATTATCATTAAAACTCCACCGGCCTTGCAAACACGTTCTCCACTCCCACAGCTACAAGTTTTTTTAATGGTAAATAAGAGAGGAACTATTTCACTTCTGTGGATGGGGACTTTAATGTGCTCTTATGAATGGCAAATACTAAAATGGCAATTGTATTTTAATTTTTAATGCCATATGCTTCCACATGCTTTCATGTAAGATCCCAGCTCTGTGTCATGCACAGGGTTGTGATCATTCTGTAAGGGTTTATTTTGCAACAGTGAATTGCTGACTGGACATTTCATTCTGTGAGAATTTTTTCATGTTCAATGAAAGAGGAACTTATGTTTCCCTTTCATAAATAGAAGGAAGCTATGTACAGTAGCTCTCTTCAGTTTGGATCTGTCATGTTCTGCATGGCATGTTCTGTCTCAGCCATACAGTTTTATAACATCTGAAGGAAGAATAGAAAACTGAAGCTTTAAGCCCACTTACTTGCCATCCTTTGCAGTTTACTGTTGTTGAAACTTTGGTTTTAACCAAGGTAAAAATGACCAAGTGGCTTTGCAGAACTCACACTGGAACACATTCACAATAATCTAAAATAACATGACTACAAGACCGTTTGCAAAAATTTTGACTTCAGCAATGCATTAACTGGAAAAATGCGTTCCTTAAAGGGGTCATTGGATGCAAAGTACACTTTTTCATGTTGTTTTAACATTAATGTGTGTTGGCTGTGTATGTACAAAGCTACCCTGTAATGATAAAAATCCATGCAGTGGTTTTTAATTAATCTGCAAAAATAATATCCCCTTTTTCAAATCGAGCCGTTCTCAAATGCTTGTCTGTGTGGCATCACACCAACAGAGGCCGCTCCCACAACAGTTGATTGACATGAGCGTCTTACCTCAGATCAGCTGCAACAGACCGACCTCCATTGTTTAGATGCCGGAGCAGGGATGTAAGTTAGACAAGAACATCTCCGATTGAGCGAATGAGGTGTTGTGTTGCTGGATGTAATAATGAACACAGTGGTCGTCATTTACTCCCAACATCTGAGCCGCTGAAGATGCAGTAGATTACATTTGTTTGTGAAGGGAATGCACCTGCTGATCTACATAAACGCGTCTATGTTCACGCAAATCATTCGTGATCCAGCTTCACCTACAGCAGAAGTGAGTATAAGGGTTTTCTTTTTTGGAATCTCTGCAATCACCTTTCCTAATAACGTGCCAGTTAGCAAGTTTCATGGCTAAATGCGGCTAAAGTAAACAATCTCTCCAAGCAGCTTGTCACTCCACAGAGAGAAGAGAGGGGCGGGGCGAGCAGAGCTCATTTGCATTTAAAGGAACAATCCCCTCAGAACGGGATGATTTTTGCAGAGCTCATTTTGACAAGGTAAAAAGGGTACTGTTTTACACAACCATTGAGAATTTTTAACCAAAGTATATTATAGACTTTTCATTAAGACCCTAAAGAATCATATCAACTTGTGTAAAATGGGGATCCGATGAGCCCTTTAAGTGTAAGCTGTTTGAATAAAAGTGTCCAAAAGCAAAAATGTAAATTAAACAAGCTGGGCACTGTGGGCACTGAACCTAGAAAAACTTAGTACCAAAAACCTAAGTAATACCACAATCAAATCATGATGGCCTGTTGAATGTTAACTTTCCACCTGAGCTTTGGATGACTGATCCATTTAGAGTCTAGAGCCATCAGAATGATCTCTAATAGAATACAGAGGTTTGATGCGAGTCTGCAGCTTTTCACATATAAACCTTGTGCTTACTGTAGCTCTACACTGAAAAAATTAGATTTTCCTGGCAATATATTCTTTAACATTTTAATTCTACAAATTATTACAATGATGCATGTGACTTGTAAGTGAAATTGCAATGATTGTGTTTGCATTACAGTAATGACCTCTATTTGCACAAATAAATAAATTACACTGTGGCTTTAATAAATAATGTTGTTGCATTGTGACAGCTCATGTTAAAAGTTCATCAGACAAGACAAACTCAGATAATGACAACATAACTTATTTACCCTACTTACTGTAAAAGGAGGATGCATTTGATTAAATATTACTAATGCTTTTAAAAGCACTAAATAAATATTAAGTAATTCAAAACAATAATTTTCTCTGTTTATTTTGGGGCAGTTGGGTATTGACTACTGGCA